>NC_136485.1:88207598-88330098 GCF_053919585.1 Euprymna scolopes
TTGTCCATCATCGTTACAGTTGTCGTTCTGAATGTCCATTTCCGATCGCCGTGGACCCACACAATGAGTCCGTGGGTGCGGCGTGTCTTCCTTAGCATTCTGCCTAAGTTACTCATCATGAGGCGTCCGAACGTGGAGTTCGACAAGTCGTCAAGGTCTTCCGGGCGGACTTGTAATGGTATCGAAATAAAAGACGGCAGTTCGTGTGTGATCACTGGCGGCCGACGAGGCAGCATAGGTGGTGGAGGGAGCGTGGGAGTCAGCACTGGTAGTAAACTCTACCAGCGCATCACCCGCCGAGTCAACGTTGACCAGCAACAACAGCCATGCGCCTTTGGCCGTTTTCCACTTGAAGAACCGATTGTGTCCGAGAATTCGTCCAGCATGAGACAAAGACTTCTCAACGAAGATATTCAGCAAGCTATTGACGGGGTCACCTTCATTGCTGAACATCTGAAGAATGAAGACCAATGCGGTTCGGTAAGTAATCGATGCATTTTTTTACATTTTATGTTATAAAACTTTTTATTTTACTTTTTTTTCAGAATATTAAATCTATCTGCAGACATTTTTGGAATCAATATCGAAAAAAACTTAAAGCGATTAAGAGATTGTTAAATTTACAATTTTATAAGCAAAAGTAAAAGACATTTAAGGTGATTATTTTCCTCACATATGTCTTGTAAATATTCACACAATGTTTTGTTTTAATTTGATGGGGAAGTGGAAAATGTCGCTTGCTAACTTTTCATTTTTTTCAGGAAACCTTTAAAGCGTAAGCACTGTAGTAATTTCCGTTTAATATATTATATGAACAAATTACTTGCATATATATATATATATATATATATATATATATATATATATATATATATATATATATATATATATAATTGAATCCACGCTAAAAATTAATGTTTTATACCATCTGGTAATAATGCAGGAAAAATAAAGATTGAAAAGATCGCAGCCATTTAAAGAAGAGTGAGGCAAATACATATATATTATTATTTCAGTTTGCAAACCAAATTAACATAAATTGTTGAATTGAAATGGGAACAAACCGTGGTACATAGATCATTTGGTAAAATAGACATTAACGATCACTCTCTTAAGAACGCGTTAATAATCCGAACTGACAAGTGTTATATATTCTTCAGTCGAACTATGGCTGCTTTTCAGTTGTCTTGGGCCACGCACGAAGGTAATATATTCATCTCTTACTCGGCCCGTACATATGTTCTATTCACAAATAACAGGATAACCGTTTTAACTTAAAATATATCATTTTTACTATTAACCTTAACTACAATCTCCCTCGACAGGCAACATAAACATTACTATTTATTCGCAGGTTATATGCTTTATTTATTAACATTTATCAGAAACTAATACCATGCTGACAATATTCTCTGATTCCATATCAGAAGCTGACCAATCAGAGATCTTCTACTCCATATGAATACACAGCTGAACCAAATAGCATTATCCTTTAAATATACAATTTTGCATTTGGTAGGTTTTAACTTAAATGTTAAAGTATATTACTGTACAGTAATATCTAAGACAAGGATTTAGCAAAGTAGTTATCGTTAAGACTACTCTATACTGTACATGCCTAACTATAAATAAGTTCTATTCAGAACATCCTTATTAGTTTGATCAACGGCTTTGTATTTTTCGTCCAATTTCTCATTCGACAATACAAACCGTTTTCCACCCAATTGCTCTCTTTTATAATTTATTTATGGACCATAAGGGTTTTATTTCACTATGAAATGTCATTATAATCTTCCTCCGATCTTCTTAGCTGTAGTTGACCTTAAATACACTGCACCATAGTCAACACTGTCATATAAGTATGATATAATAATCACGTGGACACACTTGTTCCAATTAGATCGCCAATGTTAAGTGACCTAAAGATGATTAATACAAATGATACAAATTAAGTTTGGATATATCAGACGTTGCTGTCTGCTTATCACGGCATTGTTTCTAGCTGTTTTAGACTTCATTTTACCAAAATATTCGGTTGGTGAAAAATAATGTTGTTTTTTTGACGTTTAACTATATATATATATATATATGTATATATATATATATATATATATATATATATATATATATATATATATATATATATATATATATATATATATATATACAGTGATGATCATATTTATTGGCACGGTAAAATAAAAGTTAAATTTTGTCTGATAAATTCTAAAAAAGGGATTAAATTAAAGAAAATAACAAAGTATATTATGTATTTTTAATAATTTTGAACAAGGGTTTTTTGCAATTATGTTTGTTGTTCCTTTGTTATTTATTTTTTCTAAAATCCGATTGCTGCATCGGAAATGCCAGTTAAAAATACATAATATACTTTGTTATTTTCTTTAATTTAATCCCTTTTTTAGAATTTATTAGACAAAATTTAACTTTTATTTTACCGTGCCAATAAATATGATCATCACTGTATATATATATATATATATATATATATATATATATATATATATATATATATATATATAAATATATATATATATATATATATATATATATATATATATATATAAACGACATTATTTTTGCACAAACCTAACAGTTAATCAAAACTAATTCATGAGATATGTACTTGGTAATTCCCCAAGCTTGCCATGCAATAGACTGGTATTTAAGAATATCTGTGTCATCGTTATTTATATCTTTATTTAATATTTTACGACTATAACTCATTATCACTGGTGTTTGGATCGGACTCGGTCAGGACATATGGAAAATGTATAAGTAACAACAGAATATCAGTTTCATTAATATATGCTTTTTTAAAATCAATTTTATAAGAATATGAGAAATCAGGTAAAGAAAGATTATGACTATTTCAAATGTCTGTATATGAATATTAAATTGCAACAGAATTTAGTTCCGTTTCAGAATTTTTGAGATAAGGATTTGTAATTCATACTATTTGGACAACTGTTCTCATCGCAGGTGTGATTTTCACAACGCATCGGTTGATGTAACCTCTTACCTTTTTAAGGTGCTTCTTGTCAGATTCGGGAATCTTTCAGTCGAACTTTCGAATCTGAACGGAATTTCAAACAAAATCATGCATTTAATAAACGGGGCTAACATGCTTTCGCTCCGTCAGCCGTAGGTGAATAGAAGTTCTAAGTCATTCATGATTATATTTTTGATCGCCCATACTGAGTATAAACCTACAACCTTCAGAAGAATATCAACTGAATTTTTCCAAGTATTCTAACCATTGTGTATCGGGTCCTTAGGTCACACTTCTGAATATTGAAGGTTCAATCCTTACATTTATAACGTATATCGTGTATATATATATATATATATATATATATATATATATATATATATATATATATGTGTGTGTGTGTGTGTGTGTGTAAAATAATGAAATAAAAAAAGAAGTAGTGTTTAGCAGATATACGTTATGGTAAACTTCAATCTAATATAAATACCTGTATTTATATATAGATAATTTAATCCCCACCGAATAAAAAAGCTCAATACACAATAGAGAGTAGAGATTATTATAAGAGAAAGAAAATTAAAACTGTAAGTTGAAATTTACAATCAAAATTTATTGTTCAAATGAATACCTTCCCCAAAAAATTTACAAACTCCTTATTCCACGGAGTCTCCCAAAAATGCTATTCTTGCTATACTTCTCATCAAAGGACAGAAAGAAATCAGCAAATTATATTTGTAGCAATGCTAGAATTTGCTACAAATAAGAGTACTATTAACTCTCCCCGTACTTAAAATAAACCCTAGGACCCTACAAAAATCATTAAGTTCCGTCACCACTGAGGTCCCTTTCTATGGCCTCAATGAAAACCTATACATCCAAGTTGATGAAGTTTCAATGGGTTTAGCTCTTGGTCCATTGTTCTCTCAATTCATTATGACGAAATTTGAAACTAAACACTTTAATAACATTCTTCAACCATCCAGAGATATCAGGTACGTCGACGATCTACTCTTATTAGGGAAAAATTAAGATCAATTAACAATAATCAATAACGTAATCAAAAATAATTCAGTAATACATTTCTTCACATGAAATAAATATAAATAAAACATTTCCGTTCCACAATATATAAATAAAAGCTTACACCGTAAAAGTAAAAAATCAAGCCTTATTCATTTTAAAATTGAATGTCCCTATAGTTATAAAATGGCCGTGATGAAAAATCTCATCTACCGAGCTAAACGCAATTCATCTACTAACAAAATATTTTATCAGGCACTCCCTGATATTAAACACACCCTTTTAATAAAAAACTTCCCAAATTATATCTTAGATCAATAAATTAAACACACCTAAGCTATCATTACAACTGCCACAACTACTACTACTACTACTACTACTACTACTACTACTACTACTACTACTACTACTACTACTACTATTACTACTACTACTACTACTAACAATAATAATTATAATAGAAATAATAATATTAACCTATATTACTGAATAAAAGTAATAAAATATATCTCTTCTCTACAATTATATAAATGCAACTTTATCTGTGTGTGTGAGTTCGTTCCTTATAGACTCCGAAACGGCTGAACAGATTTTCTTTAAAATTTACAGAACTTTAGTGTCTGGTAGTGATCTTGGTTATTTTTTGTCTCAGAATACCCCCGATAATTACCGATAATCGATAATCGAAATCGTTATTTTAATTTATCTATCATCGATAAAGCCATTTCTTTCATGTCGTTGCTTTGCAGCAATGATAGAACAACGGGTCGTCAAAATTCTACTGTGGGTAAATTGATAGCGTGTTTTGGTCCCCCGATTTATTGGAAATGGACCTATGTTTTCAGCGGCGTCCGTGTGTCCGTGTGTCCGTGCGTTCGTTATTCCGGATAACCGTCCATTAGTTTTTCCTGAAAGTTTGCCACAAATTGTATCTCATTAAATAGATGTGCACAGTAAAATTTTTTTTTTTTTGCGAAACAGGTAAAAAATGATACATATATTGATATATAAATGATATATATACTGACTATATAGTGGTTTTCCACGGTGGTCAACTCAAATATACACGTGTTAAGGCATGAAACTGCACCGTTATCCATTTACGCTAGGATTCAGCGTCCCTAGGGGCTCAAAAGAGATAAAAATGTCCCCAAATAGTTTAAATGACACTTTTTGTTCTATAGCGTTTGATCCATCCATTAGATTTTCCTGAAACTTGGCCAAAATGTGGAGGTCATTGTTCTTAATATAAATTCAGTATGGGTGACCCTGGCAAGATTCTGGTTCGCATCCCTCTGGGACTTTTAGGGCTAAAAACGTGCCTTTTTGGGGCTCTTTTTTCATATTACTCAAAACTTTATATGTATGTGGTTTTCCATGGTGTTGAATTCAAATATTCATGTCTTAAGCAATAACATTTTACCGTTTGCCCATTTTCACTGGGATTCAGCGTCCACCGGAGCTCAAAAAGGGCCGCAAATGCCCCTAAATTGCAAAAATTACACTTTTTACCCCATACATTTTTCCCCATCTATTAGATTTTTCCGAAACTTGGTGAAAATGTGAAGGCAACGTTGGCCCTTTACATTTCTCACATTCGTAATTTCGTCACTATTTTGTGGCGTCATCTCACATGCAGCACCAAAGGTGGACCACTTTTGTTTGTTGTTTTGTATGACGTGTCTGTAAGTTAAAACTCCGTCCGTAATTGTCTTAACTTTCTTTTCAGTAACAGCAAAGAATTTTTTAAGACTTGAAAATTTAGTTGCTTTTATTTATTTATTTATTTTTGTATTAAGTGGTCTAGAGGTTCAAACCGCGCACATAAATTTCTTAATGTTTTTTTTTTTCGTTGACTGGAGAGAAGATTATATAAAATAATTTTATAAAAGAAGCAGTAGGTTCTCTGGGGTGCAATGAAGAATAACATGTGTTGGACTAAGTTACTGCGTAGAGGCATATAAATCCTCCATCCCCGGGCTATTTCACGGATTTCGACGACAATAAAAATATAGGAGTGCGAAATATTCGTTAATCATCATTCAATCCCGGGCAATGTCGGGTCTCCCTCTTAGTCATATATGAACACATGTGGCCAATAATAAAAAAAAAAACAGCTCTAAATTGTGATTTATTCTTTACTAGCTGGGCTATCCGGCGTTGCTAGAAACTGTATAAAACAATTAGAAAAATGAAGTTGATTTTGACCATATCTGTTATTTATGAAATAAAGGACCATTTGATGTCTATGTATCATTTGCTATCTCGAGCAAAAGAATATTTTATTCATCAAAGACGGGTATTATACAGCATATGTCTGAAATAATTGTACCTTCCCTAGGACAGGTAATTTACAGCACGTATATGAAATACATTTATCTTTCTAAGACGAAAAATGTACAACACACATTTAAAATAATCTTACTTATCCTCGAACAGGTAATGTAAATACATATATGAAACAATTTAACGTACACTCGGCAAGTATTGTACAACATATATGAACTAATTTCTCGTCCCACTCACGCGACTATAATTTTAAGAAAAATGAAGTCATTTTTAGAAGACGGATCAATTCTCGAGCAAAGTTATTATTTCAGCACGATCCGTATTCTGCATAACTCAATTCTTTGTTTATTAAATTGTTAGATTAAGTACAGAATAGTTTAAAAATACCCCCTTCCCATATTAAGAATGGCTTTCTAAATACTAAAGTTATTATTTCAGCACAGTCCGTATTCTGTAAAAGTCAGTTTTTTTAATTAAATTGTTAGATGAAAGTACATAATAGTAAAAAAAAAAAAATACCCCCCTCCATATATATTGAATGGCTTTGTAAATAATTATTAGTTCAACACGGTACGTATTCTGTATAAGTCAGCTTTTTATTTATTAAATTGTTAGGTGAAAGTACAGAATAGTTTTAAAAATACCCCCTTCCCCACATTAAGAATTGCTTTCTTAATAATAACTTTGTTATCATTCTGTATATACCAGTTTCTTATTTATTAAATTGTTAGATGAAAGTCCAGAATAGATTTAAAAATTACCTTTTTCTTCCCATATAAGGAATGGCTTTTTAAATATTTAACGTTATACTTTAGCACGATTATTATTCTTTATAAGTTGGTGTTTTATTTACTAAATTGTAAGGTGAACGTATAGAACAGTTAAAAATACCATCCTTTTCAAAAATAAAGAATGGCTTTCTAAATAATAACGAGAGTATTTCAGTACAATCCGAATTCTGTATAAGTTAGTTTCATATTTATTAAATGGTCACGTGCAATTACAGAATAATTACAAAAGTACCCTTCCCTCCCCATATTAAGAATGGCTTTCTAAATAATAACGTTATTATTTCATCACAGTCTATATACCGTATGTCATTGGTTTTATTTATCAAGTGTTATGAAAAAGTACAGAATAGTTAAAAAATAACAATCCTCTCCCCATATTAAGAATTATTAAATTCTTAGGTGAAAGTACAGAATAGTTTAAAAGTACTCTCCTCTCTCCATATTAAAAATGGCTTTCTTAATAATAACGTTATTATTTCAGCGCCATCCGCATTATGCATATGTCAGTTTTTTTTTATTTATTAAATTGTGAGATGAAAGTACAAAATAATTAAAAAACTATCTTCCCATCCCGATATTAAGAATGGCTTTCTAAATTATAACGTTATTATTTAAGCACAGTCCGTATTCTGTATAAGTAAGTTTTTTATTTATTAACTTATGCGGTAATAGTACAAAATTAGTCAAAAGAAAAATACCCTCCCCTACCCATATTAAAAATGGATTTCTAAATAATAACATTATCATTTCAGCATAGTCCTTATTCGGTAAAAATCAGTTTTTTATTTATTAAATTGTTTGGTAAAAGTACAAAATAATAAAGAAAAAATACGCCTCGCCACCCATTTTGCGTATATTAAATTGTTACGTGAAAGAAGAACATAGGAGCTATTACTTTTGGAATGACATCTCATATAGTTGATAACCTCATCTGCCTAGAAGAGCCCCAAAGACAATAAAAAATAGAAGGTATTACTTTTGGAAGGCCTCACGTATAGTTGATATCGTCTCCAGCTCCACAGACAATAAAAATAGTAGCCATTATTTTGGAATGCCTCTCATATAGTTGAAAACTTAACCTATTTAGGAAGATCCATAAACGAAAAAAAGAGGGATAACTTTTGGAATGCCTCTACTATTGTTGATAATGTCATCTACCTAGGAAGCTTCACAAATAAAAAAATAGGAGACATAATTTTAGAATGCCTCTCATATAGCCAATATCGTCAGCTACCGAGGACGCTCTACAAACAATTAATAAAACAGGAGGCTTTACTTTTAGAAAGCCTCTCATAGAGTTGATAACGTTATCTAACTTGGAAGCTGCACAAACAATAAAAAAAATATGAGGCATACATTTTAGAATACCTCTCATATAGTTGATAACTACTTACTTAGGAAGATCCATAAACCATAAAGTGACACGCTGAAGACCAAAAGATCGGTCGAAAACTTGTGCTCTTAAAAACCGTTTTCGTTTTTTTTTTCGAAAGATTTTTGTATTTTTACATGGGAACTGATGATGAATAAATACAGAAAAAATATAAATATTTACATATATATATATATATATATATATATATATATATATATATATATATATATATATATATATATATATATATATATACAATACCGCCAAAATAAAGTCAGCACTTATTATTATTTCAAAAACCACAAATTTAAACCAAATTGATTGTAACTGTTTAAACAACCTATACCTCATTCAATTCGCCTTTTATTCCTCTATAATTTTATGTGTTTATATTTGACTTTTAATTGAAGTATCCTTGTGTTCTCCTCAATTTAAAAAATAGTTTTAAATCGAGAAAGCAAAAAGAAACTCCGCAGCAACGAATGCGCTTAAAACCATTTTAAAAATATCCACCTTTTAGCATGTCTAATCGTAAAATATCCACTTTCTATCTTTTCTAATCGTAATTGTCGTTGTTCCTAAGTTATATAACGTAACATCTAGTCCATATACCTTGATTCTCTCTTAGTGATCATCAGGAGCTCATTAATCTCCATCTTTCTGGTATATTCAATCAAGACATCGGCTGTAGATTGAAATGTGATGATAAAACATTAGGAATGACTGTGCAAAAGCACCAAAACACCGGCAGTGTTCGTGATGCCCCTATATCTCTTCGTCCTAAAGTTACTTCTTACAGGGAAGATAATGTAACTGAGATCCGCAACGTTAAAGACAGATTTGAAACGGTTCCCCAAATCCAACAACAGTGTAATCTTGTTAAAAAATGCTCTTTTTCTACAGTTAAGAATAGATTTGAGGAATTTAATTTGCGAGAATGTGTTCCAAGACGCAAGCCAATGATTTCTGTAAAGAAAAGGAAGCACCGGGTGGACTTTGTCAGATACAATGAAGCCCATGACTCTTCGTATTGGTCGACAGTGATTTTTAGCGATGAAAGCAAGTTCAATAGACTAGGCAGTGTTGGTAAGTAGTACGCCCGTCGAAGAAAGGACGAAGAATATAATCCTAGGTGTACAGTTTCAACGCTGAAAGGTGGTGGATGTTCAGTTTTGGTCTTAGGCATTATTAGTGCCAACGTTCTAGGGCCTATAAGTTGCTTGTAAGGTCGGATTAATTCGACCAAGTACATTAATATGTTGACTTAGCACTTTCTACCCTACTTTGGCCGGAATTTAAATGTACATTTAAATGCACATTAACTGCACACTAGGATGCTTCAATTAAAAATCAAATATGAACAGGTAAAATTAGAGGAATAAAAGGCGAATCAAGTGAGATTATATGTTGTTTAAACAGTTAGAATCAGTTTAGCTTAAATCTGCGTTTTTTTTAAATTACAAGTGCGGACTTTCTTTTTGGCGGCACTGTACATCCAAAGAAATACACGTGGATGAAACATGCATTTCGAACCATGAATATATGTATATATAAATTAAATTAGAATGGCGATGAATAAAATTTACATAAACCCTTTTCGTATCATCAGATTAATAAGGATGGATATGGAAAAAAAGAGGTGGAAAGATCCTCTTTAAGCCATGACATTTCGAAACTAAATGATTTTCATCAGAAGAGGAGAGAAGCCAGCATTATATAAATATAAGGGTATACAAATATAACCGACTTAAGAAAATTTAGATTAGAAATTAAAAAAACTATACTGCATAAAATAATGGGAATTAATGAAGAATAAGAAAATGCCATCGAAAAGTAATACTATGTGAAGGAAAAGATACGTGGTTAGGACGAACATAAGAATGAAAAAAAAAATGAAAATATTCATATAAAATGAATTAAAAAAACATTATACGTAAAGGCAAGATGGATAAAAAAAATTCCAAACAAATTTTCCAAGGTAAACAGTATTTAAGTTAAAATTCAATTCAGGGTTCCTGGGTAAAATAGTCTTAAAAAGTTCCACATATTCGCAATCGATCTAAACAACGCAAATCTGAAGGCACATCAAAAAACAAGCAAAAATGTCAAAAATGATGCAATACATTTTGTAAGAAAAATGCACACTAAAGTTGAGAACATTATAAGAAGCAATTTTAACTAAAAAAACTTCATTATATCGTTTGGAGGAGGCTGTTTAGTTTAAATGCATGTCAAGTCAAGACTGAGTTACAAACATAGTTTATATTAAAAATGAAAGCCACAATGAGATTGCTTGACGAGATGTTCTAAACAACGCCAGTCAGAAGGCTGGAATGTAAAATAAACAAAATATTTAAAAGAAAAAGACAAATGTGTCATAGAAAAAGCAAAACATAGAATACATAGATGAAATATAAAAAAAATAAGGAAATAAAATAACAGATGAGCGAATATAAAAATAAATGAAACAATAAATAAACATATAAAAAATAATATGTTTAATTTAAAACTTTTTCATTTTTAAACCTTTATATTTGTATAATGCCGGCTTTTCTTATATTAAATTCGAAATTCTATGTTGTTTCATACCCTTTTTTATTTTCATCATTTTTTGACCTGATGATAAAATAACGTTCTATGCAACTTTTATTCTTTTTATTTTTATTTATAAATTGCTCGTTTACATCGAGTAGTTAGAAATGTAGGATTGTTATTTGTATTTATACAAAGATTATATGTAAGATCAGACGTGTTTCTCAATATGAAAGGCCGAGGCTACGATACATGTGTAAGTTTTCAGAAGTGTAATAGGGTTATCTTGGATTGAAAAGTTAGTGTTAAGAATAGAGGAATGTCTTTTTAAATTTAGGAAAATACATTGTGAAAGTAAAATTATTGAGGGATTCTGGAAGGAGAGTATCGTTTAAAGTAACATCTAATAGATAATCGTTTAATGTAACGTCCGATGGATTATACTCCTGAGTTTTATCAGTAAAGTTTTAATTTAATAAAAGAAGAGAATACGAAATATATAACTACTATTAAGATTAATATTTATATAACTACTATTAAGATTAGTATTATGCAATTCTCTCACAATGTAGTGTTTTGCAGATGGGCTTTTTGAGGCTGATTAAGTTTCCTTATGCCTGAATTTATTATTATTAGTGTCAGATTTCGCATGGAAAAAATGTCAACAGTGTTTTATTTAGTATAGAATATATGGGGGTATTTAATTTTTTTTTATTTAGTATATATATGGGGGTATTTTAATTTTTTTTATTTAGTATATATATATGGGGGTATTTAAAATATATTTTAAATCTTGCAAAAATTTTTCCTGGTTAGTTCTTAAGTTATTATTATAAGGGAGTTGAAATTAAGTAACTTTTTTCTTCTGAGGAACCTAGATTTCTTGGTGTTTTCATCATTTCGTAAGTTAGACGATTTATTTTAAGAAATGTCTCCTAAACTTTTCTCTTCTTTTTTCTCTATATTTTTTTCTATTTTCTTTTTATACTCAGTTTTCATTTTCAGTCAATGACTGTCTTTCAGTAAAAACAGACGTATACTGTTTCCTAGCGATGTATTTTACGACTGAAACAGACAATAGATTTATTGTAACAACGTATTGTATTTTTATTTAACTAAATTGAATACATTTTTGAATTTGAGGGAAAAAATCACAAAATATTGATTGTTCATAAAGTGATATTTGATTAGTCACAATATATAAATATGTTTGACTTATATTGCTAATCATTGAGCTTAATTTATCTGCAGTTCTTACTAATATTATAGATATTTCAATTACATAATTTTCATATTTATATAATTGAATAGATATATGTTTTCTTGTGACATGCTTAAAGTTGTATACTTGAATTTGACTTTCGAGCCTTTTGTGCGAGATCGTAACTTACTATTACTAAGATCGCCTGCATAAAACGTTAAGCTTCATTAAGGTTTAAATTTCCCTTAATTTCGTGGCGATGAACGGTGACCCTTGGGTTTGTTCCTTTGTAATGGAAACATAGTTGGTTTTGTTGCTGGTTCGAATTCTTCGACCTGCGTTAATCGTCATTCTTTGCACTGATCATTGAGTAAGCATAAAACACTAATGTCTGTAGGTATATAACAGACATTATTAATAATCTGCATGTATAATATTTTGATTGCAGAAATTCACCTCTGGACTAAAGTAGCGTAGGTTTGCAAAAACAGATGTTACATACAAATTTATTCTGTCTAGATTATTAGCCACTACCTTATGTAACTTAAGAACGACATTTTAGACACATTTAGTCATTATAATAAAATCCTACATTTCATCCTAGAAGCAACACTATCACAATCACAACTATGTCTAGAGGAAGTAGTTCCAATTTGTCCCTCTAAATATCAAGTCCTCCTACCACACCCAGTAAACACCGGGAGGAAATATCCACATTATGCATGTATTGTGCTCGCACCCTTCGCAGCTAGATAATAAACTCATAGACATAATATAACCTTTCCCTTTTCTAATTTAAAAATAATAAAATCCAGACTTATTCAACTCATTCTGATTGGCTAGGCTGTGACGATTCCTACATTCCGGATTAACAGTAATCGCAGGCTAAACGAACAATAATATACCATCTAAATATGGCGTCGCAATAATACCTACTTTAATCTCTGAGTAAATTGCTGCGTTCATTTTCTTACATTTTACGTCAATATCAACATCAGTTTTTCTCTCTCTCTTTTCCTCTCTTTTCCTATGACTCTGTATATATTCTTTCCAACTCTGTCTCTCTCGCTCGCTTTTCAGATTTCTTATTATGCGAAAGAAAAACATTACACAGCGATTCCGAAGAAAAAATAACAAACATTTCACGGCATCAACAATATTTACAACAGCCCCCCTCTCTCTCTCTCTTTCTCTCTCTCTGTCTCTCTCTCTCTCTCACACACACACACACACTCAAACACACGCACACTCACTCGCTTTTTATATTTCTTTTTATGCTTTTTATGCCGAAAAACATTTTTCGTCGTGGATACTATCTACAACAGTTTTATTCTCTCTATCTCTCTCTCGCTCGCTCGATTTTTAGATTTCTATTTCTGTCGAAACAAAAACACTCTACGGCGTCAACATTATCTACACCAGTTTTTATTCCCCTACCTCTCTCTCTCTCACTCTCTCTCTCGCTCCACCCTCTCTCTCTCTCTTTCTCTCTCTCTCTCTCTCTCTTTCGCATGTTACATTTCTTTTTATGCCAAACATCATTTTACGGCGTCAACGTTATCTACTATGGCTTTTATTTCTTTTTCCAATTTTGCTCTCTATTTCTCTCGTTCGCTCGCTTTCTCCCCTGCTCGCTTTTTACATTTCATTTTCTGCCGAAATAAAAAAGGAAACATTTGACAGCGTCAACATTATCTACAACAATTTTTATCCCCCCCCCCTCTCTCCATCACTCACAAATATTTTACAGTGTCAACTCTATCTACAAAAGTTTTTTTTATATCCTATCTTCTCTCTCTCTCTCTCTCTCTCTCTCTCTCTCTTCGTATATATTATTTTAAACTATCTTTCTCTTTTTTTCTTTGTCTCTCTCTCTCTCTCTGTCACTCTCTTTCTCTCACTCAAATTATTTCCTTACGGATATTTTCTATAATGAAAACAAAAAGAAGTTTGCCACACTAATTCCTTCATAAATAACTAGCGGGACCTATGGAAATTCCACAGAGGGCTCATTCATATTTAATACATTGATGTTGGCATTCTGTAGATGTTCAGTGTAAATGGAGACGCTGTGATATTATTGTAGCTTTTTTGTTTAAACTGCAAAAGTATTTAGCTAAGTTAGAACAATGATAAAGCCCGGTTGTAAAGTATGCTTAAATATGATTTTTTTAAATTCTTGCAGATTTCGTATATATTATTATAGAGTTAACGTTCTATTGATTTTTATGCTATAAAGTTGCTATTTCAAAAAAAATATATATCTATATGACTTGGGTACATTAGCTTGAATCAAAACCGAAATAAAAACTTATGAAAAAATAGATGTATATATATGTATGTATATATATAAACTTGAGTTTGGGCAGCCGTAGTCGAAACCGAAACCAAAACTTATGAAGAATTCTTGGTAAAATTATTTATGACAAGAAATAGAACAAAACAATTAAACGTCCCGGATGTGTGACACACAAAAGAACACACACGCTATCCTATTGATATATAGATGGCTTTTATCTTTAATGGGAGTGGCGAGGTTTCTATTTACGCAAACTGAGCCACAGCAACGCGTGGCCGGGTACAGCTAGTTGATATATATATATATATATATATATATATATATATATATATATATATATATATATATATATGATAGGCTATCTCTCGCACGACTGTTTAATGTATTGTGTTTTATGTAGATGTTATTTGCTTTTGTTTTGTGATACTTTTTGAATGAAATTAATTATTTATACGAAAGTGCATTTTTACCTAAATGCCAGTTGGGAATAATTTTTTCTTTGACAAATTTGCTACCCTCAAATGGGGATCGGTATATGTATTGTTAAATTATAATTATCCGTTGACAAGTATTTCGTCAATCCATTCAAGAGTATTGCAAACAAATACAAATAATATCTACAAAAAACGTGACACATTCATCAGTCGTGTGAGGTAGCATAATGGTAGAAGTTTACGTTTCTTCCCATGGGGTCTGGATTTCGAATCTCGCTAGATTCAGCCACTTTGATAAGTTGAAGACAACGAAACACGTGTCAGTGGATAATTATATTTTTAAAACAATACATATGCTCTCTCCATTTGGGGGTACTAAATCGGTTAAAGGGGAAATTATTCTCAACTCGCATTTAGGTAAAAATGTACTTTCGTATAAATAATTGAATTCATTCAAAAAGTATTGCAAAAAGAAAACTAACGCGATAAATTCAGCAGTCGTGCTAGATAGTCTAGTGGAAGCTGTTTACGCTTCTTACTATGGGGTTCCATATTCGAATCTGGTAAGATTCTACCACTCTGATGAATCATAGACGACGAATCGCATGTCAGTGGCTAATTATATATATATATATATATATATATATATATTCAAGAAAAGATTAATTTCAGTTTACAAACTAAACAATTCAGTTAAATTGAAGCAAGTATAACTAATAGATGAAAAGGGACTTTTTATTGTAAATTTATTTGTTTTTCTTGTCGAAAAATAAACTTGTAAATTTAATTTTCAGAGTTTAAATTGAAGTTTCTAATATCTATCTTTCTGTATTTTTTCTGCCTGTTTCTAACTGTTTATTGCTCCTATTTACAATACCTCCCCACTGGACAGAGTTAGACACCAGGGTCGTTTTTTAACGTGGAGAAAAGGAACAAAAATAAAAATTGTCTCAGTCGTGAAAGATATCTCCTCCACTGACAGGAACAAAAATTAAAACAGAAATCATTGACAATTTTATATCTATATCATTAATAGCTAGATGAAAGATAATGTTATAAAAATGAACCAAAATGTACATTACATAAAATAAATCCAAGGTAATTTTTGATTCAATTTAAATAACATTTTTATACCTTACTTTCTAAAATTTATAAAAGTGCACTTTGAAGATAAATAAATTTCAAATTGAATCTTGTACCTTTATTTTTAAAGCCTATAGTAAAACATTTTGTTTAACAATTTTCATGCCTTGGCTGAAATGCTTTTCTAACTTGTATCTTATCTTTTAAAGATTATATTTTAAAACTCTCATTCTCTCTAATTCAGTTTGTATTTCTCCTCACACCACAACTCATTTTTGCAACCCCCCTTTGTAATACAGGTCTCAATAATAAGAAAATCTGATTTTTTTTAACAAAAACTTCAAAATAAATTTTTAGATGAAATTTTTAAAACTTTTTCAGAATAGAAAATCTTTAAAATTTAATAAGGAACATATTTCGTATAGGTTTCATTAACGAATATTCAGTACATAATGGGAAAAATAGAGATGAAAATTTCAAAAGGACTGCATAACTGGTTACGGTCAATAGTAATCCTCGCCAGCGAAAGTCTTTGTTATTGTTATTCTATTATTATTATTATTATTATTATTATTATTATTATTATTATTATTATTATTATTATTATTATTATTATTTAAAACATTTTGTGTCCTGCTCTTTCGCGCGAGGACTAATATATATATATATATATATATATATATATATATATATATATATAATATAAAGTTGAATGTGTGTGTATGTGTATGGTCACGAATAGGCTCCTATATGGTTGACTATTTAAAAAAACTGATTACATATAATGCTAGAAGATGTATGGAGACACAGTAATGGTTATGTTTGATCCTGCAGGACGGTTGTTCATTAAAATTGTGGGGTCTGCGTTTGCGCCTGGTCCACAAAGTATGGAAATAAAAAATTTTAAAATTAAAAAATCGTTTTTAATATAGATGTACATAAGAATACTTTGATAAGTATGTTTTAACTTAAATAGGGATGGTATAATAAAATTGTGAGGCCTGCGTTCGCCACTGGCTTCCATAGAATGGAAATAGGCACACACTCTAATAAAGACTTTTCATATCTATCTGCATAAGTATACTTTGATAATTATGTTTCAGTTTGAAGAAATATGGTATAATAAAATTATGGGGTGTTCGTTCGCGCCTGACCTCCATAGAATAGAAATATGTCACAAAGTTTAACAATTTTTTTTTAATATAGATCCACAGAATATTGTGATAAGTGTTTCAGTGTGAACAGGTATGGTATAATAAATTATGGGGCTTATCTATTTTATTTTTACTTTCATCATATTTTGCTTCGGTTTTGATACCCCCGAAGTCGAAGTTATCTTTTTACAACTCTTCCTTTTCATAACTTATCATACTTTAATAAATCAGAGTCCATTTTCTGCAGGCTGTTTTTGAACCCAGTCAACGAAGGATACTTTTGCTAGTATATATATATATATATATATATATATATATATATAGCCATCCACATACAATACTGTTTCGCTGTTTCACAGCTCATCAGTGCGGCTAGACAGGCAACTACATACAACCAAGGATTGAAACCCGACTGTCTGTACGACAGTCAAGGCTCCTAACCATTACGCTATTGGCGGCTGCTGCGCGAGTAGTGAGTTTACCGATGTTTTGACATCGTCCGAAATACCTCCGCTCGATTTGTTTACACAAAGAGCGTCGCTTATATGCTAATGGTAATTCGTGTATCACTTCTCAATATGTCCATCGCAAGATGAGGAGCATTATAGTCATCCACATACAGTACTGTTTCGCTGTTTCACAGCTCATCAGTGCGGCTAGACAGGCAACCTTCTGCAGATGTATCTGGTCAGACGCATGAAGCTTATTTTCGTTTTTTTTACACTTTCAATTTTTCTTTTCTTTTTATTTCCATGCTTTAACTTTTCCGATTACAGCGTTATTTTATATGAATATTCGTGTGAATACGTGCAATGGACAAGTTTTCCTTTCCATTTTTGATGGAGAAAGTATATTTATATTCCCATATATGCGAAGGTTGATTTATATTTTTGAAATGCTATACAATACAACGTTTGTATATATAGACATACACTTGTGCCCGATATTATTCATACCCCTCGGATCTTTGAGATTTCTATAAGAATATTGCTCAAACCAGAAGGTAGACAATATTAAAGGGATTTCAAACAATAAATCAAGCATAAGATTTAATTTAAACTCAACAAATTAATAAATTATGCAAGTTTGAAACATTATACAAAGAAAAACAATAATGGCACTAGTTCAAAATTATTCATACCTTTCTTACTAATAGTCAATAGCATGCCCTTTATTCTTAATAACTGCCTGTAACCGTTTTGGATATTTATCAACAAGGTTTTTACAAGCATCAACACTGATTTTTGACCATTCTTCAATGCAGTAGTTCTCCAAATCCCTCAAATTTCTAGGTTTCCGCTTTTTAACCTCAGTTTTCAATATGTGCCAGAGGTTTTCGATAGGGTTCAGGTCGGGACTCTAGCTAGGCCATTCCAAAACATTAATTTGATTATCCTCAAACCATTTCTTGACTATTTTGGCAGTATGTTTTGGATCATTATCCTGTTGAAGGACCAAGTTTGGTCCTAAATGGAGCTTCTCCGCATCCTTTCTAATGTTTTTCTGGAGTATCTCCAAATATTGCTCCTTCTTCATGGTTCCATCTATCTTGACCAAACTACCTGGACCACTAGCCGAAAAGGAGCCCCAAAACATTAGGCTACCACCACCATGTTTCACCGTGGGTATGGTGTTCTTTGGGTTGTAAGCTTCTCCTTTCTGCCTCCAAACGTAAGAAGCATCCATATGGCCAAACAATTCAATTTTTGTTTCGTCAGTCCACAAAATACTTGAGAAAACGGACTCTGGAGAATTCACATGGGTCCTAGCAAACTTTAGACGTGCTGCAAGGTGTTTTCCGGTGTGCAATGGAGTCCTTCTTGGACTTCTTCCTTTCAGACCATTTTCATGCAGAGTCCTTTGCAATGTTTGCCTTGATATTTTTATGCCAGAAGACTCCAGATTTTCTAAAATGTCCTTAGTAGTGGTGGTTGGATTTGCATTAACACTTCTTACAATATTCCTGGTGGCTCTAGCAGACAGTTTCCTTTTCCTTCCTCTACCAATCAAGTTGTTTAAATTCTGTTTCTTTCGTCTTTCATATTCGTCATTTTATCTTGCTTATGCTTTATCGATATTTCCTTATGAATTCTTATTCTCTGATATTCTTCGGGTCATTTTTGAATATTCTCTATTCTTTTATATGCCATTTTAAATTCGACTTATTTTTCGTTTATTTTCGTCATCTGTTTTCATTTCTATATTTTCATCTTCCTTTTTGCTGCATTCTTATTCACCTGAATTCTTATTGCTTATCTGTTGAAAATTAATCTCTGGAGAATAACTCTAAAGAACTTAAAAGTTAGATGACCTTTTTCAGTAACAAACATACACTAACTCTCTACGATTCAGTTAAATAAAATTGACAATGCAGTAACTTCTTAATACAAAAGAGTATCCACTAGCTTAAAGTAGTCATTGTTAAATGCAACTGATCAATTAATAGTATAATACGCTCTACTAAATTTAGAACCAATACAATCTGTGGCATAATGAGACACATTGGCTATTTTAGCTAACCGAAGAAAGGTATTAAACGCGGTGAGAGTATAGGTATAGGCAGAGGAAATGGTAAGCGGATGGGAATAGAAAGTGTGATTGTTGGAACCTTAGAGAAGTCGACTAACTTACGTAGTTGAAGAAGTAAACCAAAATACTGAAACAGTAAAATCAGTGATGCAAAAACACGTAAATAAAGTAAACGATTAAATAAAGAAAAAGAACAGTAACTAACAGAAGAGGAAACAAGTTTTAATCATTGAGATAAAATAAGATGTATTTGAAATGACAAAACTGCGTTTACTTTTTTAAACTGCCGATTTTGGTGAATGGTAACTTGATATTTTTTAAAATGTAACGCATCGAAACCATTTTGACAAATACTAATACTGATTCTACCTTGAAACATGTTTATAAACCTGATAATATGAAACGCAATACTAGGGAAGAGTATGATACAAAGCTCATAATTCATTATATGTCAAAAATTCCATAAGAACTTTTCTCAACCAAATATATACATATATATTTGTGTGTATGCGTATATATACACACATATACGTATGTTTATACATATACAGTAGATAGCCTGAATGTCTAAGGTCTCTTTGAATAGAGGTTTGTCAGTACAACCTGGCCTGAGAATAATTTTCCTACAAGTAAACCCTGACTAAATATTCTAAATCACATAGTATTCGCAGCATAAATAAGTATTCTTCTGTATTGCTAACTGATACTGCTCTTTACAAGGAATTGTGCATCTTTTTCAAGTGATACAACCTCAAGTAACAGCACGAAGTTGGATATTCTGAGATGAATGCTCGTTCAGGAATCCAGTACGAGCAGTAGACTACAAGAAATGTATATCATAACATATTTTAATGGTCAATTGGTGTGAGGAAAACTATGTTCTCAAATTATTTACTAATTCGATGTTTGAGAAGCAAAGAGAACTTAAACAGAACATTCGGTTATCAATGAATCTCAGATAGACATCAAATATTAGCCAAGGAGTACGCACACTTCTGCAGTTAGTGAGTTACTTCTAAAATGACTAACCCTAACCCTGACCTACCAAATAGGATATAACAAAATTAAATTTGTAATGCATTTATTTAAAATATATCGAAATTTTTTAAGATTCATAAATGTTGGCATACCTTGCAAAATTACATGAATCCAATTGCTCAATACGACAACACTGTGCACTTTTTTACATTGGCTTACTTTGATGAATTGCACTGAAGTGAATTTGCCAAGAATGCATCGTCCGGGCAGTAACTACTGACAGCCAGCTTCGAGCATGCTTCTAAATAATCATAAGTCATAGTAGAACGGTATTTGAATTTAATAATTTGTATGTTGGAAAAGGCTGACTCACAAAAATAAGTGGATCAAATAATGCAGTCAAAGAAGTTGTACAGTTTCTCATGTTAGGATACTTTTCATTTGTCAATAACTTACAAAACTGTCCATGCTCAATATCAGCTTGTTGTATCAAAATTTCATTTTCTATTCTAGATGAGTTCAGGTGGAACGGTGTTGCAATTCTTTTGAAATAACCGCATCATCTTCCCGAAAACGTTGCACATGAATGTAGTAATAGGTTCGGGTAAAGCAAAATCTTGGAATCTTTTATCAATCTTTTACAAGCGCAATCTGATTTGTGTAGCTCACGCTATCTAGCTGTAGACATGACTTTCTATGCATCTTTAGCTCTGATGTGAGGTTTTTGAAGTTTGCTGAATCATAGTGTTGGATCTTTGAGGAGAAATGATGCATTTTTCGCTTGAAAGCATTAACTAAGTTTATCATATAAATCAGAATTTTGTCTTTTCTTTGCAGCTCTAGATTAAGGTTATGAAACATGTTGGTCATATCAGTTAAAAATGCTAAGTTTAGCAGCCACTGATCGACATTTAGTTGATTATAGTCTGTATTTTTGACTTCCTTGAAAAAAAAACCTTATATCTGGACAGAAATATCGAAATCTTTGTAGGAATTTTCCCCAACTAAGCCATCTGACATCAGTGTGCAACAATAACTCAGATTAGTCACACTCAGTGTTATTCAGATGTGAACGAAATAGCCGACTTTGGAGAGAGTTGGCGCGCATAGAACAGGCGATCCTCATTACTACATCCATTATTTCTTTCATGTTAAGCATTTCAGAACATAAAGCTGGTTGGTGTATTATGTAGTGGTTATTAAAAAAGTCTGAGACCAAGTCGTACTCCCTTCACTTGGCCATAAACCTATGCAGGTGACCAACCATCGCATGTGCTCCGACAATCGTGATAGACAAAATTTTGTGCGCTAGAAGCTGGCCATTTTCAATTTTAAAAGACAGAAATATGTCTTCTCCTCGTGCGTGTTCTTTCATAAGCAGGATTGTTAATAGCTCCTCTTTTAAAGCACCATCTGAATAAAAATGCACAACTGGGCTGTTGCACTCACATCAATAAACTCATTCCGTATAGAGAAAAACACAGGCTTTCTAAAATGTTTTTCCAAAGTTGTTTGGTTAAATCTTGAGCTATGGCTTCACTACGTCTTGTAACTGTAGTTCTTGATAACTAGAGAGCTCTTATCGATGATAGGATTTTTGTTTTATTTTTAAGACCTTTGAACAACGATTCAGCAGCTTTCACTGATGTCTCTTTTACCATTTCTTCGGCACGGAAACATTTCTTGTTCTTAACAATTAAATGAGTCACCAGTAAAGAAGCTTCGGTGGCTGCATGAAGAATGACTGCTGTCCCGACAATTGGGATTTCGGTTCCTTTACTTTTATTTTACACAGCTCAATTTTGGTGGAAATTCAGTATCATAATTTTCATGGACAGTCTGAAAATTCCGCTAAACATTCCCCTTTTTCGGTATATTATGTACACATTGGCTAATGAAGCAAACACACTTAGAAAATGACATGGTCCAAAAAAGTCAGCCTCTCATTCCATATGAAAATGGTAGGTTTTTAAGCGTCAAGCAAATAATAAATTAAAACACAGGAAGAACCTATGTTTTAATCAGGGTGGCATCATTTTTATTTCGTTTCGTCCGGCTTTTAAATTTATATTTTTTTAAAATTTTCGAACGAATACGCAGAAATTTCGTTTCGTTTCGTTCCGTTTTTTTTTTTCGTTTGTCCGAATTTTAAATTTACATTTTTTTTTTCATTTTCATATTAATATGAACAAATTTCGTTTGAAACTAGTTACAAATTATCACATTTTATTTTATAACAACCACTATTTATTTTTCCATCTTAAAAGATAAATGTTTCGGTAGAAGTTTCGGTGTAAGGTGGAGTTATTAGAAGGGAAAGGAACGAAAACGAAATGAGCTAATTCGTTTTATTTCGTCTCGTCCGAATATAAAAATGTATGTCAAAATTTTACAAGGAAACAAACGAGAATGCCCGACAAAATGTAACGAATTGAATGCCCTGCGATCGATTCATAGCACCTTTGCGATCGACCGGTAAATGGTAATCAACGTTTTGAGCATGCCTGTAGCCCCTAATAAAGAGACGCTTGATTTTTAAGAACTTCGATTAATGAAAGATGAAACCAGTTAGAACAAATGTGCATATATATATATATATATATATATATATATATATATATATATATATATATATATATATATATAAGATGGCATTCGTTCTCGAGTACTGCCATTACTTAATATATCTCTGGCTCAAATGACGCAAACATGGGCAAAACTAGTAGCATGTGCCAAACGGTCACCTCTATGAACCTTGTATAGTCCAGGACATCGACTGATGACCGGGTCCAAGCTGTTGTGCCCTGAACACCTACCAGGCCAGACCCTGGAAGTTCAAGACCTTTTATTGCTATTCACGCCCATATCTGCATCAGTCGTGTTTGAATGTCCGTTTGCCATTTCAGGCTACAGCCAACCTTTTCGTTATCGAGATACACACTGATTGCAAAGTACGTAGTCCATTGCATATCAAGTAATGGCTGCGCTTGACACATATAAGCACACACACACACACATATATATATATAAATACATATATATACATATATATACATATACACATATATGTACATATATGTATGTATATATGCATATATGTACATATATATATATATATACTTATATATACAAGTATATATATACTTACATATACATATATATACATATATACATGTATAGATATACGCATATATATACATATATACACATGCATGCATATATATGGATATATATATGTATGTATGCATATATATATGTATATATACATATATATATATACATATAAATATACATATGTATATATACATATACATATATATATATGTATATATACATATATATTAGACACCGCCAAAAATGGCCGAAAAATCAAGTTGTTGTTGTTTTTAAAACGAAATTACATTTATTAAAATCCATTATTTCTGAGTAACCTTTTTTCCAGAAAGATAAAACCCTTAATTTTATCATATAGAAAGCAGAATAATGTAAAACTTTTTCTACTATTTTTAATTAAATTTTTATTTTTAAAATTTCCCCAAAAGTTAACAATTGTCATTTTTTGTCTTGCACAAAAACGTATATAAATATTTTTTTAAAAAAGGTTTTTGAAATAATTAATTTGTTTATTACCTGTCTAACTAAGATTTACGGTGATTTTCTATGAGAATATGCAAAAATATTATAATTTAAGTACCTGGATTTCAAATAATTCCCTTATTCATATAGGCAACCAGTTACTTCGCGTCGATTTGAGACAATGTTTACATTTTGTACTTGATAAAAAGCAAACTACGGAAGACCAAACAGGAAAAAAAAACTTATTTTTCAGTGACGATAATTTCAATGTATTATTAAGCTGAGGCTGGCCAGTACCAGATGGATGACCATTTGTATGAGTTTGGTTTTTAATGTGTATGTGTGTAGGGGTCAGGCTCCCTAAAATGGGTGGGGGACAATTTAAAGCAGAATAAATTAGTGCGTTTGGTCCACCGTAGTCGAAAGGCGGCAAACGTTTTCAAGCGGGATCGAAAAATGATGATATTTTTAACACAAAGGGCACAATATTTATCGATTTTTTTTTGTATCGATTATTCAAAGCATTCCCTGTTTAATAATGGCCATGCATTATTCGGCTCGCTAAAAAAATTGTGAATTTATTTATCAGAGATTTTAAGATGGCTTTTTTCGTATAAATATTAAAAAAAAATTTTGGTTTTGCTTAACTTAAATTAATTACTTTACTTAACATATTCACTGAAATTCACACTTCAAAACTCAAAAGCGTATTAATTAAACACAATCGAATTTCTGATATTCAGACGTCAAAATAAGATATGCAAACATTTTTTTTTTGAAATCTATAATCCTGTCCCTTATAACAAGACAATAGGCTTTATTCAGTTTCATATCATTATTTTAAGCATATTTGGAATCCTATCAAAACAAGGGGGGTTGTAAGCAAAAATATATATATATATAAATATCGTTTATGAAAAATACGTACACTGTTATAAAGTTCATTCTTCTCTTAATAATCTCTGAACATTTCGTATTCATTGGATAATTACCGACGGTGCCTAATATATATATATATATATATATATATATATATATATATATATATATATATATATATATAAATATATGGTGATTGTCACTTCTTGACAGAAGAAGACCATCTTTCCCTTGCTTTATTGTTGATTACTCATTCATTTTCATGTATTTTTGAAATATCTTCTTTTTTATATACACATATATACCCTTATACACACATACATATATACATGTGGAGATGTGATGAAGATGTATCAATTCCTATTTCCTGTGGGAACGTAGGTGGTTCTTCAGACCAGCCCTGCTCTTACACAGTCTGTCGCAAAGGTAACACTTAAGCTGAGGTTGAGGGATGCCAACTGGTGCTGCTCTACTGTGGGGTTGAGGGATGCCAACTAGTGCTGCTCTACTGTGGACGCTCATATGACGCTTCAGGCCTCCACTCGATTTACAGACCACAAAGCAAACAGAACATCTGTGCCCTGCAATGTTTTCCCCATCAAAGAAAGAGTGATCTCCGTGTGAACGCTTGTGGCTAGCTAGGCCAGATCCGGATAAAGTCATTTTACCGCATAAATCACAAGTGTGGTTCTGCATGAAATCCTCCGACAGACCTGATATATCTGGCAGATTTTTCTTCCAGATATCACGCTTCATTTTTGCATGCTCATATTTTTTCTTCTCCAAAACTATCACAGCCATTATAAACCAAGGAGCGACACTTTTTACGATCATTGGAAGCACTCCCAACTGAACACGTCAATACCAAGAGCTTTATCTTTGATGTTATCCTTAAAGCGTTTCCTTGGTTTATGTTGTGGACGCTTTCCTTGTGTAATTTCAACATAGAACAGGCGCTTTGGCAATCTATCTTCGTCCATTCTTGTCAGATGTCCAGCCCACCTCCATTGGTTGCGTAAAATCAACTTCTCGATACAAGGTACGTCAGCCCGCATGAGAACATCCATATCAGGTATAAAAGTGCTCTACCTGATGCCTAGAATGTGTCTCAGGAATTTCTGGTGCGCTATCACCATGACTTTTATGTATCTACCATAAGTTATCCAGGCCTCAGAAGCGTAAAGAATGGATGGTAAAATACAAGATTGATAGACACTGATTTTTGTATGAATAGTTATACCCCTGTCAGACCATACTCGCTTCTCTAAGCCACCAAAAGCCTTAGTGGCACGCTGTATCCTATAGTTGACCTCAGCATCCAGCGTTCCATCTCTGGCGAGAGTACTACCCAAATACACAAATGTGTCAACCACGACAAGTCTCTGGTTGTTGACAAAAATATTTGGTTCCACATACAAACTACCGGGTGGAGGAGCGAAAATGACCTTAGTCTTCTTAAGACAAATAGTAGGCCCAAAAGACGCACAGGCCCCCGAAAACAGATCCATGATACCCTGCATATCCCTCTCACTATGGGCCACGAGATCGGCGTCATCCGCATAAAGCAAATCACGAACCAGGTGCTGAAAGGTCCTTGTAGAAGCATGAAAACGACGAAGATCAAATACCCTACTTGTGGTTCTGAAACGCAAATAAACACCTAGAGAACATTCCCTAAAGGCATACGATAACATAGTTGCAAAATAAATTGAAAAAAGTGTAGGTGCTAGGATATCACCCTGCTTCACACCATTGTCAACCGAAATAGGTTATGATAGGCATCCGTTGAAGTTTAGGCGAGCCTTCATATTAGCGTGGACCCCCCTGAGTAATCTTAGAAATTGAGGTGGGCATCCCAACTTCCCCAGAATTATCCATAGGGCACTTCTGTTCACCGTATCAAAAGCCTTAGTCAAATCAACAAAAACCTGATAAAGCGGAACACGGTGTTCAGCACATCTTTCCTGCAACTGCTGAGCAGAGAAGATCATGTCCGTGGTTCCTCTGCCCGGACGAAAGCCACTTTGGCTTTCTGGAATGACGGATGGACAAATATACTTTAACAATCTATTGAGTAAAACTCTGGAAAATACTTTACCAACTGATTCCAACAAAATTATCCCACGATAATTTCCACAGTCGGTCCTGGGCCCCTTTCCCTTGTACAGTGATATAAGAATTGCATCAACTCAATCCTGATGTACGGGAACACCCTTCCAGACATCAGTGATAAGATGAAGAATTTCATGAACAAGTTTATCACTCCCATGTAAGAGGACTTCCACAGGAATACCGTCAAACCTTGGAGCCCTCCCAACGTTCACTTCCTTGATTGCATCTTTAATTACATTCTCAGATGGGAACACAGACATTTCATGGATAAGCTTCTGTTGTGATAAAAATTCATTGATGACGTCCTCATCAACATAAGAGGGGTTGTCAAAGAGATCAGAATAATGCTCGGTCCAACGAAGGAGAATCTTGTTAGGATCCTTTATACGGGCAATTCCATCACTTGAGAGTAGGGGAGATGTACATCGTGTTTGAGGACCAAAAGCTTTTTTAAGCAAATGGTACATGCGTTTGAGGTCTTTACAATCAAAAGCCATCTGGATTTGATTGGCGAGTTTAGCCCAACACTGATTCTTCATTTGGCGGAGTCGCTTTTGGAGAATACCCTTGTTTGCTTTAAGTGACTGTTGGAGGAACTCTCCACCTCCACGAGAGACAGACAACATCTTATGGTGCAACTCATATTTAGCACTTAAGAGGTGAGTAATTTCAGAATCATTATCATAAAAACAAACCTGATGTTTAGATTTGCAGAAGCAAAGAACATCTACACTTATTTCATAGATTGTATTTTTAAAAAGCGCCCACAACCCATCAAAATCAGCAGAATTAACTACGGATCGAAGCTTTTCACGTACACTTGGATCATCCAGCCTGGAAACATCAACCCGCCTGGGAATCCCAACACCACCCAACCTACACTTCCTTATACAGATTTTCAACTTCCCGCGTACCAAAAAGTGATCTGTGCCGCATTCAGCTCCACGCATAACACGCACACTACAGACGTCCCGCAAATCTGCTTTCCCGGAAATAATGTAATCGATCAAGTGACCTTGTTTTGAACGAGGATGGGTCCAGGTAAACCTATGGACTTCTTTGTGGCTGAAGAACGTGTTACAGATAGCAAGGTCAAACTGAATGCATAGATGGAGAAGATGCAGATTATTACTGTTGACCCTACCTACACCAAACCGGCCGAGTGAGTCCCAGGTGTGATGATCCTTGCCAGCCCTTGCATTTAGATCATCCATGAGTAAGATCTTCTCAGATAAAGGAATAGAGGAAATGGTACGACTGAGATCTGGGTAAAACGCCGTGATGGTGTCTTCATCATGACCCATGGTAGGGGCATACACAGATAAAATCATCATATACCTACTGCGTGCAAGAGGGAAGCGCATCATCATAATGCTGTCACTTACACAGATTGGCTGTTCAATCCTCTTCACCAAATCCGAACGCACTGCAAAGCCAATTCCATCTTCTCGCCTCAGCCCCGATGGTTTTCCTTTTCAAAAAAAGCCTACTTCCACTAATTGATCCTCACCACTCAATCGTGTTTCAGACAATGCCGCAAGTCTATGCTGTACCTAGTGAGCTCTCTTGCAACAATAGCTGTCCTAATCTCAGGTCTTTCACTATCCAGGACATCTAGCAAAGTTCCCACATTTCACGTAGCAACAGTTAGGTTATTCCTCTCCTGATAAAATTTTGATTTTCCTTGTTTATTATTTTTCTTCAACCTTATCTTGTTTCTCCTGCAAATATAGAGCAGCCGCCGACCGTAGGAAGCCGACCAGCTAATAAAAGGGTAGATAATTTATAGGTCACCTTTTCTAGACCCTTCCCAAACTCATGGGTGAGCAATGTATTCCTAGAAAAGGCTGCTCAACCACCAGATCATCCACCGAAGTTGCTTCCACCCTGTAAGCGATTTACTCGACGATGTTAGATAAATCACTGGCCGCCTATGTGCAGATTTGCAGCTATGCACTTCCAGCCCGCTAAGCTTGTGCACGTCGCCACTCACCTATCGCCATAGGACTTTTACTTTCTTTTTTTTTTCTTCGAAAGATATCTGCACATAACGATCACAACATGCTTGTGCTACACATATTATACCCTCTCGCACCCTACCACTGGTTGCACAGTGACAAACTGAAATAGTGAGATGACTGAGCAGTGGCATAGTGTGCATGTTTTATTATCACGGATTTTTAACCTCTCCGGCAGCTGGACATATACACACACATACACATAAGCAAGGGTGACTTGAAACTATGCAAGGCAGAGGTGTTCATCTCCCTGAGGTAGTAGGTATACCCGCATACCCGAATATATGTAGTAGGTATACCCGCATACCCGAATATATGTATATATACATATATACACATATATGAGTATATATATGTACATATATATACATATATATGCATATATATGCGTATGTATACATATATATGAATATATATATATACATATATATATATATATATACAAATATAATGGTTGTATAGATTAGTTTCCTAGATGTAAATCCAATGAAAACTGCGCGATTACTTTAAGAGTGCTTAATGCAGGACAGAGCTTGTATATTAATACTAAACTAAACGAACCGAAACACAATATGCCACCAACTGGATAATGTTGAGTGCACTTTGCATACTTAATAATTAAATACCCGAAAACCATTAACTTAAATATTCTATGGGTCTAGCACGGTTGTAATTAGAATGTTGATATACAATATATATATATTGAAGAAAAAATAAACAACCCAAATGAAAGAATTACAACCATCAAAAGTAAGTTTATAGATAGATATGAAAACCTTTGCCAAGATAATTACTTCAGACACCGCAGTAGAGTAGAAAATAAAACTCCCTGTATATCACCTCTATTTGAATCACATAAATAAGCATATAGATCGGTTCAACTGACTGTTACTCTGACCATATAGACATATACATAAATAAATTTGAAAACGAAGAACAAATGAACGGAAGTAAATAAACGATTAAAATAAATAAATATTCTTTTCACTTAAATAGACAGATAATGAAGTCGCCATCAGAAAAGAAAAAGCAACCATTAAAACCTAAGACATGGAAATAGCGACGAAGATGGTGTAATATTAATTCAGATCAAAGCGAAAACTTAGGCTAATAAACAACTGCCAATTTTAAATACTACTAATACCTCCTCGCTGCTACATTGAATCGTACTTTTCTCCTCCTCTTTTATTTCCCACTTCTACTTCCTTCCTTTAACCACACGTCCCTCTAAACCCCCACTGCTTGCATTCACAAAGTATACACCCCACTTTCTTCCGGGGCATGCACCACACAAAATATAAAAAAAAAAAAAAGAATGAAATTTGGACTCTCGTTTCAATATTGCTTCTTTTTTTGGGTCTGATGAAGTGGTATCCTTGAATTGGGATTCTCCTGAAACATGCATGCACGTATGTAACTAATATATGCATAATAAAGAGACTCTATGTGTCTCTCTTTCTTTTTCTCTCTCTCTGTGTATATATATAAATATATATATATAAGATTTGTTATATATATATATATATATATATATATATATATATATTTGAATTTATTTGCAGTAAAAATAAAGAATGTTTAAACAAAGAGCAAAGGAATACACAAAATTGAATTTTTTCACCAATCCATGGATTTTCAATGCATGGATCATCTCTTCAGAAGAAATGTTTGGAGCAAAATAATCATTATGGTTAAACATAATTTTGCATTTTATCACATATATTGAAAATTAATTGAAAATATTTTAAACGAACGTAGGAAAAGATATCATTTTAAGGCGACCCAACGGAAAAATTGGATTAAACAAAAAAATAGATATGCATTCGAAGTACACGATCAGATCTTTGAAAAGAGTAAACGCACGGCGATAATAAATCCGATTTGTTTTGGGATTAGTTCGCAAAAAAAAAAGATGTATAAGATAGAATATAGCTGAAACATGTAAATTTGCTAATCAGCAAAAACAGTCATCAAACATATATAAATTTATATCTATATTTACATTTAGGATAAGTGGACGTTATTCAGATAAAAGATTGCCATATTTCTATCAGTAAAAATTATAAACTTTCATAAAACAACACATTTTTTGTTTACTTGCTAAAACGAAATTCATAAATAAATATATATATATATATATATATATATATAGATAGATAGATAGATAGATAGATAGATAGATATATGTGTTATATTCATATACATATACATATTTACTTATATATATATTTGCATACATATATATATATGTATATATATGTAATAATAAACCAAGTAATTACCTCCCAGAACACCATTTAAAACCCCCACTCCATTTCTATATCAAAACTTACTTGAACTATTAGGACTTCTGAATCATTATATCTTAGCCCTTACTCACTAAACTTGTAAATCTCCTGACGCCCAATATCTGTTTAACCCCATATAGACTTCCAAATATTTAAGTAATCATATACTTAGAAATATAACTTAACCTACATCTGACTCATCTCGCCTAATTAATAATCTTTACTTATATACTTTATTTTTTATCTTTTATCTATTTTATACATCTGATCACTTAGCGAATTTTATTTAATTTTTTTTATAGTACTATTATTTTAAAAAAATGTTTATATACCAGTCTATAGTGTCTTTTGTATGCATATTTTCATAGTTTCATACTTTAGTTTCACATGAATTATTTCCCTTCATATCTTACATTTTTATTCATTTATTTTATATCGTTACTAACTTATTTAGTTAATTAGTTAATGATAAATCGATGTATTTAATCCTTCTTTTTAAATGAATGATCTCAAGTTCGATGTGTGTAAACTTCTTATGAGAGGACGTATCTTCGTCATTGCCAATAACGCCCTTCCCAAACCGTATTGCTAACTAACGTGTCAATCTCCCCATGACATGTATCTAACTGTCACCTACTCTCCCTCTCTCTATATTTCTCTCTCGATAACTGCCTGCCATAATTAAACTGCTTACCTCTTTCCTTATTTATTATTTCTTCTTTCTTTCTTCCTCTTTCTACTTCTATCTCAATTTTTTACCCATCTCACGTTCTCCTTTCATGCTTTTATATTCCTATCTGTGTCTGGTTTGATATTTTAAATCCCCACGTGCCCCTTAACATGTGTAACCAAGCAGATTCAAAACGGTAATAAAAACATATTTTGCTCTAAAGCAGTACTGAGCACTTTAGATTTTTTTTACCATTTCCAATGTACTCATTAAATATATATATATATATATATATATATATATATATATATATATATATATATATATTGTTAAAGATAACGGCATGCATATGGAGTGGAAAAATTTCGAAATATATATTTAACTTCTCGTTAATAATGATTTCAACCTCATTGCTTCCTCCACTGTTAGAGCTTTAGTTGAGTTAATGTAAGAGCAAAAGACGTATCAGCCATCCAATATTTTTGTTACAATCCATGCGATGATTTATATTAATGTTAAAATTTATATTTCTACTACATGTCAATCAGGATGTACTCAGCCTTAGAGTTGAAAAGTATTGGAATGCGAATCATAAAATCAGAATCAAAATATCATAATGATGAATTTAGAATATTTTAGAGGAAGAATCCTAGTTTGTATTATTTGGATAATTAAGTTAGTGTTCCAATCTGTAGTATTATGTGCACAACGTTTCGGTTGATATAATCTTTGATCTTCTTCAGGTGTATAAATCGCCAAGTTGATATATAGGGCAAGGAAGTAACTCTACAGTCTCGGGGGTTTAGTATTTAGGTTCTAGTTGAAAATTATCTTTTTAAATATAAAGTCAATAAAAATTACCAAACCAAACACTAGGACATATTTCTAGATTATTTATAATAAATAAATAAGAGTAGTGGGCTGGAGTTTACTTAGATCCATTAACGAATTGGAAGTTCTCAATACATAAATTGACAAAGCTAGGAGATGCCTACAACCATAATTTTAAAGCAACGTATTGTATCGTTAGCATCCACGTTAATTCTTATTACAGTTCTATTATTTTAAAAAAATAATATATATATATATATATATATATATATATATCTTTTTAATATATTTATTATCTATGGACTAATATAAAATAAAAAAAGGAAACGGAAAAATGTACTTTTTTTTAAATTCTCATACGTTACATCAAAAAAAATCCTTCTTAAATACGATTTTATGTATATTAGTTGTACTTTATAATTAAAATCCCAGTTATAGTGTAAAATTCTATAATATATAAAATTATTATTACTCTTGTTATACTAATATGAAGTTAAATTACTGATTAGATATATTATCTATTATTGACAATTAATGGTTCTCATATGGTGTTGAATTCTATGCCAGGTTAGTTTACAAATAAATCATTCTTCAGCGTATGCACTGCTTATCCGAGTCGTTTTATCTTCATCGTTGTTCTATGTTTATGATTTTCACTTGTCTCATAAGGAGATATAAATTCTTTTTCCTCTCCATATGTAGTCAGCTATATCTGATTATTCAATTCATCAATGTATTATGCCTTTTCAGTTTTCCCCTACTTTTATTAGACGGCAAGCCACAGTTTTGCATAGTTTTCCACATTTACATGGAATCACATACATATTTTTTTGCCATGAGTCTTTCAGTCAGGGTTTTGACTCGCACAAGGTGTTTTTGGAGAGTCGAATTACTCCTGAATACTCCCTAACTGTTATACATATTGCATATTTAAAATAGAATTTCGGCCATTTCAGGTATATATTGAATTAGTTTGGAATTATTTTGGAGATGAGTAAATTCTATATATATATATATATATATATATATATATATATATATATTTGTTTAATTATTTGGACTATTATCCTCATCTTCTACTTGTTTTCACGACGTTTTGGCCAATTATTCCTCTGGCCTTCGTCAAGTTAACCGCGACGGGATCCTCCAGCAATTGCTGCCTTCAATAGACAATATCATCTCACCGCGGTTTGGTCAACTAATCCTCTGACTGATTTGGGTGAGATCGAAACCGCTACCTTTAGACAACACTTACCCGGAATCGCAGATATTCCGCATCTCTATTCACTGCACTACGAGCCCCAAAAGGCAATCAAGGTTGGATTTTTTGGTCTGTTAAATCCAATTGTTCTTCTAATTTTCGGGTCTGTACCGATTGTTATATAAAAGAAATAGGCCATTTCATGTATAAAAACCTTGACGAATTTTCGGGTAGTGTCATTTGGTGCTTAGACACGATTTCTTGGAACTGATATCATGCTTCATGGATAGTCTATTCGGCAGAGGCTTTCTCTTAAAGCGTCCATCTCCCCTTGATATCTATTACTGTTCTTACATATTGCTTTTGCTCAAGTTTGTAAGCAGCTGACGATTCCTTTCTTTACGACATCCTTATTGTGGAAGTTGAATTTTAGATATTGTTCTTTTCCCTGTACCAAATTTGTTACTTATACACCTGAAGAAGATTGGAGACTACGTTTACAGAAACGTGCAACTCACACTCAAGATAAGAACAATAGTCCGATTCATACAAATAATACAATGATGATTTTGTATGTAACAAAAAATATATATAAAGTATTTATTTCATTTTCATTTTTACATGTGGTGCAGTAAATAATCTGAATTCATGCATTTGTGATCAAACTGGCCATATCTATACAGATATGGCCAGTTTGATCACAAATGCATGAATTCAGATTATGTTACTCTGACTTGTTTTGTTTACAATCTAAATGATAATAGGATGAAACATTTTCAAAGTATCACCATCAATTATCCTTTTAAATGTTTGAATTATTCAATCGCCAATGATGCAGTTTTAAAAAAAATGATAATTGAAAAATATGATCTGATGTTGCTTGGTGTGCAATACATGACACTTGACATAATATACACTTTGTTAGCAAATAATATCATGTGTTCTCCATTCACGCTGGATATCCATAGAATCAAAACCTGGCAAAAATTTCTATAAAGAAATAAATAGAGCTCACAACGATATATATTATGACACAACATTAATCAAAGAACGTGGATAACGTTATTCCAGTTTGAATAATATCGTCGGTTTGCATTTGCGGGTGACATTCATACAATGGAAATATATCACACACCTCTACAAGAGTTTTCGATATAAATGCTCTTAAGCACAGCAATAAGGGAAGAATACAACTGTGCAACATCTAAGAAATAACAATATACTTTCTTTTTAATTTTTCTAATTCTTACACAACAAAATGATTGAATCTCCATAAATACGAAGAATCAATGACTTTGAAACAGTTGCACAAATTATTCTTTATTCCTTTGTTTTGTTTTTCGATAAAGTTGACAACAAATCGCTATTTCCAGCAATATTTTTTGTACTTGGCCTTGTGCTACATATTATTTGAATGCTTAACGAAACACAATTAGCATCATTCTAATAAAAATACAAAAAGTAACCCTCAATGGCAAAATTAATTAAGTCAAAATAAATTATTTCGTTGGCGTCTCTTATATAATTAATGCAATTAAAATGATAATTCGATATTAAATGTAATTGATTTATAGGCATGCCAACTATGTTTACTTGCTTTAACTATGCGTATTAATTTTCTTATACATGTGGGTTGCATTTAGTTATCTTATATTTTGGAGAAAGTTAAAAACAAACAATGAGACCTGGTTCTGTTCGTAGTATTACTGGATAGTAGAATGGGGCCGTCGGGTTTACGTTATTGTGTTATTTAATCCTCGTATTCAATCAGCAATGTCCCAGACAACGAGGAAATAACTACTGTTTTTTTTTTGTTTGTTGTTGTTGTTTTTTTTTTTTTTTGTTTTTTTTGGTTGCCATCTATCCGACAAAAATTATTTTTAGAGTTGTTTTGGATCTTGAAGAATTTTTTTTATTTGGGCTTCTTACACGAAAGGGGTTTCATGCCTTGTCTAAGGCAATTTTCATTAAAATTTATACAGCAAATGTCAGTCTTCGAAAATGAGAATTCGGTAGCAGATCCCCTTACCACGAACTTGTTCGGAGTAGAAAAATGCATTTAAATAAACTTGCTATCGTCTCTGAAGAGATCGCAAACAATTTCAGTTGATTACAGCTTTGCTTTTTTTGAAAATACGTAAATTATTTTATATTATAATTATTTATCCCCGATTTAACATACCTTAACTCTGTAAGGTCGAACTCATTTTGTATAGAACTACTCACGTTCACTCCTAACAAGGCATATCGCCACTTGGACGTACGGGGCTACTATTTGAAACCATGCTTATGAAAAATTTACAAGATGTTGGTTTACGTTACATTTAAACTTCTACATATCAATACAGTCAGAGGAGCAGGTAGCAGGAAATTCCAAACTCTAGCTGTTCAAGGGAAGAAACTACTAGAGTAGAACACTTTCTGGCATATATGGGCCTCAACATTGAAGGGTGAGATTTTTTCTAAGCCAGTTTGTCGGGACATGTACGTCGAGTGGGGCACAAATACAACGAACTCATCAGAGCACATCCGATTAAAATATTTGTAAAATCAGCACAAAGATGCAACATTGCTGCGATCGGAAAGGGGTTGGAGCTTAGTGTACAAAGTGGGACGTATTAGGTTAAAAACTCTTTTTTGGACTCTATCTAAGAGGGAGAAGCTAGTGGCAGATGCACCAGCTCAGATGTGGCAACAATACTCCATGCATGGGCAAATGGTGTCTTTGTAGAGGTATAAAATACTCTCAGGTATGAGTAGTATTCTAGCTCTATAGAGGAAACTCACCTTTTTAGCAGCAGCCTTAGCAATGTCCTCTATATATTTGACCCAGTTCATATTGCTCCCGATTGTTAAACTGAGTAGTTTGAATGAAGAATTCTTAGGTAGGGTGTTATTATAGATATCAGTGCTTGGAGAAGCGTTTTGTAATTGTTGAAAGAGAGCAGCTTAGTCTTACTAACATTGAATGTTACCATCCATTTGTGGCCCCATTCCACTACGGTCATTTTCTATGCATTCCGCCATTGTCTTAGATTTATGTATACCCGTTATTACTTCGTGCATATTATAGAGCATTGTATAATCAGCAAATATACCCATCTCGGACACAATATTATCAAGATGGTTGTTTATGAATATCAGGAATAATAGTGGTTCAGGGATCGACCCCTGAGGCACTCACGTATTAATGTTATGCTGCTTGGATATACGTCCGTCAATGGCAATCTGGATTGTTTTCTTATCTAAGAACGGTATAATTAGATTTAGTATTCGCCCAGTTATATCGTACGATTTAATTTTCATAGCAACTCTTTGTGCCAAACTTTATCCAAGGCCATGGATATATCAAGGGCTACAGCCCTGGCTTTGCCCGCCATATCCAATGCGTTCAGAGATGACTGTTAAAACATCTGCAGTAGAACGACATTGCCTAAATCCATACTGTTTTGCCAGAGAGATTTGCTTTTGCTAGGGAGTGGAGTAGTGCTTGATTAATTAAGATCTCAAAGATTTTAGTGAAGAGAGAGAAAAGACTGATAGGCCGATATTTGAGAGGGCTAGTCCTTCTACCAGAATTCTTGTACACTGGCACCACAGAGGCCATCTTCCATATTAGTTAAGAAGATTTGGCAAGGCATTTATTGTAGAGCTTTGAAAGTACGGGGGCTAGCTCAGCTGAGCATTTCTTAATTAGTATAGCAGGGATGTATTCAGGCCCACACGCCTTGGAGGTGGTTAAGTTTTTATGATATCGCGGACACGAGAAGCGGTTATTTTCTTATCATCTTCAGTCGGCATAGTGAAATTTGGGGGCTGGTTGTTTGTTAGCTCTAAGGTGGAGGCAGTTAGCCGAGCAAGCAGTTTCGCCTTCTCGGTTGCTGTGCACACGAACTTGTGGTTGTTAAGTAGTGGAAGAATTATTGATTGCATTTTCCAGAAATCACAATAAAACTTATTGTCACATATAGAAACTTTATGCTATAGATTAATAGGAAATGGGTTTCAATGTTTGTCTTTTTTTAAATCATACGAGATAAGCTATTTACAAATTGTAATTAGCCATCTTCTTTCACTCTTAATTAAAATCTCTAAACTACTAATAAAAATAACATTTTTATTATATTTTATAATAATCCCAACTGTTTGTGCTCACGTAACTTTTAGAAAAAATAGAATAGGTTAAATGATTAATATAATCTATTCGGCCATATTCCTTATGAATCAACGATTATTGCGATGGATTTTAGGCATCTAATTGTGTATAATTAATTTCATTTGAATTCGGAAGCAGTTCTATGGCAAAAGGAAATTTCCGCCATTTTAGATTTTTCTTGTATCCGGCCAATCCCTACCTTGTCTGACTTTATCCCATGACCGCATTTCAATCTGAAGACAGAATTTATACCTTCGTTTAAATTTATAACTTGGTTAATTAAACTGCCGATCGATATCTCATTTTCGAGAAATATGTAAACAGAAAATTAATTTCGTATTGACAAAACCAAGCCAAAGAAGAGATTAAATAGTGCAAGATACACGTGCAGGCGTTTTAAACAAGGAACTCAAACATATTTTATCCTCTTTACATAAAAGTAATAATATATTTAATAATTAAATTAGCACATTTCTTGCATTTATTTATTCTTTCTTAAAGGTATAATTGTATTACATCGTTCTTTGTTGAATATTTTCATTTGTTAGTTTTACTGAAATGAATAAAATAGATGTTAAGCTGTTCATCATTTGAAACGATAATAGTTACTTAGTGCTTCCAAATTACAAAATAGTCAGCAATGATATTAATGAATGTTGCAGATATATGGTGAGCTACGATGTTCACTCTTTCGCTGTCGGAAGTTCAAGTGCCCCGATACGTTTTCTGCGCATGCGGCTAGAGGCGCCTTTTTACTGAATTACTTTAAAAATTCAATGTTTTGATTTTCTGACCAATCAGAGAGTTTTCCGGGATGTCGGAAATTCGGTGTCTGTGGGAGCCGATGAGAATCTTTAAAAGAGCTCTGTATTTTCAAAAAAAGACCAGTTAACAAAAATTCAGGGATAGTGTTGGAAGGTATATATTACTGCTGTCTGCAACTCAAATCTAACACGACAACACTTTGAACATAGCAGTCAGCTAATCAGACAACGTAGGCGAACACAAAAACACAGTAACTAACTTTTGCATTCCCCCTTTTATTATCGTATGCTCACTTGAAATTAAGTTTATGAAAATAATTATTTTAAAACTTCTCACATTTTTCAATGAACCTTCCAAAGTGATTAATTAACTCTACTCAAAAACTTTCAGTGAAAATTATTTTATATAGTTGAGTGAGGAAGTTTTCTTTATGATTTACAGACCCGTGAACTAATCACGGCTCTTGAATTATCAACTCAAACTTCCTCGAAATCTCAAACTAATTTCCTCCTTTTGTTCACTCATAAATGAACTATTATTTTCAATGAAAATATTTCCTAAAATGTAATAAATCTTTTTCCTTTTATAAATTGAGAGTTAACCTTGTTTGTTATGTTGATATATTTTCTACGAAAGAACCTCGTAAATTCGACTCTCTGTCTCGCTCTCTTTACTTCTTTTTCCACAATAATAACATTAAATAATAATAATTAAACAATAAAAAAATAAGGAATAGGCCAAATATACACACTCTTTTCATACTAATGCCCCGATGTTTTTATTTGTGAGTGTACACTTCAGTGAAAATAATAGTGTGAGTCTTGTTTAAATGAATATTACCTTACAGATATTATCACATGTAAGGAGTATCGAACTTAAAGACCGGTGAATATAAAGATAAATCGGGATCTCAGTTTCTACCGAGGAAACAATAATTTAAATGTTTCTACACTCATTTTATTTGGTCATTTTGAGGTATGAAAGGTTATTCTAATAGTTTCTGGTTCACAGCACTTCTTCAGTTTACCAAAGCTACCAAAAAATACTTAACCACCACAAAATAATGATAAGCTGTCCTGACTAAAAATTGGACAAGTCGACAAAGATTGAAATTTATGTGTACTAAATATGGATGGATTTGGAATCTATTATAATACAGTCGTATTCCTATCTGTTTCCAATTTAATTGATATGTACGTAACTACACTGTTTCACATAGTTATTTTGAAACTGAAGACGAGCGCTTTTATTCCGTATGATCTTTATATATACTATTTATTCCAAATAAATGTACATTCAATGTGTATACACATTTGCATATTACATTAAATAAAAGTTATTTTAATAATTAGCTTGATGTTATTAATTGTATGATGTCATAGAATTATTTTAGTTCTTAAAATTGTCTTCATTGTTCCATTTAGAAATATTATTCGAAGTTGATTTATTTAATTTATTTTAAATTAAATTTATATTTAATTTAATATATTTTCAATTAATAGATGGCAACAGGAAGTAAGTTTATTTATTTTGAGCTATGAGAGTTATTTTTATTTTTATCTATTTATTTTTTTGGAGCTGCGAGAGTTTTTTTTCGTTTGATGTTCATAAACTAAGATTGATATGGTTTAAACTACTTTGTATCTAATATGTTGTTTCTTTTCGTAAGAATGTTCAGTGTATCTTGAATAGTGTGTGATTAATCCCTCTTCCACGCAGTATGTTCGACCGGGGATGTATATTTATTTGCTAGTTAATTAATAATTTTTGAATAGTATTTTTAAAACGTATTAAAATATTTCTAATTAAATTTTAAAAGTAAACACTCTGATTTACAAAATTATTCATTCCAAATAATTACCCAAGGCCTCCATCGTACTGTATACCGATACTCTATAGCTGACTGGGATAGCTTCCGTACATTAATATCTGATTTACCGCTGCATTCCATGTTTAAAAAGGATGTGTCCTCTGTAGTATCAGATCTGACCGAATGGTTAATTGCAGGCATAGACCAATTAATACCATCCAAAAAAATCCAACAAAAACCTAACAGCCAGCCATGGTTCTCCCCAGAATATGCTGCTGTTATCGCGCACAGAAATCACTTTTTCCATAGCTACTAACGTAATAGATGCATTGAGACTAAAACTGCTTTCAGGAACGCCACCTCCACTGTAAAAGAGTAATAAAAATTCAAGAGAGCTATATACCCAGTCTGTTAAATCCAAAGTAGCTGATCAGCTGCTTGGTTCCCACCAGTTTTGGTAAATAACAAATAGGATCCTGAACAGAAGTGTGCGTTCTATCCCAACCATTATCAATGGACCAGAGGTCATCTCGTCAGCATCAGATAAGGCCAAACTATTTGCCAAGAACTTTGCAGGTAATTCTACCTTATGCGACGAAGGCCATCAACTCTCCATATTTCCCCCTATAACACAGAACACGCTAGGTAACATACAAATATCCGTGTAGGAGGTCACCAAGCTAATCAAGAACCTTGATTCCAGTAAAGCAACTGGCCCTAACGGCATCCCAATTATAGTGTTAAAAAAGCTTTAACCAGAACTTGCTCCCATACTTACGAAACTGTTTAAGCGTTGCCTTAAGGAGAAGTGCTTTCCGACTCCCTGGAAAACCTCATCAGTACGCCCTGTATTTAATAATTCAGGTGATAATTCATCTCCCTCTCAGCACAGACTAATAAGTCTCCTGTGTGCTATGAGTAAGTTGCTGGAATCCATATTAAATAAAGAAATAGTAAACCACCTCAGCAGAAACAATCTTCTTAGTAATACACAATATGGTTTCCGTTCTGCAAGATCTAACGCAGATGTGCTTACGATTATATCTCACAGGATTAGTGAATCTCTTGACAAAGGCCTTCTTTCTAGGGCAATTGCTCTTGACATATCAAAGCCTTCGACAAGGTATGGCATAAGGGCCTACTTCACAATATTTCCAGCTACGGTATAACTGGAAATGTTTTCTCAATCATTAAATCATTTCTCTCTGATATGCTCATAAGAGTAGTCATCGATGGGCAGAAATCAGAGGCCTGCCGTATCAATGCTGGAGTCCCTCAAGGGTCAATCCCGGGTCCAACTCTCTTCCTGATCTACATCAATGGCCTCCCTAAAAACATACTTAAATCATTCGTTGACATATATGCTGATGACACGGCCATCTACGGCAACACATCAAAGGCTGTAAATGACAAAGTTCTCTCTGATTCTCTCTCCTCTGATCTCGAGCGCGTGGTTCAGTGGGGCAAGACGTGGCTGGTCACCTTTAATGCATCTAAAACCAAACTCCTATCTTTACATCATCAACGCTCTGATCTCTATCTGGCATCAGTTGAAATGGATGGCTCTACTCTAGGAGAAGCCCCGTGTTTTGACAAGCTTCTGGGTTTGTCCTTTACTCCTGATCTGAAATGGAACACGTACATCAAGTCTGTTGCCAAGGTCGCTGGAAAGATGGTGGGATTCTTCTACCGCTCCAGAAGATATCTCACTACTGATGCAATTCTCTATCTATATAAAAGCCAAGTACGTCCAAGGATGGAGTACTGCTGCCACATCTGGGCAGGAGCTGCTAAAAACAACCTATCCTGTCTTGACAAAGTACAAAATAGACTTCGTGGCTTAGTGGGGGATGTCCTTTTATCTACCCTGCAACCTCTCTCCCACAGAAGAGACGTTGCGAGCCTATCTTTGTTTTATCGTTATTTCCATGGCAGGTGCGCGTCTGAACTCCAATCTCTGCCCCCCCTCGCCAATCTTTCTCAAAAAACACCCGTCTAGCTGAATCCACTGTGAAAAATTTCTCCCACTCTTTATCTGTGCCTAAATCAAAACGTGGATTCCATGAACAAAGCGTCTTTCTTAGAACTGCACGCCTGTGGAACTCTGTTCCGTCTGCCTGCTTCCCACCTAACTACAACTTGGATGTCTTCCTCAAGTCCAACGTAAACAAATTCCTAATGAACCGCCCCCTTAAGTAAACAGTTCATTAAATCTCCACACTAACGTACTGTACTTGCAATAACCCTTATCCCTGAGTGGCTTCCGGGCTTTGATAAGTGGTGACCACCGTGTAAAAGAAAAAAGTCTATAATAAAGAAAAGCCTATTTCGTATGCATTCTCACCGAGATTGTATGCCATACAAACTTACACTTTTATTCTTCATCTCCAGTTTTTATCGTGAAAATTGGTCCATGTTCTTAACAAGAAAGTCGTTCTGTAAAATTTCTGTCAAATAAAATTAGCTCGCACAAGTATCTATTTTACACTAGAGACATATTTCAGTAATAACTTATAAAATAACAAAAAAAGAAAAAAATATGTGTATGGAGACTTAGCTATATTAGATAAGCTATATTTTCCCGTATTAATCAAATCGGATTGAACATAATTTTTCCTCTTTTTAATAAGTACGATCCGATTATATTTAATAGTTGCCCAGTAATATCGTACCAATTGATTTTCCTAAGAAAACTTTCATGTCAGACCTTATCAAAGGCTTTTGAGTATTCCAAGCGCAACCGCTCTAGTTTCAACTCTCTTATCTAATGTTTGTATTATTTACGTTCAGATATGGTGTTTTGAATACCTGCAGTTGAACCGAATTGTTCCATGCTATAGTGTTTGTCTAAACAGTTTAGAATTTTCGAGGTGGTGGGCTAGCAATAAATAAATTAATTATTCAAAGATTTTAGAAGGGAGCAAAAGGAAATTTATCGGGGATTATTTTTCGGTCAATTTTTCCACCAGCAATTTTCTAGCTACCTAGGAAACAAGATTCAGCAAGGTATTTATTATCGTTTTGAAAGAAGAAAGGCAAATTCAACAAATAATAATAATAATAATAATAATAATAATAATAATAATAATAATAATAATAATAATAATAATAATAATTCTGATTTCGTTTATGAACGACTCTCTGGAAAGGGATGGAATTCGTTTCCAGATGATTCCCCTTAATCCCGGCTTCAAACCAGGAGCTTAAAAGATCAAGGGTTTTCCTAAGGATGTTGGTGGTACCTATAATTGCAGAGTTTTGAAGGCCGCCTAAAACATCGGGGATTTGTTGTTTTTTCAATTGTCCTTCCAAACGACTTGATACTACTCCTAATGTACCAACTACGATTGGGATTATTTGTGTTTTAACCCCGTGTATACGCCTTATCTCCAAGGCCAATGGAGCATGATTGCTCCACTTCTCCTTCTCCTTCTCTCTCACATTTTTGTCCAAGGGTACTGAGAAGTCTACAATCTGCCAGTTTTTTTTAGACCTTGTCAATGACGACCAAATCCGGTCGATTATGTTCCAATTGCTTTGTCGTTATGAAACTTTTGTCCCACCATACCTCTACCTTGCCATCCTCACCTTTTCTCACTTCAGCAGGCACCTCCTTAAACCATTTTCCAGCACACTTCACCCAACTCTCTTACACACCTCCCAATATATCCGGAGTCCCATGCGATCGTGTCATTTGCGGTATTTTCTCTGGGCCAGTACATTACACCCTGCTGCAAGGTGCGCAAGTGACTCTGAGGTATTACCACAAATCCGGCAACTTCATCTCCTAGAACCACTTTTTTTAACAATTGTGTTCCTAATGCCTGCTTTTGTGCTGCACAAACAAAAGCTTCAGTACTCTTAACTAGATAACCAGCTCTAAGCCATTGCCATGATCTTTCATCAACCAGTTCTGCAATATCCTGGAAGAACCTTCCAGCCATTTTCTTCCGAGCCAGTCCTCTGCCCTTTCTCTATCCATACGTTTCACATAATCAGACTTGGTCTCACATACCTCCACTTCATTGGCCACAACCTTAAGCATCCACTCCTCACTTCTAACCACATGTTCCTTCAACGACATCTCGGTTCTAACACAATCTTTTACACTTTTCAATCCTCTCCCACCATCTTTCCACTTTTGATACAGCCTTACTACGCTACTTCGAATGTGAAATATACCAAATATTACTAAAACTTTTCTTGTTTTGATATCCATGGCATGAAAATCCTTGTCAGACCATTCTAAAGTACTCGCACTGTATCTCACAACACTGAGTGCCCATGCATTTACTGCTTTCGTTAGGTTTCCTCCATGCAGTTTCGACTTTGCAATTAGTTTCACTCTTCTAAGATACTCCTTCCTGACTTTTTCCTTCATTTCTCTGTTCATGATGCCTACACCCCCCAGCACTCCCAAGTACTTATATACTGTATCTTCTATTTCTTTCATGATTTATCCATTTGGCAGCACTATTCCATTCGAATGAACCTTTACTCCTCTTTTCATCACCAGCACCGCACATTTACTAATCCCAAACTACATCCCAATGTCTTTTGAGTATGTCCCCACAAGTTCTACCAGTCTCTCCATTTCCTTTTCATTTCTACCGAATATTTTCAAATCATCCATAAACAGAAGATGGTTGGGGCGTCTGTCACCAGATCCCAGTTTTTCTTTCTTCTAGAGGATGCTCAGTGGCATCATTATCATTACAAAAAGAAGTGGCGATAACGATATTTTTTAAATATCCCTTTAATGCCAACCTGCCCATCTCCTCTCTGTTTGCTGTCAGCACCGTTTTCCATTATACTTGTCTCCAAAAGCCCTACCACATTCTCAGCAACTTCATCATCAATAGTGTTCCACGTATCAATGTAAGAGGAACCATGTCATAAGCTTTTCTATAATCGATCCATGCTACGATCAGATTCCTCTTTTTCTTATTTGCATCCTGCATTAATGCTTTATCAATTAGTAGTTGCTCTTTTGTACCTCTCGAGGCTTTCTGGCACCCCTTTTGTTCGTCAGGAAAAACACCATTATTCTCTAGATGTTCATAAATTTTCTCCGTAAATATTTGAGTCAACAGTTTCCACATCAATGACAGACATGTAATTGGTCTATAATTATTGGCATCTGTTCCTTTTGCAGGATCTTTCCTAATTAGTGTTGTTCTTCCCTTCACCAGCCAACCAGGGACATCTCCCGACTCTACAACCCTTTTGCAGAGCAGCAGCTATAGGTGGATAAAAGCATGGAAACTGTTTAAACCAGAAGCCCATCACTCCATCTGGACCAGGTGCCTTCCAGTTTGTTATCCTTCGTATGCCAGAATTAACGTCATCGATGGTTACCTCAACGCTCTTCATCTACTGCATTTCTGATAGCCTTTCTCTGACCTCTCCCAACCAGCTAGCCTTCTGATTATATCGCCCTTCGACAGACCAAATCCCACTCTAGAACTTCCTTGCATCTTTTGCAGTTGGAGTGTTGTTATTTCCCGCCTGTTTACTACCATTTAATTCTTTATACAGCTGAGACTGATTGTTCCGGAAAAAGTTGTTCTGCTGAAATGGAACACTTTTTCCAACAACGTTCCTAATTTTCATACCACCAGTGTGGACCTTCTCTTTCAACATTGTTAAAACGTTCATCGTTCCTTTTTCCAGCAATATATACCTCCTTTCAAGCTCGTTCTTGGCTTTATGTTCTAGTTTAACTCCTTTTCTTATTTCTTCGATTCTACTGTCTTTCCACCACCGTTTAATACTTAGTGTTGCCTTCTATCTTTCATTTATCCCTTTTCCTTTTGTAATAAGCCAAGACAACTCGCAATAACGTATGACGCTGCATACAGAAGCCTGTTAAGTTCCGTAATCGATATGTTCTTTCTTTTGATGTTGTGAATTACTCCTTGAATTATTTTTACCTAGTTTTTCATCTTCCGCCTATCACTACTCTTCATACTTTGAATCTCTATGATGTCGTTTCTAAGAAGAACCTCTCTTAACTTCTGAAGTACTTTTTTTTTACAGAAGTCAAAGTTCGAACTTCATCACCACTTCTCCATACATCTGCTCCTTTCACTGGCTCTATTGTCTCAGAGTCAATGATCTCATCTGCCTTAGATCCTTCCAACTCTTTCTCATTACTTCCCCTAACCATAGGATTCCATACCTTCTCAGTTGTCCGCCTCCCATCATCGCTTACATTTCCCTTCTGCACTTCCACTCTCTCAGTTCTTTCATCAGAGCTAGTTTCATCAATTTTACTTTCGTTATTCATTTTATTCCTAACCATCCATTCAATCTTTTCTCTTGCAATCACTGCAAGTAGGTTGTTATTTTTAATTTATTTTTAACTGGGATACCAAACTCGCGACACTTTTAGCTCATCCTCCTCCTCCTCCTCCTCCTCCTCTCGATTCCCATTCTTCCTTCACTTTTCGGATATACCCACCAGATTTGGTACTTCCACTTCTTACAAAGCATTCGCACAGTACTCTTCTTTCCTCATCTGTCCGCGTTTTTTTTTTTTTTTTTTTTTTTTTTTACATTTCCTGTTCCAACTCCCTTCGTGTCTTGGGACCCTCTCTGGCAATTCTCACTCCCCCTATATCCAGCCATATACTCAGAATTTCGAACAGTTGTATGATGACGACAGAACCCACCCTGTTGACCAGTGGGACACCTACCTGACGTGAGACCATCACACGCTGTTCAAGCCTCATTCACATCGTTATTTTCGATATTTTGATTTGACATTCTCCCATAAATAGAATTAGTGAATTTAAAGTTACACCACCACCGATAGTTTTATCGAGACATTATCTCTAGGAGGGTTCTCCACCATGGTCAAAGATCCCGTCCCAAACTTTTTCCTCCATCACCACCACTATTCCCATTACCATCAACAACAACAATAGAAATAAAATCTACAATGATAATGGCAACACTAATATCGGTAGCAATAATATTAACAGCAAAAACAACAATAGCAATGACAGCAAAAAACAACACCTACCATTACAGCTATAGTAATAATAAAACATATCACCACTACTACCACCCCCACCACTACTACTACTATTACTATTACTACTAGTAATAATATTAGTGATAATAGTAATAACCAATAAAGTAAATTGTGTTTTTTAAATAATAATAATAATAATAATAATAATAATAATAATAATGATAATAATAATGATAATAATAATAATGATAATAATAATAATGATAATAATAATGATAATAATAATAATGATAATAATTAGGATAATGATAATAATAAAATAATAATAATAATAATAAGTAGAAGAAGAACAATGACAATAATAATAATAATAATAATAATAATAATAATAATAATAATAATAATAATAATAATAATAACAGTAGCAGTAATATATCTGGTCCAAATATTTGGAGGTGTGATACCCAGGCAATGAAAAGCAGTGATAATCACATCCTTTAGTGTGATTTCTGTTCGTAGTGAGAAATAAGAGTGTTTTAAGGAATTTAAGGTGAACAGCTGTGCAAGACGCTCAGCCCTGTGCGTTATCGTACACGCGACATCATAATGATTGGATAGTGGAGCAATTACTAATTGCCTATTGTTGATCGCATGATTGCAAATTTTCTACAACCCGAGTTCCTGATTTCTGCGACTTTACTTTTCTAGTTATTCCAATATATCTACACTTAGCTGCGGCCTTTTAAACTATTACAGCTGTTTATTTGATGCTATAGTTTTTAATTCATAGCTAACTCATGGCGGTTGAAAGAGCGGAACATTTGCAACCTATGCGTAAATCAGCTGCACAGGTTAATAATTGTTCCTCTTCTTTAACTTTGAAAAATCTATTACATATTGATAATTCATTTTTTGATTCGAACTTATGCCCAATCATCACATCTAGTAATGCATGAGGTATAAGAGGGAGTATATCATCAATATAGTGGGCAGTGGGAAAAGGGTTGAGAAACCTTTTACTTAAAGGGTTCTGTATTTTACTTTTATAATTCGTCTAAATAAATTCGTCTAAATAAATTCGTCTAAATAAATTCGTCTAAATAAATGAACATCAAATAAAATACATCTTGGGTGCACTTTTAGCAGATCAGTAACTTTCGCTTCCCCTCATTTGCCATTCAGTTTTTAATTTACATGAGCTATGATAACAAATTATGAAGAAATGCTTTCCTCTTCTTGCATCAGTTATGTGTGAGCTGTAACTAGAAATGATTTATGTAATTCTCTCTTTTCAATCCTGTTACCATGTTACAAAGCAAGGTGCCGGAAGTAAGGAGTTAACGTTATCCGACTGATAGTCAATGTACCAGAACCTTGAAGTAGCTTTCAAGGAGGCTATTCTTCTACTAAGTGTATACTACCGGATCTACTGTATTACCATTTATGTAATGGAATCTGGCAATGCTGTCATTTTGAGTGGAGTCTCTCGATGCTATATTTGTAGGAATTGACGCTGATCGGCCCTTATTTCGATGCTGATCTCTTTCAAAAATCTTCAAATGACAAATCACAATTTCTAACGCCTAACCTCTTATCTAGTCGTCTTTTCCAATATCAAGAGTCCAGCTGAAATCCATTTACAGAAGAATAAAATGAACTTTCTATTTTTGTGAGAAGCAAACATTGGTCGATAAGTTTCTTATTAAACACATCATAGTTACCGATTATTTTAACATGATCTTTCAATCCGATTCCCCGCAACGCCATAATCACGGAGTCTGTGCCTAACTCAACGTTTCACTTTCAGAGAGACACTTTCTATAAAGATCCTGATTTGTATTGTGTTTGTTTACGCACGTCATGATTTTAATCATTTCTATCATTCACTGATGGAATTAGAGTCATTGTGCAACTTGACAAAATTGGCAAGCTCCATGTATTTTGCGAGTTTAATGTTCAAAATGTTGAATGATCAATCCACAAAAACACATTTTCCTTAGTTTAGGATCAATCACTAATTGTTGACTATATACTCGCGTAATAAAGCCTAACGGCCACGTTGAAATCTTCTTGATCTTTATATGGCAACTTGTCCTAAACTGAGAGCATACTTTCTTCTACCTCGCTTGGATCTTCGGATGACTTAGTCGTTTCAATAAAAGTCGCAACAAAGTGCAATGAGACCGTTGAAGTCTTTTTACATCCCACAGAGTGTAGATACTCGATGGCTGACTGACAGAGCCTCATATCTTTCTTAGAAATTCTTCTGCATTCCACGTTTGAAATAAAACGTGTCCTTACCCGGTTTATTTAGTTGGTTACAGTTCAACACTTCAAAGATAAAAAAAAAAATCTACCAGCCGTAGAAAATACTCCACTATTGCGCACAGAAAAAAAACTTTTTCAATGGGATAGATGTTCCAAAACAAAACACGCCTAAAAGACTGCTAGCAACTACGGCAAAATAATTATTAAAAACGCGAGAGTATAACATGTCAAATCTGTTAAATCGATTGTGGCGCAACGGATGTTCTGTTCCGATGAGTTTGGCCAATAACAAATTATGGAACAGATGCATGACTCAGTGATTTGCTCGGCATCATATGAATCCAAACTTTTTGCAAAAAAACTTTGCATTAGATGTCATCTTTTTATAAACGTACATTCAGTTAGATTTTCATCCATGACCGAAAACACTCTGAGTAGTATCCATATGTCTGTTGGGGATGTTGCAAATCTTATTAAGAATTTTGCTTACGACAAAGCAACTAGCCCTGGCAACATTTCGATCAGGAAAATTGCAACCGGGTGTTGTTTCTATGTTTACAAAGCTGTTCATTGTTGATTAAAAGAGAAATGCTTCCCATCACATTAAAAACCACGACAATATACCCATTATTTGAAAATACTGGAAATAGGTCCTCTGTATTTCAGTACAGACTAATCGCCCTACTGTGTGTCATCGGCAGTGATAAATGAAAAAGTTGTCAATTATTTTATCAGAAGCAACCTAATCAGTAACAAGCAGTATGGATTTCGTGTTACAAGATGAATGGTTGTTATACTAAATGTAAAATCACACAGGATCAGTAAATCTATAGACGGGCCTTTGTTTTTTTTTTAACCATAGCTCCTGAACATCGAAATTTTTTGATAGAGTTTCGCATAAAACATACTTTATAAGCTTTCTAACTGTTGAATATCTGGAAATGTCCTTTCACATGAAATCCTATTGTAGTTGTATAAATTTATTCGTAGGTAGATAGATATCGAGATCATATGATATCAATGCTGCTGTGACTCAGGGTTCCATTGTGGCGCCAATCCTCTTTCTGATATTAATCAATGATCTCCCTAAGCACGTTCTAAAATCATTCGTCGGAATTTATGCTGTTGACACACATATCTATGGCTTTAATTCGAAAAGTATTAATTACTAGACTATTTTTGATTCGCTACCTTCACTTTTACTTTAGACGTGAAATAGATGATTTCTATCTATCTCTCAAAATCATTAACTCTTATCTTCGAATGGCCTTTAGACATCAATGAGTTGTGATTTATTGTCCCTAAATCCCAACTTATCGATGTCTAATAATCAAAATAACACATTCAGATTTATAGCTACAATTTTAAAATAGATTGGAATTATATCGTTTAATTCTAATTAACTTCCTAGGAATAAAAGCCGTAGGTTTAGATAGACAGATAAATATATAGAGAGAGAGAGTAAGAGAGAGAGAGAGAGACATAGAGAGAGAGGGAAAGAAAGAAAGAGAAAGAGAAACAGAGAAAGAAATAAAATAATGGACAAAAATCCATCATATGTAAGATTCATGGAAAATATTGTAAGAAATTGAATATTAATTCATTACACTTAATTTCGGTATATTTTGTGAAAAGTTCCTAATGATGTATATATATTTAAAATGGTTAACAATATATCCATGACTTGGATCTTAAACAAATATACGTAAAAATCGTAGACAGTATTGGTATAATTTATAACAAGCAATTATTTTGTGTCATAAGACATTCCCGAACACACATATATAAGATGAAAATTCAAGGCACTTTTTAATTATATTAATTACTAAGTAAATTGGAAGCAATGCTACCACGTGAATGCGTTAGTAGCAGACTACCATAAGAATTACAGAATTATAAAAAAATTATTAACGTTGACCACACGGTTGATGTGTAATATAATACCTTATAGTATAATCGCTGAATTGTTCTTCTTTATCATTGCGCAATATTTTAATTTCACACTCTATACTGTTATAAATGTTCGAAAATAAAATTACGTACGTAATTTAGATGGCAAAGTAATGTCTCCATTGTGTGACCCTTTGAGAAATTTGTAATGCTATAATTTACTACATGAATAGTATATTTCGTTCTATTTGCACTGATCATATTATTGATTTATTTATTAGGGTGGATTTTTTTATTTAACACGAAAGTAATTTTATATAATTTTATAATATAACTAAAAATAAATTTCAAACAGAACGTTAACAAAGATATTCCGATAAGAGAGTGACACTGCATTTTGCTTTGTTCAGCCTGCAATAACTAATTGTGTTACTTTGTTTAATTCAATTCTGGGAATTATTTTTCTAAATGAATGTTTTTAATTTTTGAGCGATTGGGCATTTGGTAGAACAGTCCAACTGCTAATTGGGCCAATATATGTTGTAAAAGAAATGTATGCAAAAAACGTCCTTGACATAATTTTAAAAGTCCTGTCCGCATATCCATAGGGTTTGTATATAGGATTAGATTTGTCTCCCATACTGCGGTAAAATATTTGACATACACTTTCACAACCACTGTTTCTCTATTCATAATACCATGCCCTTGTTTAGAGCTGGCCAACGTGTATTTTACATTAACCATACAACATATATTAGTTATCTATATTTCATTTACTGTTTTTCCTCAGCCTAAAACTGTACTCTATTCGATTTTGTCGCAAATAGTATAGGCGCAGCACATTTTTCGAATCGGAGCGAGCCAAATACTTGTACTTGGCGACATAAATGTCTATCAGTGAGCTTGTCTTGACATCTCGATGTACACAGATCCAGCTGGTAAGAGCATACGGAGATTGTTGATTGCATATTCATTTTCATAAAACGGTATTTCCTCAACACGATTTCTATATCGAGAGGATCAGCAATCCTAATTTCATCACTTATTCTTAAAAAATGCTCTAAACTTTAGTTTTCGACAGATACTTGTGACCCACTCCGAAATACTGATCACCTGGTAATAATGGTTTATATCGTGTTAAATCTTCAACCCACAAACCGAAGCGCTGTTACTTGAAAGAAAAATAAACGAGATACTACGCATGATAAAGAATTACTGAATGACTTTATTTAAAATGCACTTGGTGTGACGCTTTTTTCTCTCTTTCTCTCTGTTTAAAAGTGTCCAAACGATGAAACTAAATGAATCAATACAGAATTTGTTCCTATTTGAAAAGTCTATGATAAATTCCACTCTCCAAGTAGTTCACGTCGACCTGTGCAGCTGATTTACTCATAGGTAGCAAATATTCCACTGTTTCAACCTCTATGAGTTAGTTATAAATAATAAAATTACAGCATTAAGAAATAGTTGTAAATGTTTAATAGTCGCAGCTAAGTGTATATTATATTTAAATGACTAGAAAAGTAAAGTCATAGAAATCAGGAACTCGACTTCTGGAAATTTGCAATAATGTGCTCAACAATCAATAATTGCCACACTATCCCATCATTATGATGTCACGTATACGATAACGCACAAGGCTGAATGTCTTGCACAACTGTTCGCCTTAAATTCCTTAAAACACTCTAATTTCTCCCTACGGACAGAAATCACAGTAAAGGATTATCACCGCTTTTCATTGCGTGGGTATCACACCTCCAAACATTTGGACCAGATATTATCGCTGCTATAATAATAATAATAATAACAACAACAACAACAACAATAATAATAATAATAATAATAATAATAATAATAATAATTAGTTGAGTTTGCCTTTGTTCTTTCAAAACGATAATAAATGCCTTGCTGAATCTTGTTTCCGTGATAGCTGAACAATCGCTGGTGAAGTAATTTGCTAGAAAAATAAGTCTCCTTCCTCTCTCCACTAAAATCTTTAAATCGTTAATCTATTTAGCGTTAGCCCATAACCTCGAAAATTTTAAACGTTTCAGTCAAACACTATAGCATGAAGTAATTGGATTCAACTGCAGGTATTCAAAACACCATGTATGACATAAATACTATACATTAAATAAGAGAGTTTAAGCTAGAGCTTTGATAAGGTCTGACATGCCAGTCTTCTCAGGAAAAGTAATTAATACAATACTATTCGACAACCATTTAATATAATCAGATCATTTTTATCATTTTTTAGAGCTTTGATAAGGTCTGACATGAAAGTCTTCTCAGGAAAAGTAATTAATACAATACTACTCGACAACTATTTAATATAATCAGATCATTTTTATCTAAAAGAAAAATCTAGTCTTTTCGCCATTTTTCTACAACACATTAATCTGAGTATGCACCAGCAGTTAATACTTAGACTTTTATTAATCCTTATTTTGAGAATCGATTTCTATTTGATCAAAATTGCTTCAGATGTGGATTTATTTGCTGATGACTTGACACTCTATTCTAATCGTATATACACATATACAAGGCGAAATCTGGATCTTTAAGAAATCCAGTTTGTAATAGAATGGGATCATAAATCTATGGTCATCATTACCGGCCATAAGAAAAAAACTCCTTTCCTTTTATTATCAGAAAATTTTCAAACTACTGATTGTCATACCTGACAGTACCTTTCCAGTTCAACGTTTAAACTTACCTGTCTAGCATTCATAGGCAGAATTACTTAAAACAAATACATAGAATATACTTAAAATGTAGTATCAAGTTTCATGCAAAAAGTGTTGCTTTCCTCCACTATATGAGTAAACTTCTCTCACATATAAGTATATAATGCATTAAAAAAGTCACCATTCGTCCATAAAGTAAATATTGATGCTATATCTTGCTAGATGCACTAATCAGCAATCTCTCCATATTGGACCGAATACAAAAAAGAGTGCCTAGCCTAATAAGTTCCAGTGTCTGTACTATCACTGCAATGTTATATACGTGTGCTTGTTAACACGTACATCAAAATAACTAGTCTGACAGATTTTTATGCCTTGCATCTCATACGAATATCCGACTAATAATTAAATTACACCAACTCCAAATCTTCCAGAATACTTCTACTTGAATAGTCTCATCGGAAAGCTTGCCTTTTTAATTTTTTCTCTGCTTTACGTTTCCCCGATTGCACCAAAATGCATGAATTCAACCAAACATCTTACCGTACAACTCCACGTTTAGGATGGATCTTATAAATCTAGTCCCTAAACAGAATAGTCCATTGCGACTCAGTGACAATGCGCTTTGTTTGGGGCAAATAAAAGGAAAAGAAAATAGGGTATGATGTACAAAATGCAGAAGAAACTCCACTGTGGAATGCATCGTGAAATTGTACACATCTAGTCTTGTGAGTTTTTGTATCGCTAAAAGATAAAAATTACTCCTAGAACAGTAGCAGAAACTCGCCATGAAGTAAGTGAAGCAAGTGAACAACTGAAGATGTTGTGTTTTGAAAGAAACAGTTTACCTTATAGGCTTGCATATACTAATGTTTATCAGCTGTTTTCACTTGTGAATTAATACTTTTCGAATAAAGTTATTGTCAAGAGAGAAAACGCGCCTTTCTAGGACTTTCCTCGTCTAAGTTTTGTATAAGATTGTGCTTTTCGGAGTATTTCATTGCATATCTTAGGGTTTGTTTTACTCGTAAACTTTATATAGTCATGTTTTCTTTTGGGGTATTGCATCTTACAGATAATATCGGGTCATCAGGAAAGAATACGCGCCGTTTCGTAGCCTTCCTTTCTACGGCTTGTTCCCGTATCGCCCCTCCCCTCACTGATGTGATGCCCAATTATCTGCTCAATACAACGAAAAGAAAAGACGTTTAAAAATTAAACGGTTCCTGTTACGAACAACGGCTTTGCACATGACTTTCAATGTTCAAAGACTAGGTCTTACATATTTGTTACGACGCGCATATATCGAAGAAAATAATAATAATAATAATAATAATAATAATGATAACAACAACAACAACAATAATAAAGTTAATAATGATAACAACAATAATACTAAAATGAACATATATACATATAAGTTATGAAAATATATATGGCAATTAAGCTACACAGAATATTCCGTGTTTCATCCACGCTAGGATTCATCAGGCTTATGCGAAGAGTTGTGGTTGTCTTGCGTTTTAATATACGAACATTCTATTGAGATTTTAGTTAGATAACTAGATTCTTAGTTTCCACCGCTCCCTTTCTAATCAGCGAATGGTCAGGCACTTACAGGACAAATGCCCAATTGACCCTGGTTCACCCCTTCCTTTATGTGTGCTTTTTGAGTGGGAAACTTAGCTATCTAGTGATTTAACTTATTTTAAACCTATGTGTTGTTAAATGTGTTTCTTTATTATTATGTTAGTTTATATATATATATATATATATATATATATATATATATATATATGACAATTTATGCATATGCATGTTTATTTTATTTATTTTATTATTGTTATTGTTAATTTTAAAATTATTTTTATCGCGATCCTAGAGTAAAGTTTATTCTGTGTACACAGTGGTTCGCTATTTCTTTTCTACAGTTTAATAGATGTTGTGGTTGTTTAAAGTATAGGATAGCACACTTTTCATGTAGGCATGATCTACATGGATCTTCTAGATTTCTTCATGTGTTTGCTTGTCTTACTATTTTCCATTCGTCTACCGGCAAAAAAAGTAGACGTACTAGCTAACATAAAAATAACAAACTTCCTGGACGTCACGTTAAATTTAGATAAAAACACATATGAACCTTTCTTAAAACATAGCGTTAATCCAATATACTTAAAGCCTAAGTCCAATCGCCCACTATCAATTATAAAACAGATTCCTAACTCGATCGTAAGTAGACTCAGCAATAACTACAACGATGAAAATGTATTTAAACAGCTCTAAAAATAGTGGATACAAAAATATTGATATCAAATATAAGCGACAAAACACCAATAAAAATAAAATTAAAAATAGAAGAAAAAGAAATATAATCTGGTATACGGCGTCATACAATCAAATGTTAAAAACAAAACTTGGCATGCAATTTCTAGATCGCATCGAAAAGCACTTCCCCGTAACCAATCTCTTGCACAAAATTTTCAATAAAAATAACCTAAAGTTATCATCATACAGCTGCTACGAAAATTTAAATATGATAATTAAAGAACATAAAGCTAACACAAAGAATACATATGTATCTAGTAGGAATAATAATAATAATAATAATAATAATAATAATAATAATAATAATAATAATAAATAGAAATGAGGCTTGCCTCCTTTCTGTTGTTCTTGGCCTTCGGGCCGGGATCAAAGTGTAGTATCTGTTCTGCAGATGCTGGACTTAAGGTAATTTGTCCCAGTCAATGGATGGGGAAATTACTGCAGATGCTGGACTTAAGGTAATTTGTCCCAGTCAATGGAGGGGAAATTACTCCAGATGCTGGACTTAAGGTAATTTGTCCCAGTCAATGGAGGAGAAATTACTGCAGATGCTGGACTTAAGGTAATTTGTCCCAGTCAATGGAGGGGACAATTACTATTTTTGGACGCAACCAGAGTGCCCCTTTTCCTTTTTTACGGCGAGCTAGTTTAACTCCACTCTGAAAATGACCTCGTGTCACATTTTGCTTTGGTGGGAAAGCAAATAAATGCTGCTACTACTACTACTACTACTACTACTACTACTACTACTACTACTACTAATATACTACTACTACTACTACTACACGATAATAATAATAAACCAACTCCGGACAACAACAACCATAGATGACAATCATATACATAAATTATATATAAATATATATATATATATATATATATATATAAACTAGCATAATAAAAAAAAATTAACTACACCTAGGTTTAAAATGGGTTAAATCACTAGATATCTACGCTTACCGCTAAAAAAGCGCACACAAAGGAGGGGGTTAATCCAGGGTCAACTGAGCCTTTGTTCTGTAAGTGCCTGCCCATTCGCTGATTAGAAAGGGAGCGGTGGAAACTAGGAATCTGATTGGTTAACTAAAAACTCAATAGAATGTGCGTATATAAAAACGCACGCAACCACAACTTTTCGCATAAGCCTGGTGAATCCTAGCGTGGATGAAACGCGGAATATTCTGTGTAGCTCAATTGCTATATATTTTATAACTTACTACCAAGCTCTACCTATGTATTGAGCAGTGTTGAAGTAAATACTTAAAGTTTTCGCATAAAATATACTTTTGTATATTAATTTATGTGATTAAATTATGTAGTATTATATATGCATATATATATATATTTATACACACACACACACACACACACACATATATATATATATATATATATATATATATATACACAGCCTTTGAGACTTTACATGACCGGTCGCCACAGTCGATTGAAAATTTCTTGGGTCGAATAAAAGTCCTAAATCACTCGCCCGCCAGTCGATAAAAATTATTTAAATAAAGAGACAGGAAGAACTCATTTATTCTAGGCTTTTAAATATGCGGTGACTTTGAATGACTCATCATTTGTGAATTCTCTCAAATATGCGGTGACTTAGAATGTCTCATCATTTGTGAATCCTTTCATCTCTAGCTGTGAGACCGTTGGAATATCGTATTGAAAAAAGAGTGGTCACGCTAAAGGTCAACAAGATGTAAAATTTACACATTCGGCGTGTAGTCTAAATGTCACCTTCATTTAGCTCTCTGATTTTGAAATCCATTTGGAAAAAATTCTTCGACGCTACAACTACATACACTTCATGCTTACAAAAGTAAAGATGAACATTTGAAAGAGGAAAACCGCATTCTTTCGTGAAGCACGCACTGAAAATTAAATTATACAACAAGTAAGTAAACATATTTTTCTCAATTATATAAATTCAGGTATTTGCATGCTCTTTTTTGCGCAACTTTCAAAAAATCATCGATACCCAATTTTAAAAATAATATTCTAAATTTTAAAATGTTGTTACGAGGTGAATAGTAACAAAAAAGACCAATTTCTGTTCTATATGAAAGTTTTTTTTCCATAAATTACAAAGAAAAATTGACCGTTTAAATTTTAAAAAGATATTAAACTATGCCGATTTTCTAAGATATCTAGTTCATTTTAGCTAAATGGTATTTTTTTTTTTTGAATATCGGAGATTTCGGGCCACGGAGATCTCGTACCAGGAGATTTCAGTCCACTATTGTGAATACACGGAGACTTCGTAACACTTTTTTTCAACACCCACGGTTTAGACTAGATATTTTAATTTTTGTATGAAATTTTACGACATAATTTGGGTATCGGAAGAATAGTTTGTTGATATTTTTATTAAGAATAAAGAAGAAAAAAAAACTTTCATTGAATGATTTTTCGGCCAACACATTTTTTTCAACACCTACGGTTTATGTCTTTTTCAACATCCATGGGTGTTGAAAAAATGTGTTGGCCGAAAAAATCATTCAATTAAAGTTTTTTTCTTCTTTATTCTCCTGGTATGAGATCCCCGTGGCCTAAAATCTCCGCCTACCATTTTTTTTAATATACACGTGTGGATTTTTAAGGAAAGAGGATTTTTGTAATTCTGGCTATCTGTAATGTACATTTTCAACCAAAATTAAAAAAATATCCATGCGTTGATTTTGTTTTCTTTCTTTCACTTTTTGTCTCTTTATGTATTTTTTTAAATTGACAAAACGTGTACTTATAATGATTCAAACTCTTCGAAATTATATCAAAAATGATGATAATAATTTCTAGATTCGTTGTAAAATTATTTATTAACTGAAACAAAGGCATAAAGTCGGACGAGTAAAAATATTTGGGGCGAGTAAAGTTTCCCTCACACTCGACTGCCGGTCGAGTTATTTTTTTTAAATCTCAAAGGCTATATATATATATATATATATATATATATATATATATACATACATACATACATACATACATACATACATACATACATAAACAAACATATATATAGCATTAAGAAAAAATATGTATACATAAATAACAATAGATAAATTTACTTAAAATAATAACTACACTGTAGACATTTGCGACCATATCATGCAGTATTCCTTTTCGCCTAGATTTTAACGTAACCTTCACGGGTCAGCTCTTTTTTTAGATTCTCATGTTTCTCGTATTGATGTTCTTTTCTGCCCATCTGTTATAAGGTATTGTAAATCCAATCAAGGTGAGTATTTTCCTTGTTACGGCTTTTTCGCATCGACCACGTTCGCTGATGCGAGGCTTAGATATCTGAATCGCATTTAAATGAACTGTTCAATGCAATAAAAATGAAATATAGGGGAACCGAAAATTTTCATATAAGTAGTTAATAGCATGATTGGATTTCATACTCTTGTGTAAATAATACTGCGTTTCGTTACCACATTTTGTTATCTGTCTCTGTCTTTGGTAATGGAATTAGTATTCCAGTGGTGATTTTTTTTTACAAAAGCCAAAGAAATTTCTTACACTAAAAGTAAATACACTGTTTGAGCAATACATGTGTGAAATGAAGAAATTAATGCCGTATAAGACTGCTCGTATTTGCATGCAGTAGATTAAAATTTAATAAAACTATTGTGCTATGAAAGAGCTAAGAACGCCAAAATTTAATAAGTAAACAATTGTTTCAATCATGTATTTCTAAAAATTGATAAACAATCTGAAAGCAATTGCATTTTTCATTGGAATAAGCAATAAAATTGTGACTCAGATGTTTAAACAAATCAACTGTGTACATTTCTTTTTAAAACTCGAATGCGTGTTCAATTAATGACTGAAATGAATGCAAACATTTAAAGGGTTAAAATGAAATAGAGGAAAAGTGCGATGACTGTTACTTGAAACAGTAAAAAACTCATTTAATTATAAATTCATTTGGAAGATAAACTAATTAGAAGTATTTAAATATGTGAAAAAAAATTAATTTATGCTGAATTCTACTGTATATTACGGTCGATTTTGACGATTAGCAAGAGTTTCCCATGAGTTAAAGATCCACGTTTTAATTAGGTTAGTGCAAAGTAATGTCATTATTTTGACAGACTACTTTAAACGATTATAACGCCTTTAATAATAAACTTTATTAATCGAAATAAAAGCCATTACAATCGACACACTTTTGCCAACAAGAAACAAGTTCATTTATCCCATTATCATAGAAATCCGGAGTTCTGGAAACGATGAAGTCATTGAATGCCGATTCGGCATCATCTCGGCTTTTGAAGCATTTTTTGCACAGGAAGTTGTCGAGATGATTGAAAAAGTGATGCTCAGTGGCCGAGAATGAATGAATATATGGCAGATGAGGCAGAGTCTAGTATCCCAATTCGTTCGGCTTCTGCAGGGTCAGTTGAGCAACATGCCGACGAGCGGAGGAGAATTGGTCCCTTCATATGGACCAATCTCGGACACATACGTTGAACCTTCTGCTGCATTTCGTCAATTTGTAGACAGTACATTTCGACGTAATCGTTTCGACCAGATTCAAAAAGCTGTGATGGATGAGACCGGCCGCAGGCCAACAAACAGTCACCATTACCTTTTTTGTGCAATTTCAGCTTCGGGAAGTGTTGTGGAGCTTCTCCGGCATTCAAACATTGTGTCGAACGTCGCCGGTTGTCGTAGAGAATCCCCTTCTCATCACACGTCACAATCCACTCGAGAAATCGATCATTTTTGTTGCGCAGAAGGAGCGTAGAAGATACCTCAAAACAAGGAGTTTTTATTATCGTCCAATTCATGCGGCACCCATTTATCCAACCTTTTTTGACTTCCCTATTTGCTTTAAATAGCGAACGACTGTTGAGTGATCGACCTCGAGTTCAACATAAACTTTTCGCCTGATTTTGCGAGGATCGGCGTCAATAAGGGTTTTCAAACGTTCATTATCAACCGCAGATGGCCGGTCGCGACCGTCTTTATCTTCGAGGCTCTCGTCACCATTGCGAAATATTTTTACCACTGTTGTGCTAAACACATCATTGATATCACCAGCTTTCTTTGCAGCTTTTCGACTTAGTGTGAACTGGAACAAGACAATCGTGCGGATTTGAATTCTGTTCATGCCTGTAAAAAATAAATGATAGATTAAGGACAGTGACGAGTAACATGATGCGATAGAGCGAAAAACGTGCTTCAAAATGATATATAACATGACGATATATATCGCAACGAATTAATTCAGAAATCATATATAAAAGTAACATATGTGAGAAAACGATATTGTTTTTGCACCAAGTTATTATAAATGGTCACGAACTCAATATTTTCAGGAATTTACAAAGCATTAAAATTTAGATAATTACAAATAACTGCAAGGTTGACACATTTTATAAATTTGATACAAAAGTTATCCCCCCGCGGAATAAGTTTCGGTCAGTTTTCTCATTTCAAGCAAATTTCGTGCAAAATTAAGTAACCACTTTTGGATATAATAGAAGACGAAGAAATAAAGAAATAAAGTAATAAACGACCTTAGCAAATCATTCCTCGGTTAACATTGAAAACTCAATATATTTGTCTATGCTACTTGAATTAGCAAATTTGCAAAGCTAAAGAGTAATTCCGTAAATATATAAACTAATTAAAATACTTTTAACAGAGATAGAATAAAAGCTTCCACCCCTAAATTACTGAAATATAGGGAAATTTCTAACAATAATAATAGACAATGAAGTGATTTAAATTGAATCGGTTGATGTGGTAAACAATAACAGAGACTGCTACGATATGGAAATTTCGTGATTTTTATGTATAAACATATCTTTGAATTTGACTCTAAAAGAGCACAAAGCACTTAACTGGTTTGCATATACCTACAAGGAATATTAACATATTGTAAATGTTTGTGAGTGACTGTGTATCCATCAGTTTATAGTTAATCAGAGAATTAATTGGATGTTTGTGTTAAATAAAAGTTTCTTTACTGCAAACATAACATGTTATTAATTAAATCAGTTAATAAATACGAGAAGTGTGTTCCGAGGAAGATGCATACCTACGTATAATTATTTATTTGAAATTGAACATCTCTTTATTTTATAAGGCCACTTATATTCCAGAATCTATCTATCTATGTATCTATAAAAAATGAACGTGTCTTTGCATCTGTCTGTCTGTGTGTCTGTGTGTGTACATTTCCCTACCCAATAACTCTGTCAATTATTAGTCTACAGACTCAAAATTTGACATACAGGTTACTGAGATTTGGGAAAATTAATGTGATCCGTTTTCGGCCAGAAATTTGGCGAATAAAGGGGTCAAAGTTCAACGATATGACCGTTGAGAACTCTACCAAACTCCTCCGAAAATTTTGGGTTTAAACACTTGAAATTTTAGGTATCTGTTCCTCAGACATGGATCTAACTTAATAACTGGATTTGAGCAACAAAACAAAAAAATTTAATGGGTCATAATAGGGGTCAATGTTTAAAAAATTGACCGCTTTTTTTCTTTTTTTTTCTCAACAAACACCTCCAAATACCCGGGCAACGCCGGAAACATAAGTTATATATAAAAGTGAACGTGCCTGTATATTTGTGTGTGTGTGTGTGTGTGTGTGTGTGTGTGTGTGTGTGTACATTTTCCTATGCAATCATTGTGTCAATTTTAAGCCTACAGACTCAAAATTTGATATACAGGGTACTAAGATTTGGGAAGGTCTTTGTGATCGGTTTTCAGACAGAAATTTCGCTGTTAAGGGGTCAAAGCTTAACGATTTGACCTTTGAGAACTCTACCAAACTTCTCCGACAATTTTGGGTCTAAACACTTGAAATTTTAGATATAGATTCCTTAGACATGGATCTAACTTAATAACTGGATTTGAGCCCAAAACAATAAATTTCAAGGGGTATAAATAGGGGTCAAATTTAAAAAAATTGGCTCATGCATAAAATGGAAAGTGTCTGTGTATCTTTCTGTTTGTATGTACATTTCTCTACCCAATAACTCTGTCAATTTTTAGTTTACAGACTCAAAATTTGATATACAGGTTACTGAGATTTGGGAAAATCTTTGTGATCGGTTTTCGGCTAGGAATTTGGCGAATAAAGGGGTCAAAGTTCAACGATTTGACCGTTGAGAACTCTACCAAACTTTTTCGATAATTTGGGTCTTAACACTTGAAATTTTAGATATAGGTTCCTTAGACATGAATCTAACTTAATAACTGAATTTGGGCCCAAAACAATAAATTTTAAGGGGTCATAAATGGAGTCAAAGTTAAAAAAAATTGACCGCTTTTTCTTTTTTTGCTCAACATACACCTCCAAATACCCGGGCAGCGCCGGGCACCCATTCTAATATATATATAAAAGTGAACGTGTCTATGTATTTGTGTGTGTGTGTGTGTACATTTCTCTACGCAATAACTCTGTCAATTTTTAGTCTACAGACTCGAAATTCGATATACAGGGTACTGAGATTTTGAAAAATCGATGTGATCGGTTTTCGGCCAGAAACCTCGCTGTTAAGTGGTCAAAGTTCAACGATTTGACCTTTGAGAACTCTACCAAACTTCTTCGACAATTTTGGGACTACACACGTGAAAGTTTAGATATAGGTTCCTTGGACATGGATCTAACATAACAACTGGATTTGAGACCAAAACAATAAATTTTAAGGGTCATAATAGGGGTCAAATTTAAAAAGAATTTGAGCTCTGCGGTCCCTACCAAGGTATTCAGACAATTTCTGGTCAAACATTTGAAATTTTACATATGGGGTATTCAGAGAGAGAGAGAGAGAGAGAGAGAGAGAGAGAGAGAGAGAGAGAGAGAGAGAGAGAGGGAGAGAGAGAGACAGATACACAGACAGAGAGAGAGAGAGAGAGAGAGAGAGAGCAAGCTTTTTCATCGGTTTGGATCGAAAATTTTTAGTTACTAATATATAAATGTATGTATGTATGTATGTATGTATGTAGGTATGTTTGCATGTCAACCTAAAACTTTCGACAGAGGCGACGGACTTTACCATGATCAGTGTCGTTTTTAAGTTCGATCTTTCAGACGACAAATACCGAAAAATTGGCTAAAAATATTAATGTCTTCACCATCAACTAGGCACTTTTCTAAAGGGGGGTCGCTTTTTTCGCCGATATTTTTTAAAGTTATCCTTTCCTTTCGATTGTCTAGCCTAAATTTTAATGTAAGTCACTTCAGGTTTGGTGGTTGTCGTAACCTGAAAGACGTCAGGTAATTTTTCCCGTTCTTTACCTCCTTCGTGGTACGGGTTCGAGCCTGCCTTCCTACTACCACGTTTTTTTGGCTCAACATACACATCCAAACACCCAGGAAACGCCAGGCTGAAATGCTTGTCTATCGTATAGATAGACAAGCAATCCTATAGATTCGTTTTTCTTGTGTATGCATTGATATTCATATTAAAAACACTCCTTTCTATTTATTTAAAAAGAAAATACATTTTTTTAAATTTTTTATTTATTTATTTATTTATTTATTTATTTATATATATGGCTTGTGGAAATGCATTCACTATCAAAAGATCTAGCTAATTTACATATTTGTTTAAAAATTCATTTTAATTAATTCCCTATTAGTTTTTTCGGGTTTCTTATGAAATGATCATCTTTAGTTAACTATTACGTGTAATTATAATCATGCAGATATTCTACATGAGTTATACTTGCATAATATCTGCGTAAAATACTTACAGTAAACAAAAAATTGTTTCAATATATATTTATGTTACGTATATATTTTTGTTTAAACTTTGATAGAAATATAGATAGATGGATAGACTAATCCATCTATCTATATTTCTATCAAAGTGAACGTGTCTATGTATTTGTGTGTCTGTCTGTCTGTGTACATTTCCCTACGCAATACCTCTATAATTTTTTAGTCTACAGCCTCGAAATTTGATATACAGGGTACTGAGTTTTGGGAAAATCTTTGTGATCGGTTTTCGGCCAGAAATTTGGCTGTTAAGGGGTCGGAGTTCAACGATTTGACCTTTGAGAACTCTACCAAATTCCTCCGACAATTTTGGGTCTAAACACTTGAAATTTTAGATATAGGTTCCTTGGACATGGATCTAACGTAATAACATGATTTGAGCCAAAACAATAAATGTTAAGAGGTAATAATAGAGGCCAATTAAAAAAATTGACCGTTTTTGTTTTTTTTGTTTTTTTCTATGCATACATATCCAAACACCCGGGCAACGCCGGGCATCCATGCTAGTATATCTATAAAAATGAAAGTGTCTGTGTGTGTCTGTGTGTGTTTACATTTCCTTACGCAATAACTCTGTCAATTTTTAGTCTACAGACTCGAAATTTGATATACAGGTTACTGAGATTTGTAAAAACCTTTGTGAACAGTTTTCAGCCAGAAAGTTCGCTGTTAAGGGTCAAAGTTCAACGATATGACCGTTGAGAACTCTACCAAACTTCTCCGACAATTTTGGGTCTACACGTGAAATTTTAGATATAGGTTCCTCGGACATGGATCTAACTTAACAACTTTATTCGAGCCCAAAACAATAAATTTTAAGGAGTCATAATAGGAGTCAAAGTTTTAAAATATTGACCGCTTTGTTTTTTTTTGCTTAACATACACCTCCAAATACCCGGGCAACGCCGGGCACCAATTCTAGTATATATATAAAAGTGAACGTGTCTGTGTATTTGTGTGTCTGTGTGTGTGTACATTTCTCTACGATATAACTCTGTCAGTTTTAAGTCTACAGACTCAAAATTTGATATACAGGTTACTGAGATTTGGGAAAATCGATGTGATCCATTTTCGGCCAGAAATTTCGCTGGTAAGGGGTCAAAGGTCAACAATACGACATTTAAGAACTCTACAAAACTCCTCCAAAATTTTGGGTCTTAACACTTAAAATTTTAGATATAGATTCCGTAGACATTGATCTAACTTAATAACTGGATTGAGCTCAAAACAATAAATTTTAAGGGGTCATAATAGGGGTCAAATTAAAAAAATTGACCGTTTTTGTTTTTTTTTTGTTCAACATACACCTCCAAACACCCGGGCAACGGCGGGCACCCATGCTAGTATATCTATAAAAGTGAAATTGTCTGTGGATGATTCTGTGTGTGTACATTTCCCTACTAAACCTCTCTGTCTACAAACTCCAGATTTGACATAAGGAGTATTGAGATTTGGAAAAATCTTTTAACTGGTTTTCATCCAGAAATTTGACTGTAAAGGGGTCAAACTTCAACGATTTGACCTTTGAGAACGCTATCAAACTCCTCCGCCAACTTTGTGTCTAAACACCTGAAATTTTAGATGAAGGTTACTTGGACATGGATCAAACTTTTTAATTGGATTTGAGCCCAAAACTATAAATATTAAGGGGTCAAAATTTGGGTCAAAATTTTAAAAGCCAATTTTTGGTCTAAACATTTGAAATTTTACATAACGTGTATTCAGACATAGGGCAAACAGTTTTATCAGTTTTTGCCCGGAAATGTGGATGCGAAGGGGTCAACGTTCAAAAGATTTGATTTTTGCGGTCTCTAGCTAATTTTATATTCTATTTAGCTAATTTTTGGTCTAAACATTTGAAATTTTATATGAAGTATATTCAGACATGCAGCAAGTTTTTTAATCGGTTTTGGGCGAAATGTTGGCTTCCAAGAAGTCAAAATTGAAGGAGATGGCCTTTGCAGACTCCACAAACTCCTCCGCCAATTTTGGGTCTAAACATTTGAAATTTTAGATGTAGTTTACCTGTACATAACTCAAACTTTTTAAAATATATACATATGCACTTAAATTTACATACGGCCCGAGCAAAGCCGGGCTGAACTGCTAGTAAGTCTATAAAGTATGAGAAAAAGTAAATAGAAATGATCGAACTATGTAATTCGGTATTCCAGTATTCTTAAGAAAAGGGTGTTTTCATTTTTTCTGTACTTCTATATATTATGTAGAAGAGAATAAGAAGATGAAAATAAATTAAGGGTTTAAGAGGTGGTTTTAAAGATTCTGCCTTATATTAATTAATAGCAGAAATACTCAGCGTTGCCCGAGTCCACCAATAATAAATAGAAGAAATGGAGTTCCGTTTGGACACATCTGCTATATTAAGGATATTGAGCCTTTTTTAATTACTATATGTCGATTCCATCTTTGGCAACGTTGATACTCCCACTCCTATCTGAATATATGGAGGAAGGCATTCGAAAGATACGGTAATATTGTCAATGACGTCACAACTCACTATTCAAACTTTTCTCATGTTCGTTTCCTACACTCTTCAAAATTAACCTTTTCAACTCAGCAATAACTTTCCCCGCTTGTCTACTCAAAGATTCCAAGTATAATCAATATATTACAGTAGCAGAATAAACTAGTGGAAATACCCGACCTCCCATATGCAACAATAACAAGAATTATGATGCTAATTAATTGCTCAATTATTTAATGCCAACACAAAATACTATAACTAAACGATTTAATGTAAACGATTCAGTGACACAATTTTTAAAAAAAATTATTTGTAATTTGAAGGGGATTTCAAACTTTTCCAAATGTAATTGTTTTGTAAGTACATGCGTTAGATTGGATCTCAAAACGCCTTGACCTATTCTATATTCCTTGTTAATATTGCGCTATTAACTTCCTCTCGGCTTTTCAATTTGTGATGAAATGTGTATACTTAACTGTAATCAATAATACTAAAATAACATTTCAAATATGATTAAATAAAAAATTAGTTTAATACTTGAATGTAAATTAGAATTTATAATGTAATCACATGTTTTCCCGAGTTTTAGTTCAGGCCATTTTTGAGGACTTCGTATGCATAAGTCAGGTTTCAATTCGCCATTAATTCCTGTTCTAAGTGCATTCTTATTCCATCATTTACATCTTCATAAAATACTAAATAGACATTGTCGCCACAGGTCTTTTATTTAAATTCTTATGTACGAATAAACGGACAGTTTAATTTTTTTCTCTCACTTCAATTTCCTATGATATATTTTTTTAATAAGCCGCAGTAGTTATGCAAACATCGGTTCGACACTAATCAATGAAGAAGCCATATTTCAAGAGGTAAAAATATTCCTAAGCTCCAGTTGCTTCTTCCTTAGAAAACATATACAAATATTTAAGATATCAACAGTTAATAAGGGGAATACTCGAAAACAATATTCGTGACTTGTGCTGATGGCATAATGAGTAAGTCCAGCCGTTGACAGAACGATTGCGTTTCGATTTTCACTTGTCTGGTTAGACTGAAAAAGTGTAATACACTAGAAAAGTGTGATGACATCTATATTTATAATACTTATATGTTTAGATAGGTTTCATTATTTAGTTCAATAGTGCTCAATATATACATACATATTTAGTGGTAGCAAATATACAAGGTGCTCACCCAATTAGAAATCAGCCTTGTAAATAGTAAAATGTTCAATTTTTCATAAAGATAGTATATTAATGTATTTTTTATTCGATAAATGACAGAGGATCCTTCGTTATATTATAATTAAATCAGAATATATATATATATATATATATATATATATATATATATATATATATGAATAGAAATGTATGAAATAGAATACGAAAAGTATAAAAACTTATAATTTTTCTTTATTCGTTTTCAATTGGTGACGTGCAGGAATACAAAATAATATTATGAAAAAAAAAATTAAAAAAACTTTTTTTACAGGTACATAATTTTCGACCGATCCTTCAGTCTTCATCGGGGTAGTTATATATATATATATATATATATATATATATATATATATATATATATATATATATATATATATAAGTAGCCTGGAAAGGCCACAGGGTAAAGCAAAATACATCCCAAAGCAGCAAAACTAAAGTTAGCCTGCCAGGACACTAAAAACACAAATCTAGGTAAATTTGGGCATATTTTATTGGTTTGAAAATATAAGTTCTTTTTTACCAATTGTCAAAAAATATCCATAGAATAGTATTTAAATCTACAAAAAGCCTGCATATTTACATGTAGTTTCGTCCCATAGAATTATTACAGTTTATTACAATTATTACAGTTTATAGTATACCTTGTCAGCTAAATTTCAATTTTTGTTCAATAAAACAAGAGTTATGATGAATTTTCTGGTGCTCAAAATCATAAAAATATGTAAGCCGGTGAGCGACGCTTTTTATAACTCGTTTCTATAGCAACCATGTCGCTTTAGCGATTACTGTTGCTACTAATTCACTGCTATCGCATAAAGATAAGTAACAAGTGAAACAGAGAATAGAAGCATGAGAGGGGGATAATTGGGAGATTTTATTGAAAGCAGACGAATGTCGTACATTGTTTTAACATATGTGTATATGGGGGCAAAAAAAGAGACTGAAATTAAACAGAGAACAAGTGGATTTACTGGAAAAATCATGGATTACAACAGAAAAATGCGAGCATGAAAACTAATATGGTTAAGCTTAAACATGGTAAAGTGAAGGACTAGTTGTTAAAACTGAAAAAGAAAAGGACAACATATTCTAATTAAAAATATTATAAATTTATAACTATAAATATTACAGCCTTAAGAATTTTTTAAAAAATTAAATGTATAACATAATATAATCAATTTTTAATACTGCAATGTTTTAAGTTATAAGTTTATTATATTTTTACTAGAATATTTTGTCCTCTTCTTTTCCAGTTTCAACAATAAGTCCTTTATTTTCCATATTAAAGCCTAACAATATTACTTATCATGCTTGCACTTTTCTATTATAAATACATATGCATTCTGTTTTTAAGCAGAATGTTTTCAATAGCACGGTGTCATTTTTCTTAATAATTTTTCTTTTTTGTATTTTTCCATTTTTTGAATAGTCATTCTTATGTCGAATTTTTGTAGGAAAAGTCCGTAGTCGTTTTCGTTAATCTGTTTTTTTTTTTAGCAAATACTTTCAACTGATTTTCTTCAGTCGTTTTGAGACATAATTTGATCACGGGTTGTGTTTAAAATCTGGATGCGTTTATATGCTTCAATTTAAATTACATTTAAATTACTTAAAATAGAGAAGCATCTTGTGTGTAAAAAGTATGTGTTAAGGGCGTGGCTAAAATATATGGACATTGGTTTAAAAGTGTCATTAACAAAATAGTATGAACTTTACAATTTTTAAATCAATGTATAAAAGAAATTACAAGATATCTATAGAAATACATATGTAACTATATGCGCACACAAGCATACAAAGATATATATATATATATATATATATATATATATATATATAGTGTAAGCAAAAACAAGACTTCAAAACAAGGTGTTGGTGGCAACAAAAAGTGTATTTCAATTTACGTTACAATTGTTTCCATGTCCAGTCCGACAATTTCAAGCATTATGTCGTTTGAAAATTTTCAAAACCAGCATTTCTTAAGACTTTATGAATAAGCACACTTTTGGCAATGGAGCATTTTTTGAAGAGAAGGAAGGAAGGGGAAATCCCTAGCTAGAAAGGCGGGCGAGAAACATCTACCTTTGTTGTGGTTACGGAAAATCCCATTTAAGTATTAATATATCGCCTAATTTTCGTATCCTTATTTAAGAGCAGCGTCATGACAAGTTGCTACAGAGAGCCCTAAGCCATTAAAAAGTGTTTTTTAAATATATATCCCATTCGTTGGGTTCCTAAATTAGATCTTGTTATTTCTTTGTTGCCCAATACTTAATTTTTAACATTTTTGTTTCGATATTATGGCCGTAACAGCCTTGCAAAAATGTTACGGTTAGTTTTAGTTTCGTATTAGTGGCAGGTAATGTTTATAGATTATTGTTATATTTGTGCCCGGATTTAAGACCCTTTTAGTTTCGAAGTTTAATTGAATACGAGAGTAAATAAAATGGGTGTATTAAAGATATATATAAAAATCCTTGTATAATATTACGGGTGAAGTATTCTAATCTATTTATTGTTATTTAATGTTTTAAGATTCATTGTTATTCTACTTGAATATATATATATATATATATATATATATATATATATATATATATATATATTGGATGGTTACGTACCCAGGCAATTTGAAATGTTATAACTGTTTTCAAAATTTAATTTGTGGCTGCTTAGCTCTTATATACCATGCTTCCAGTATACTTAGTCTTTTACGTTTGGGTCTATATGAATGATTTTCATGTTTTCAACTAGGATTTTTCTAAATTTGGAATATTGTTGTTTTAGGCAAATCGAGCTGGTATCTGAAACGTTTAATGTATGGGTTAATCGTCTTTACATTCCTACAAAAATTCGACCGAGACATAAGAATGACCATTCGAAAAATGGAAAAATTGCAAAACAGATCATTAAACAAAAACACTCCGTTCGATTTAATAATATTCCTGAATATATATATATATGTATATATATATATATATGAATATACATGCATATACATGCATATATACATATATACAAGTATAAATATATATACATATATAAATATATATATATAAATATGTATATATACATATATATATATACATATGTACATGCATACACACACATATATATATACATATACATATATATATACATATAAATATATATACTTATATATATATACGTATGCATACATATATATATATAGATATGGGTGGGTGTGTGTGTCACCTTTTTGGAGAAATTTTATGAGTACCAAATCTCAGCGATACTGATCAGAATCTAACAACTGAGGGCTCATTGGGACGACAATGAATTGAATTATGTAGTGTATGTGACATTGCCCTTAAGATCGTACATTTAGGGGACCATCCATTATCCATGACCTATTTTTGACGCTTTTTACAAGCATAAAATATTTCAATCATAGTCATTTTTCTGATTTTGCATATAAATTACAAAATATCTGATATTTCCATAAAACCTTTGTCCTTGATGAAGGTGAGACTTAAACTTGCTGCTATGATTTCAAATAATCTGAAATACCAGAAACAGAAAACTTGATTCCAAATATTTCTCTTATGTTTTATCTGCCATCTTTGGTTTGTATATACATATCACAGTGCATACGAATTATTTTATACTGAAGATATTCATAATCATACCCTTTTTTCCAAAAATGAGGAAATATAATATATGAGAAATATTTTGATATATATATATACACTTGACACAACGAGGAACGGTCAGTTTACAACTACCGCTTTTTATTCAACTTTCATTTCATTTTATTTTTTGCTAAACTGAAAATACTTTTACACATTAATTAATATGAATTCTTTATTGAGATGAGTATTAATTATTAATTTATTTTATTGCGGACTATTATTCTTATCTTTTAATTGCTGTTTCACGACGTTTTGACCAACTATTCCGCTGGCCTTCGTCAGGTTGCATTCTCAGCAATTACTGCCTTTCATAGTTGTTGTCGTCTCAACACGTTTAGGCCAAGTAAGTCTCTGGCCGGCTTTGGGTAGAATTGAAACCGCTATATTAAGACGATGCTTACCTGGAACCGTAGAGAGTCAACAGCTCTATCCACTACGTCATGGACTACGAAGGGCGATCAAGGTTCGATTTTTTTGTCTCATGAATTAACGTTTATGTATTTTGATCTTCCATTGTCGGGTCCGTACCGAATAGTATATATATATTATTTAATTGGAATTCATTATTAAGATGAGTATTATCTATTAATTTATTTTATTTCGGACTATTATCGTCGTCTTTTTATATAGAGACGTTGAATTTCGACGGTTCCAGGTCAACATTGTCTGAAGATAGCGGGTTATATCCTACCCAAAGCCGGCCAAAGGCTTACTTGGCCTAAACTTGGTCAGACGACAACAACTACGGAAGGTAGTAATTGCTGAGAACGCAGTTAGAAGATTCAGACTTCCTATCCCGTCGGGGTTCTCACCTGAGGAAGGCCAGAGAAATAGTTGGCCGAAACGTCGTGAAACAACAAGTAAAAAGATAAGGATAATAGTCCGCAAAAAAAAAAATTGAAAATACTTAGTGTCCCACCCCCAAACTCATGCATATGGATCCGTGTTTGCAAAATTTAAAGACACTGTGTAAATTATATGGATACGTCCACTGTATAAAGTGAATAACCTTTTCTCTAAATGCTCAGGGAGTGATATAAAACATCCTGAAAAATGGTTAAATCACTTTTATTTTATTCAAACTCAACCAACGCTTCTATAAAGGAACACAAGCCCTAACGTGAATTCCGCGTAATCAACTCACCGTTCCGACATTTGCAAAGCCTACCGTAAAAACAACTAATTTTCTTCTAATTACTGACTCTATGCTCCAACAGCTACATGGCAAAAAAAATGAAGACATACTGAAGATGAAGTGTAGCTTTGAAATATATTTATAAATTTCAATAGAAATTTTAAACAAAATAAATATCAGCTTATTTTGTAAGAATACGTTGCTTTGACTTCAAACGTATCTACTACGAATTTTATTTTATTCAAACTCAACCAACGCTTCAATAAAGGAACACAAACCTTAACGTCTATTTATTGTTTTATGTTTCTCCTTTGCATACGTTTTTTTAAAAATATTTTTAAGCATGCACTTCAAAATTCTTGTGTCAAATCGCCAACGTTTTACACATTATCAGCAACGTCATCTTTTTTGTATAAACTTACAATTGTGAATAATTTTTACTAATGAATAAATACGCTAAATTTAATAAGGGAAGCAACGGGTTTGCTATTGTTTATTGTGCTAATTTTATCAATTTGGTAACTCCGTACATTTTCTTTTAAAATAAGCTCTAAAATAAAATTAAACCACTAAAAATTTTTAAAAAATTAGAAATTAAAATAATTTAAAGTTATTGGTGAATTTTCTATTCAAAATTGCTGATTGTGAAACCGGTTTTTCATCGGAAACGCTTACTCAAGCGTCTCTGTCTACAAGTGCACATTGTGGAAAATTGGATTCTATTTAAATCTTATAAAATTTATTATTTTCAGAATTCTGTTTTTGTCGTAATTCAACTAATTATGTTACAAATTATTAAGAAAAAAACACTGATTTTTTTAAATATAATCATATTGATTTACGTCCATTTTTATTTACAGCTTTAAACTAAGGGAAATAAGTTCTAAGTTTATATATTTATAGGCATAAGTATTTTTTTAATTATTCAAATTTTGCAGCTTTATGAAATGTCTCAATGTTTATGAACCTAAATTTATTTTGGTTAGTTTTTTTAAACATGATATATGGGGAAATAAAACTACAAAAATATTCCCTCTTATATATTAAGGGAAAACTGCATTTAAAAATGAATAAGTGTAAAAAATTTCATGAAAATCTGACCATTTGTTGATTTCTGTTAGATTTATTAAACACTGGTATGTTTACGCTTCCAAAACAAACACTACTTATGGACGTTTTTTTAAGGCGTCGATAATGTAAACAGGTTATTGGTTTTCCATTTTCATTATTTTCGTACGCTGAAACATTAAAGAAAATATTACTAGTTTATGTTAAATGGTACGAAAGTCATGATAATATTAAATTAGATTACAGTTAATGCATGTTGCGTGTAGAGAGGGTTCAATCCGTGTCACGCATTGGCGGTTTCTATTGTAATGTAATTTATTTTGAAATTATGTTCTCAATCTTTTAATAAATACATGTCAGGGTTTTCGCTAATTATCCGATCAATCAAATACTATAGCTTTATTTTTGTTCGTTGGAACTATTTTTATAGCTTTTATCAAATTTCATTATAATTCAATTGAATTTTTACAAGGAATAAATGTGCACACTGCGTGAGATAAGGCCATCTCAATGTATAACTAATATCTTATTTAGTTTTCTAAGTTAGATAATTCAAAGTATCAAAATCAGCGAAATAATTATGTTTGGTATTTAACAGATCCTTAATAATTTACGTGGTGAGGACGCACAATACAAACGCACCTGCATAGTGTGTGCATTAAAATATAGTTATCTACATGTTTTTTCGTATTTTTCAAGACTCATAAGTGCGACTAGACACAGGTGGCGCATAAACCCCAAATTCAAACCCCGAATATGATTCACTACCTATACTGGTAGTCGTACACTGTACTCCCTAGGCTAAGTTGCCAGCTCATAAGTGGAGAATGCATTTATCACTGCGGAGTTTCAAAGAGATGCGTTCTTCTCATCAGAGAAAAGATAATAGTAAATGAATATTATCATGAAGCTATAAATTTGCTGGTACTGGCATAAATTGTCTTTATTATCTGAAAAAAAGAGGATTTTTAAAAAAGCACTTGAGATACGTTTTTATTAAATCCAGGGGGCCTGTATGGAGATGATGCCATTTTTGCCACAAAAATGACACCAAAGAATCAAACTTTCAATACACTTCATATTTTTTTAACATAACTTTGGACTTTCTTTAACTATCAAATACAGCAAGACATCGTACAGTCTATACCAAAAGTCAAGTCTCTGACTTTTACATGTTTACAAGTTTTCTAATTAGTCTTTTCAAATATTAAATCTATATTACGATCCATCTCTAGGTTTCTTCATCCATCTTTAAGGCTCTCTGCTAACAAAAAAAAAACTTTCGAAATGAACTCCAATTTCTTCAATAATTCCTTAAGGAAATCAGAATATTATGTGGAGATTAAATAAATAGATTAAACGATTCGCCGTTTTCCTTCAATAATTACACATAAGATGTCTCAAACTAATAGAAATCATCATATTAAATTTAATACCAATAACTACAACGCCCACCTACAATAACAATAATCATCACTCTAGCCATAATAACTCACGAGAAAGATTTAGAAGAAAGAATAACATCTGGTTTATCTCTTCTTTCAGCTCTAATATCAAAACAAATATCTCTTTAGAATTTATCAATATTGTAGAAAAATCAAAAAAGTAAAAATGATACCAATATAAATGCAGCACTATACTTAATAAAATTACATCAAGATTTCTTACGCAACAATGATTAACTTAACAGACAAGAAATAAGAAAATTATTCCTTTCCTCTTAACCCCTAAAAATAATTTTAAATGCCAGAGTGTAATTGCCATTTCGGCAACAACTTCATCCATAAAAAATGTTCTTTATACTTCCAATCTAACTAGAGCCCGTCAAATAAGCACTACAAATCATTCGCAACCACCAATCCCCCGTCAATCAACTACCATCGACCAAGCCCCTTTGATTGCACCATTCCACCAGGTACAACACAAACTGTATGAATAGTAATAGCATTTCGCATAATATTTATTATAATGGAAATACCGACAACCCACCTCTATTATTGTATCTCCTTCAGTTCCCTCGATAGATAACCACAACAGGTATGATCGCTCTTCTTTTCCCACCCATCATTCGAGCAACCATAGCCAGACTCCAGTCAAAACATACACATACATTTGATCAACTTCTACTTTAATTAAGCTAAGAATCTCTAATCCGATATCTACATTTAATAAGATAAATGCAGAAAGTAACCAAGGGACATCTTAAACGACTTTAATAAATAAGAAACTCACATCTAAAAACGTTCCCTTTACAGTCAATCGGGTTACCCCCAGTAAATCTAAGTCATTTACTCTAGGCGCAAAATCAAGTTATCTATGCATTTTTGAAGCTGTTAGAATAATAATATCCCTTTAAAGTAAAAGTATGATGTATAGGAAAGGCGAATTAATTTTACAATGCAAACATAAGACAAAATACAAATACAGCAATTTTAGAACTACTTAGCCTCAATATAATCCAAAAACTACCCAATTTCCAATTTTAAATAGCTCCTATATTTCACATAAAATCGATAAACTTACTCTCTAGGGAATAAATTATTTTCTTTACAATTTTAGGTTTTTGCTTCTGCACACCACTGATCACTTTGTTTCACCCTTTGAATTATTTTAACTATTAAGCCTCCTTAAATATTTGTATATTTAATTACAATCATAAAATAACATTCCCGACTTTCCCAAATATAAATATAACATTTAATATCAAAATTCTATTTTTTGTAGTCTTATGATTTATTTAAAATTATGTATGTATTATTACTACCGTTAATTTTATTCTAATTTTTTTTAGCTAATATGTGAAGAGTATTATTATTATTATTATTATTATTATTATTATTATTATTATTATTATTATTATTGGGTAACAATGAGCCTTCACACATCTCATCAAAGATCTCATTGAATACAACCTGTAGTGTTCCCTGGAAGCTAAGTGAAAACAAGTCACCACAGATTTTCTAATACTCTCCATCTCTTTCGATAACATTGGCAAATGAATTTGCATTATCGCAACAGCTGCTTGCCATTGATTTCTTGTTAGTAGCGGCCATTGATCTTTACTGGAATTTGAGTGGCAATAAGCCTCACTTAGGTTCCAGTTCTCTTCGCACTTATACAGTGGAGGTCTGGTAAGTGCTAACTCCTCGGTTTTTCCTTTCTCCTTGACTACTTGGCTTTTCGGTTTCACTCTTTTCTAGGGAGCAGTGATGTGGTAATGGGGACGGTGGTAGGGGTAGATACTTAAAAGTTATGCAGCTTCAATGTTCTTGGTTCCATGTAGCGCTCTATGCTTTTTTCTGCAGCAGTTTGTCTGGTCCGCGTTTGTGGTTCATGTGTGTTAGTCTCCACATCTAAGGGTTTTCGTTAATATTTCAGCTGTTTTCATTATTGTTGTTCGGTGTATTTTTCAAGTCATTCCTCTGATTCCAATTTCTCCCATTCTTTTGTTCAAAGTTTTATGCTATATGTATTATTTTGATTTTCTTCATCTTCCATATCCCTTTCAGCTCTCTGACTAGCTCTGTATATTTGCTTAATTTCTCCTTTTTTTTCTATTGCTTTAATGTTCTAAAGTTACATTTAAATACTAATTTTCCATTATTATTATTATTATTATTATTATTATTATTATTATTATTATTATTATTATTTCTATGAGTTACATATGTGTCTTTTGTGTTAGTTTTATTTTTGTCATAGTGTCCACATTTTATTGTTTATTTTGTTGTTGTTGTCATTGCTTTTATTTAATATTTTGTTATTATGTGCTTTTAAAGCAATGAAAACAACAACAAAATAAACAAAAAAGTGGACACCATGACAAAAATAAAACTAACACAAAAGACACATATGTAACTCATAGAAATATTATTATTATTATTATTATTATTATTATTATTATTATTATTATTATTAATGTTATTATTAATAATAATAATAATAATAATAATAATAATAATAATAATAATAATAATAATAATAATAAACCAACTCCGGACAAAAACAACAACAACAACCATACTAGAAATAAAAATAAAAATACTTATAACCAACAAGATAAATGCAACTGTAGATACCGCACATTTTGCTCACTTCAAAATCAATGTCTAACCAAAAGCATAGTTTACCAGGCCACAATATTTGCGAAAAAAGGCCGAATAATAAGAAATATTACGTAGGGTTGACTTCCTTAGATTCAAAACTCGATATTATGACCACAAAAGTACATCAATATTAAAAAAAAAACATCGTATGAAAACGACACTAGCAAACAAATACTGGGAACTCAAGGAAAGCGGGCGTTCGCCGGTAGTCGAATGGAAAATAGTAAGACAAGCAAACACTTGTAGAGACCTAGACGGTCCATGTAGATTATGCCTTGATGAAAAATTTGCTATCCTATACTTTAAAGAACCCCAACATCTATTAAGCTGTAGGAGAGAAATAGCGAAAAACTGTGTTCACAAGTGAAATTTACTCTAGGATAGAGATACAAAATAATTTACAAACTAACAATGACAATAGAAAATAAACAAATAAAAATATAAATAAACATGCATATACATAAACTATCCTACATATATATGTACACACACACACACACACACACACACATATATATATATATATATATATATATATAAACTAACATAGAAAACATTTAACCTAGATTTAAAACAGGTCAAGACACTAGATACCTACGCTAAATAGCATACACAAAGGAACGAGTCAACCGGAGGTCAACTAGGCCTTTGTCCTGTAAATGCCTGCTCATTGGCTGATTAGGAAGGGTACAATGGATACTAGAAAGCTGATTGGCTAACTAAAAACTCAATAGAAGGTACGTATATAAAAACGCGAAACAACCACAAAATTATCGCATAAGCCTGAAGAATCCTAGAGTTGGTTGAAACGCGGAATATTCAGTGTAGCTTAATCGCCATATATATTTTATAACTTACTAACTAGCTCTACTTACGTATTGAGCGCTGTTGAAGTAAATACTTAAAGTTTACGCATAAATTTATACTTTCGTATATTAATTTATGTCATTAAATGAAGTAGCTAGCAAGCCCTGTGTCCTTGTGGTATATAAAAGAATGATTTAACTATAAAAAATATGCGTAAAAAGTATTTAAAATGAATTTAAATTCTTTAGCTTTTATAGTGGGGATAACTGTGTCTGAATTGGGGACATGCTTGTTATATTTTGAATAGTTATACAGATATTTGCAACTGATACGTAAACAGTTTCGATTTTCCAATGAAAGGTCTAATCAAGTTCCTATTTTTCTACAATTTGAACCGAACTAAACCGATATTGAAAGCTAAAACTTAGATTAGTATGCATTTCTGGTTAGGTAAAGGTAAGTTTAGATGTAGGTTGTCGTTAGTATAGAGTGAAACTTTTAAAATAAACATTTTACTTCTAATTGTGCAGATAGTTCGGTGAACTTTTACTTAGCCAAACATAGTTATTTTCCACTATATTAGATTTTTCTCAAAATAATTTCACAATTAAAACAAACACACCTCCTCCGCACAAAATGTAAAATATTGAACATTTTTAAAAATACAATTCTTTTCGCCTTTCATGAATAGTTAAAACAGAAAAAAAAGTAATTCAGATGAAAAGTTAATACCATCACACCAATTTTGCCGTCCCAAAATTGAGAAACAATTCGATAATCATTTTAGAAAAGTGAATCTCCGCAAAATTATAATGTAAAATATTATTTTACTTTTTTTACTTCCTTTCTGCAAATAATAGTTTATTTACGTGTATTAAAAATGTCGTGTGTATCCAATTTAGATGACATAATTTACTGTTAATTACATACATTACAGTTAATTATTCTCTTACTTTTTTTTCGAAATTGATACTCTCACAGGTCAGGAGTTTATAGAAGCTAGAAATAATTGTCAGAGAAAAATAAAGACAGCTAATAGAAAATCTACTGAAACCAACAGAAAACGCATCAAACACAAAAATTAGCAACCCGTGACTTTTGAAAAATCTACAAGTTTAGTAAATAATGGGCAATCAATAATTGCCCAACTATCAAACAATCACGAGGTTGTTTGCACGGCAACCGAGAAAGTTAACATGCTTGCTAGTCGGTTTTCCTCGAATTCCACATTGTACCCAGAAAACCACTTTTTTTCCTAACTTTTCTTTGCGGACAGACGCCACACTAGATGATCTGAAAATCGCCCCTTCTCAGGTGCATTGTATCATAAAAAAAAACTAGACCACAAAAACATGTGGACCCGATTTCATCCAGGCTGTGCTATTAAAATAATGCTCCGCTGAGTTTGCTCCAGTTTTCTCCAAACTTTACAAGCAATGCCTCAATGATTCTTGCTTTCCTAACTGTTGAAAAACTGCCTCTGTGGTACCAGTTTTCAAAAGTTCTGGCGAAAGAACTGATCCATTAAATTATCGCCCCATTAGCCTCCTCCCGCTTTTCGACAAAATATTTGAATCCATAATTAATCAAGCTCTAGTCTATCGCCTTACAGCTGCTGAACTTCTGACTGGCCATCAATTTGGGTTTAGGCAAGCCCGTTTCACAGCAGATATCCTAATTGTAATCTATGAACGTACAGTCATGATTATATTTATTAGCATGGTACAATAAAAAATCATATTTTGTTAATAAAATCTCATAAAAATGGTCAGAATCGAAAGTTATTATGTAGTATCATGTGTATTTTGAGCTACCTTCTCCGATGCAACAATTAGATTTCAAAAAACTTGAATACTAAAGAAATTACAAACGAAATTTCTAAATTACCATGTTCAAAATTATTGGTACGGCTTATTATTTTCATCTATTACCAGTATAATTACAACCAATTTCATGTTTGACATGGTTTCGTTAACTTTTTGAAGACTTATTATTCTTATTTAATGTTAATTTTAACAATTTTTCTTTTTCAGATAATTTTTAGACAGCATTTGTTTGAATTAATTTAAATCAAGGACTTTTCGTTATGGTTAAGACTAAGACACACAGCGAAGACCCCAAGAAGCGTGTGATAGCGTGTCATCCCAAAGGGGAGGGCTATGATAAGATTTCTAAGAAGCTAAACCTTCCCAAATCTACCGTTCGAGCCATCGTAAAGAAGTTCAAATCACAAAGTCACGTTATGAATTTGGAAGGTCGGGGGAGAAAAACGAATTTGGAAGATCGGGGGAGAAAAAGTCTACTGTCTCCGAAAGCAGAGCATTCAATAAGATAAAAAGCTATAGCAAACATCTAAATGACTATTTTAATCACAGTTCCTGATTTCAAAAAACGAAAAATTAAAAGATTCATCTGCCTTACTTTTAATGCTAGGTTTATTCATGGTGTCTTTTAAATTCAATAAAAACCCTCCAAAATTTGCTGATGAGGAGACCTTGCTTACCAAAAAACTATATATAATTATTCTACATAACTTGATGTATACCACAATAAAAAACATTGTTTTCCGAAACGATCGTACAGATAATTGATTTTGTTGTTATTCCTTCTTATGAAACGGATTTTTAATTTAATTAAAATTTGATTTTTAAATTTTAAATTATAAATCACATTACTTAATATTGAATTAGCTCTAGGACATTTAACTATCGAGCATATTATATATCTAAATTACAACGAGCACTTTCTATTTCCTGTATTTTAATTAAACTAGTAATTTCACTGTTACATTAAAATACACTCAGCTCTTTAGACTATTGTTCTAATCTCCTTTAAATTATATATATATATATATATATATATATATATACACGCATATACTAGCAAGGATACCCGACGTTGTCCGGGATTGAATCCGGACCAACGAATGTTCCTCACTTTCAATACTTTTGTCATCGAAATTGGTGAAATCTATCATTCGTCAATCAAAGAGATTGATTGTCGGCTCTAGTCAGGAACATACCGCAGTGCACCGAAAGGAAGCGCAAATGCCTCCCCACAGTGACTTAGTCGGCATTAAATTGTAGTCTTTACCAGCCGTTCTGTAGTCCATAGAGGATGAACTCTCATACATCTAGACACAGACAAATTTCTGCTGACGTGGAGTATAAGTATTTTTCCAAGATAAGTAAAGATAATATTTACAACTAATAAAATTTTAAATAATCTATATATCTATAGAAATAACATTGTCTGCGATTAAATAGATTTTCCCAAATCTCAATACCTGTTATGTTAAATATCGAGTCTTTAGACTGAAAACTGACAGAGTATTTTGGTAGGGAAATGTACACACACACACAGATATAATTTCACACACACGCCCCCCACATATATATATATATATATATATATATACATATATATATATATATATATATATATATAATAGTTTATTTGAACTGAATTATTTTCATTTATGCATGTTTTAGTGAACAGCAAGGGTATTTCTTGTCTGTTTTTCTTGCGATCCGTTTTTTGTTTTCCAATTGGGGCCAATGTTCGAACGTCCTTTATGAGTGTAAAAATAAATTTTCCATGGTTTCACATTGTAACATGCGCCTTATAATCATTGAAGCCCTACTCATTCGCATAAAAAAGCCGACCATCAATCAGGCTCAATATCAGGGGGATAACACTCTTAAGTGCTTTTAATGATTTTAAACGATTTTAATCAATAAATTTACTAAACACAATTTTTTATTCATCACTCGCCTGAATACGGGTCATGAAAGCCGAAAACCTTCGCGACTATGGCCATTTTGTTTTTACATTCAAACAGAACGTTTGAATATTGGTCCGCCAAATGTAAAAAAAAAGAGATTGCAAGAGAAACAAACAGAAATTATCCCAGTTGTTCAATGAAATATGCATGAAACATTTGAGGAAGATCTCCAATTTGCAGTGGAATGGAGACATAAATGGATGGTTACATTCAATATTGCTAAGACTAAGCTTGTTTCATTCAATAATTACAAGAAACCTTCTCTACAACCATGGCCAAAGACACATTACCTGAAATAACTTCTTTTAAACACCTCATCCTAACGTTCAGAGAACAGATAAATTGAGAACATTGCCAGGACTGCTGCGGGGAAGGTGGTCTCTCTCTGCCGTGCTAGAAGGTTCCTTACGTCTGAAAGTATTCTGTAGGTCTATAGGGCCACCATTCAATCATGTATATGGTATTGTTGTCACATTTTGGCTGGTGCATCTACTACTAGTTTCTCACTCCTACACAGGGTTCAAAAGGGGATGCCAACCTAATTGGTCCTGAACTGTCATCTAAACTTCAGCGTTTTCCCATCGACGAAGTGTTGCATCCCTCTGTCTGTTCTTCAAGTATTTTTAAAGTGAATGCTTTGACGAAATACAAGCACGTGTACAACCTCAACATACATACCCCTAACAAATAGCTAAACCTCACTCCTACACAGTAGATATCCCTAGATGTAAAAAGGCCTTCTACTCCAATAGTTTCCTCCCCAGAACTTCCGATATTTTGCTTTCCAAACCGTACTGACATGCAAAAGTTCAAATGTAATAAGAACAGATATCTTGCTGCTCATCTCCCTACATAGTATCAATGCAACTTATTTCCTCGATAGTAGCCCCTATATCAAATGGCACTGGGCCTTGTTTGCGGTTAAAATGGAATAAAATTTAAATATATATATATATATATATATATATATATATCCTCCCAGGAAAAGAAATATTACCGAGTAACATACTACCGGCTGACTTTAAGGATGAAGCAATTTAATTCTACAATCTTCGTTTTTATTCGTTTGTCCTTTTATACTGAGTTATACGTTATTTTCCCTATTTCTTTTTAATTCATGATTTTCTTTCCTAACTTTTTCATTCATTTTACTTTAGTGATCCATACATTATTTTATATGAATACAAATACTAGAGCAAACACTGGCGAAGGGTAATTTATTCCTTAATTTATATGAAAGGTGAACAGAATCTGGATAAACCATGAGTGACAATTTATCCACGACGTAAGTATTCAATGTGCTCAAACCTAGCTGCGCAAAAAGGTGACCTACCTTTGTGCTACACTGCAGTGTTTTACAATTAACCTATTGAATTGCTTTCTCGTGGTGGACAGGGTTGAATTGTATTCACTGAATCTTTAATTACTTTTTACTAGGAGTTGCTTACATCATTATTATAATCATGTCAGAAATCTATTTTTATGTCACATGATTTAATTAGCGAGACGACTATTATTTATATCTGGATTAAGATGCTACAAGCTTACAATACGTCAACCCAACCTAATAATCCGTTGCTCTTAGAAAATCATATTTACACAAAATATTGTTGGAGATGCCCCTTCATTGGATTAATGGAATATCTCATGACGTCACTTCCTCTGGTAACGTCACTTCCGGTAACGAGTGTTGGTGCCCGGCAGTTAGAGATTGGTACGCGGCCAATGAGGTCGTGTGCAAACGCCCAACAGTTAAGGAATGGTATTGCTCAATCTGCCTTGCCAGTAATATATGTGAATAGATGTCTGTTTCTAAAAGTTCTCTGTTCCTTTCGTTTTATTACCATTTAACACCATAACAACTGACGACGTTCGGATTCGACATTCACACGGGTTAACTCCACAAAAAAAAAAAATGAAATTAATTTGACTTAAAAAAAACTTCGGATTTATAAGCTAAGAATTCGGCTGGAAATTACTTTCTAAAAACACAATTCTAAAAAAGTAAATAAATAAACGAACGCAAAGCAAAGCTCTCGTAAGTAATCTTTTTGTCTCTGTATATAAATTGAAGAAAACGGTACCAAATGCGTTTTTGTTAATGCCGTAAAAATTAATTTAGTTGCTTATTGAAAGAAGAAAAAAAAAGAATAATGTTGACCAAAATTCACCAAGAAACCAAGAAGAAACGAAACGTCACATTTGCAGCAACCGAGAAAATCGACAAGGAATTGGATCGGCTAGAAGAGACCGGAATACTATCGAAAGTAAGCAGCAGTGATTGGGCAGCTCCTACCGTATATGTGACCAAGAAAACAAACCAGATGCGTGTATGTGCGGATTTCTACACGGATCTGAACGCAGCCCCCAAAGATTACCACTATCCACTTCCAGCACTACAGGAGATATTCAACAAATTAAACGGTGGTAAAGTATTTATTTAGGTGGATTTGAGCGACGCATATTTGCAGATCCCCGTCGAGGCGGAATGTTCAAAACTCCTCTGCATAAATACACACAGGGGACTCTACAAGTTTGAAAGGTTAGCTTTCGGAGTCAATATCGCACCTGCGATTTTCCAGCAGGTCATGGACACCATGCTGGGTTGCCTCGATTTTGCTTGTTCCTATTTGGATGATATTGTAATAGCAAGTAAATCAACAAATGAGCACCAAAAACACATACATGAAGTTTTTGAAAGAATTGAAAGTTTCGGCTTGAAAGTAAAAGAAGCAAAGTGTGATTTCCTGATGAAGGAAATATGTTACTTAGGTCACATTATTGATGAAGATGGTAGACACTCCGATCCTGAGAGGTGCGGAAACCATAAAAAGCATGCCTGCTCCCAGTAACGTGCAAGCACTACAAAGCTTTTTTAGCCTGGCTAATTTCTACCAAGTCTTCATCAAGAATATGCATGATTTGAGCGCCCCACTAAATAAACTGCTGAAGAAAGAGAAGGCCTGTGAATGGACGCAGAAAGCGTTTAAGAAGATCAAAGAAACGTTAACTTCAGATCTTTTTTGACACACTATGATCCAAGGTTGAGAATAATAGTAGCGTGTGACGCAAGCTCATTTGGTGTGGGAGTTTGCATACTTCATATAATGCCTGAAGATACCAGGAAATCGATCGCACATGCATCTAGAACGCTACTAACGGCCGAAAGACAGTACGCTACAATTGAAAAAGAAGCCTTGAGTATTATATTCGATGTGACAAAGTTTTCTAGGTATTTACACGACAGAAAATTTACATTGCAGACGGATCATAATTCATAATTACTGAATTATGATTTCACTCTGGAGTACTTGTCTTCGAAACAAATTAGCCATGCGGACAGCCTATCTAAGCTGATACCATTGAAAAGGGATTCGTTTGAATATTCTATCATTGCCACTCTTCGGACAGACGGGAAAATTAAAACAATGATGGGCATCACAATCAGAGAATTCCCGGTGTCTCTACCGGAGATTGAAAGGGAAGCAGATACGGACAACTTCATCTGTGACATAAAAACAAGATCGCCATATATGGCGAAATAGTGGTGATTCCCAAATGTTTTCAAAACGAATTCTAGGAAAAATCGCATGAAGAGCTTGATGAGAAGCTATATCTACTGGCCTAAAATGGACAAGGACATGAACGAGAGGATAGACTCGTGCACAGGCTGTGCCCTTGTGGCTAAATCCCCACCTACTACGTTTAAACCTTGCCCGAAACTAACCAGCCATGGCCTAGAGTGCACATCGATTTTTGGGTTCGCTCGAGGACAATTATTACTTAATCGTAGTTGATAGTTACAGCAAGTGACCTGAGGTATTGAGGTGCAGACGACCGGCAACTGGAACGACTATAAATTTCTTGCATGAACTCTTCGCACGTTTCGGTGTGATCTATTGCATCGTACGTGATAATGGAACCCAGTTTACCTATGCTGAGTTCAAAAGATTGTGTGATACGTTCCAAGTTAATCATATCACCACTCCCCAATACATCCAGGTCGAATGGGCAAGCGGGGCGCTTTGTGGACACTCTTAAAAGAGCACCGAAGAAGGCTCAAGGGATCCCAACAGATGAAGCCCTTCAATAATTTCTACACGTGTATAGGATTACACCCAATCCGAACACACCAACAGCAGTCTCACCTACAGAAACGATGTTTTCGCGGAAAGTGAGATCCGTTTTTGACAAACTCTTACCCAAACAGTCAAGGCCACTAGTGGCCACTTGTGTACCCAGTAAACGTTTCATGTCAGGTAAAAGATTGTTTTTCAGAAGTTATAAAAACAACAAATCATTCATAAGAGAGTCGTTGACATGGTATATATCGTCCAGGGACCAACATATTCCCACAAAGGTCACCAGAACCAATTAAGAAGATGTCATTCAGTTGAAACCAGCGATAGTCCACCCTTGGAAGATGAGCCTATAGACACTCTTCGAAACTTTTGATCTTGGACGTCTTCGACCAACACCTGAACTACGCCGGTCGTTCCGTAAGAGAAAGTTTACCGAGCCATTGATGGGAAACCCTAAAAGGAAGAGGTACTAACAGCTTTTACGAACAAAAAGCATGGGAATAATGGACTATTTCGTGACGTCACTTCCTCTGGTGACGTCACTTCCGGTAACGAGTACCGGTGCCTGGCAATCAGATTGGTACGCTGTCAAGGAGGTCGTGTGCAAACGCCCAACAGTTGAGGAATGGTATTGCTCAACCCGCGCATATGTGAATACATGTTTGTTTCCAAACGTCCTGTGTTCCTTTCGTTTTATTACCATTTAATACCATAACAAATATATTTATGTCAAGTAATATTCAAATATGAGTTCATTTATGATGAGATAAAATATTCCTAAATCCAGTTCCTCTAAAACACTTAGTATGATTGAATATACATATGGATGTTTTACCAGCGTTAAATATCGTTTTCTCATAACGGACAAGAAACAAGACGGGGAAAATAAGGACAAAATATATAATCTTGTCTTGTATTGCTTATAAAAACTTGTATTAATTCTTTTTATTCAAGCGTAAGGAAGTTTCTTTCATAACGCTTTTTTATTTGCGGGTTTCGTACACTGTAAAAATCAATTTATGCAAATTACTAATATATATATATGCATTACTTTTACATATTTCAAGGAATATTAGTTTAGGTTAAGTCTTTTTTTTTAATTGCATTTTCACCCTAAACAAGGCACATTGCCACTTTGGTGTAGGGGGCTACTATAAAGGGCAACTACTGGGGTACTATGCTGGGATTTGGGCGGCAAGATGTCGGTCCACGTTACACTTGAACTTCTGCATGTCAATACAGTTGGGGAAGCAGGGACATGGAATGGAATTCCAGAGTCTAGCGGTTCTGGGGAAGAAACTACTGGAGTAGAAAGGTCTTTTACATCTAGGGATCTCTACTGTGTGGGGTAGAGTTTAGCTGCCTGTCGGATTTGTCGAGGGTGTCTACGTCGTGGGGGCACAAGTGTCTGCAGTTCGCCAGAGCATTCACCATTAAAATACTTGTAGAACAGGCAGAGGGTCCAACATTTTGTCGATGGGACAGAGGCTGAAGCTTAGATGCCAGTTCAGGGCCTATCAGATTGGCGACTCTCTTTTGAACCTTGTCTAGGAGCGAGAGACTAGTAGCAGATGCACCAGCCCAAACGTGACAGCAATACTCCATACATGGGCGAATGGTGGCCTTATAGAGGTACAGGATACTTTCGGGTGTTAGTAGTTTTCTAATACGGTAGAGAGAGCCTACATTCTTCGCAGCGGCCCTGGCAATGCTTTCAATGTAATTGTTCCAACTCATGTTTCCTGTGAACGTTAGGCCAAGCAGTTTGAAAGATGTACTCACAGATAAAGAGGCACTGGCCATTGCTATTGGTGGTAGAGAAGGTTTCTTGTAATTATTGAAGCAAACCAGTTTAGTCTTAGCAGCATTGAATGTGACCATCAATTTTTGTCCCCATTCCACTACAGATTGGAGGTCATCCTCTAGTGTTTTTGCCATTTCTTTAGATATGTGTTCATTTGTTTTCCTGTTATGCCTGTTATAGAGTGTGGTGTAATCAGCATCTATACCCATCTCAGAGGCAATTTTGTCGGGGAGGTCATTAATTAATATTCGGAACAATAGAGTTCCAAGGATAGACCCTTGAGGCACTTCCGCATTTATATCATATTATTTAGATATACGACCGTCGAGGACAGCCTGGATTTTTCTCTTATCTAAGAAGGATTTAATAGTCTTGGTAGCTAAATATGATCAAATGGAATGCTAATCAAATAACCCGGGATGTATCTTTACATATGCATCTATAAAACTGAAATTGTCTCTTTGGGTGTCTGTGTGTATATTCCCCTATTAAACTACTCTGTTAATTTTCAGTCTACAGACTCGAAATTTGACATAACGGGTATTGAGAGTTGGAAAAATCTTTTTAATCGGTGTTTGGCCACAAATTTGGCTGTCAAGGGGTTCAACGATTTGACGTTTGAAAACTCAACCAACTTCTCCGCCAAAATGGGTCTAAACATTTTAAATTTTAGCTGTATGCTACGTGGGCATGGATCAAAATTTTAAATTTAAAAAAAAAATTAACCTCTGCATTCTCCACCAAATTACTCAGCCAATCTTTAGTCTAAACATTTGAACTTTTACATAACGTGTACTTAGACATAAGGCAAGGTTTTTAATCGATTTTTAGCCGTGAATTTGGCTGTCAAAGGCTCAAAGTTCAAAGGGTTTTACCTTTGCGGACTCTAGCAAACTATTCAGCCAATTTGTGTCTAAATATTTGCAATTTTCGATAAAGAGTATTCAGATATGCAGCAAGCTTTTTAATCAGATTTGGGCGAAAATGTGGCTATATATATTAGTAAAATATTATTATGCAGACATCAAAACCCCAGACGGCATTCAAATTTGCATTAATCTTACTTTTGTCTTGATTACTGTGTCGGGCGAGTTCCAGTTTCGAATGTCAGTGCGTCTCCACAGTGGACACACGCCTACCCTCGGCACTTATTGCCGTGTTTCGCCACGCCGTTATCACACCCCTTCTTAGCTCCACGAATACATAGGCGGCATCCGGAATGCGATAGCTTTTGTTGGGTACCTCTTTCGCAGCACTGGGGCTTTTTCAGAACTGTGAACTTCCTTGGATGCATGCGCTTCCACTTTTGCCTCGTGAAAGTCGCCCGTATATTAAACTCTCTGGTACACTCTCTAAAGATGTTATTCTGTCAGAATCTCTTGACGACAGGATTCTGTAGCGGAGCGCAAATCGTTCACGTATCGAAACATCCCATGCACTTATTATCTCAGTTACCCGACCCTGGCCAACCTACATTGTACAGCGACTCAACGGTGTTTTCACTCAAACGCACTCTCTAATCTGGTAGGGACTGTATTCAGACCATGTAACTGTAAATAGCCTTGGCTGGCGCAGTCAAATAGGACTTATTGTCTATTAGAGTCACATTGTACCAGTAGACAGCGTCTAGTATGGTACAGCGCATCTTGACCGGGTTTTCTTTCAGAGTACAGTGCCACCGCTCTACTATGCCATTCCCAGTCGGGACGTGTGCGCAACGAAATCTCAACATCACATCCCATTTGTTTGCGAATGTTCTGAATTACTTGCTGTGGAAGGCTGTGACGTTATCCTTGAGTAGCTCCTTCAAAAAGTCACGTTCAAAAAAGACAACTCCCAGTTCACGAATCACGCTTACTGAGTCCTGCCGTGAAAACCGCAACGGGTCACAATCTATAATAGTTAGGAAATGGTAAACACCGAATGCGTAATGTTTGTTCCCAACCGTTGCCAATTACAGCTCACCCCTAATTTTTCCTTCTCCCAATAGACTGGCACTGAATCTCTAGAGGGACATTTTTCGCGCGCTCGTACAGCAAACTTGACTATTACTTTCAGCGTCGCAGGGCAAACTCTTCAGGCAAAATAGGTGGTCCATCGCATTCCTTGGTTTCCACAGTTTCTGTGAATTACCATAATGTGGGCCATGTCTAGCTAAATTACATGAACTGAACCAATCAGGGGCTCGGGTTCCCGTCATTCTTCATGGCATTGAACCACCTCTGTGGCTTGTGTGTCAACGGTAAGGGAGTAGACTGGCATGGATGCCTCGTCCACATGTTCGTAACCATAGCAGTCCTTGGCCAATTGTCTAAACTTGCTGATCGATAGAAATAAGTTTCCAATCTCCGGTAGTTTCTCACTAGGTGACCTTTGCAGCCGCATCTGTAACAGTTTACTAGGGCTGCTCCTAGTAGGAATGACAGATTTTTACTGAACTTAAAACTGCGACCACATAGTGGCTTTGCTCTTGCTATGAAATCTCCCATTATCAAAATCTTAATTTTTGGTACTCGAGTTCGATGGAGATGGCATTAGGAAACCCATAATAAAAAAACAGTTTTACAAGCCTTTCCAGACTAACTACGTCGAAGACAGCAAATGCAAAAAATTTTCTGATTTTGTTTGCTTAAACGTTCACCTACTTGTCATGGTCAACTTCCTGTGGACGGTGAACGCACCATCTCTGAATTCATCTTTTAAACTCTAGCTAGCCACTCTTGTCCATCTCCAAGTCCAGGGTGAATGCATTCTCCTCCACATACAATGGGAACAGACGCACCACATCATCCACTCTGAAGTTTCGCTACAACCCTCAATTACTTCAGCTAAACTACTACATCTCCCCCGCCGCTAAACAGCTTCACCATATCAGTGCCGATTAGTATATTCACCATATTAATGGCCGAAAATAGCGTTAAAGCAAAAAAAAAAAAAAAACTGTCAGCGTTTCACTTTTCTTACACCACGCTTCAGTTCCCAGACGATGTCGTAAGTTCACAGGGAGCACTAATGCACAAGATATCGTTTCTGACGCACGCAAAAAACAAAACAAAAAAAGAACATCTTTTTGTGCTGAAATTCAAACACCGACACCTCAATTTGCACTAATCTTTTTTTCGTCTTACTTTCGTGTAAGATGGGTTCCAGATTCGAATACCAGTGCGTCTCTATAATGGGCACACACAAACCATGGGCACTTATTGCTTTTTTTCTCCGCATCGTCCTTAGAATTTTATTTATAACTTGCAAATTATAAAATTGAAACGACTGGGTAATAACTTATTGTATGACGTTCAGCGCTTTGAACAGAAATACACAGAGAGGTTTAGTTTAGTTTTAAGAAGGGTACGCTATGTTTTATAGGAATTAGAAAATATACATTAAATGAAAGTTATGTCAATACGTGGCGATGTACTTACCGCCTTTTAAGACAATCAATAATGTGTACACCTGTCCAAAATATTAAATACGTAAAATGTTAAAAAATTAAATCATGTAATGTCCTGAGTGCAACAAACATAGCGTTCTACATACGATTCTAATCAAATCCACGTTTCCTATATATATATATATATATATATATATATATATATATATATATATATATATATAAATGAAAGTGTATGTGCCTGTGTGTCTGTGTATCTATGTGTCTGTGTGTCTGTGTACATTTCCCTACGCAATAACTCTGTCAATCTTTAGTCTACAGACTCGAAATTTGATATACAGGATACTGAGATTACTAGATTGTTTGGCCTTAATTTAAAAAAAAAATGTCGCTTCCGTTTTGGCGGTGGTCGTAACAGCATAAACGTTAGATTTTACCCCGTTCTTTTCCTCTTTGCGTTACGAGTTCGAGCCTGCCTTCCTACTACCACATTTTTTTTTTTTGCTTAACATACACATCCAAACACACGAGCAACGCTGGGCGGCCATGCTAGTCTATATATATATAAAAGTGAACGTGTCTGTCTGTGTGTCTGTGTGTCTGTGTACATTTCCATACGCAATAACTCTGTTAATTTTTAGTCTACAGACTCGAAATTTGATATAGAGGGTACTGAGATTTGGGAAAATCGATGTGATCGGTTTTCGGCCAGAAATTTAGCTGTTAAGGGGTCAAAGTTCAACGATTTGACCTTTGAGAACTCTACCAAACACCTCCGACAACTTTGGGTCTACAAACTTGAAATTTTAGATATAGGTTCCTTGGACATGGATCTATCTTAATAACTTGATTTGAGCCCAAAACAATAAATTTTAAGGGGTCATAATAAGGGTCAAAGTAAAAAAAAATTGACCTCTGCGGTGTCTTCCAAACTACTCAGACAATTTCTGGTCTAAATATTTGAAATTTTACATAAAGGGTATTCAGAGATAGGGCAAGCGTTTCTCTAGTTTGAGTCAAAAATATTTAGTTACCAATATATAAATGTATGTATGCCTGTTTGCATGTCTGCCTTAAACTTTCAAGAGAGGCGACGGATTTTACCAAGATCAGTATCCTTTTAAAGTTCGACCTTTCATACGACAAATATCGAAGAATTGGCTAAAAACATTAATATCTTCCCCTTCAACTAGACACTTTTTTACAGGGGGAGGGTCTCTTTTTTCGCCGATTTTTTTAAAGGTATCCTCTCCTTTAGGTTGTCTAGCCTTAATTTTAAAAAATATCGCTTCCGGTTTGGCGGTGGTCGTAAAAGCATAAACATTAGGTTTTACCCCGTTCTTTTCCTCTTTGCGTTACGAGTTCGAGCCTGCCTTCCTACTACCACATTTTTTTTTTGCTCAAAATACACATCCAAACACACGAGCAACGCCGGGCAGCCATGCTAGTCTATATATATATAAAAGTGAACGTGTCTGTCTGTGTGTCTGTGTACATTTCCCTACGCAATAACTCTGTCAATTTTTAGTCGACAGACTCAAAATTTGATATAGAGGGTACTGAGATTTGGGAAAATCGATGCGATCGGTTTTTGGCCAGAAATTTAGCTGTTAAGGGGTCGAAGTTCAACGATTTGACCTTTGAGAACTCAACCAAACTCCTCCGAAAACTTTGGGACTAAACACTTGAAATTTTAGATATAGGTTCCTTGGACATGGATCTAACTTAAAAACCTGATTTAAGTCCAAGATAATAAATTATAAGCGGTCATAATAGCGGTCAAAGTTTTAAAAAATTGACCGTTTTTTTTTTTTTTTTTTGTTTGCTCAGCATACACCTCCAAACACCTGGGCAACGTCGGGCACCTATGCTAGTATATATATATATATATATATATATATATATATATATATATATATATATATATATATATAATAGATCTTTTTTATTTATATTATGTCTTGGAAGTAGAGTGAAAAGCACATCTTATTTCTTTTATTAATTTTTGTTTCCTTGTACACATGTTTGTGAATTATTCCATGGATTTCTGCCTTTGGATTATTATGGACCATCTTCTTTCAATTACGGGATTTCCTTGGATTTTACTTGTACAAATTGAAATTCTTTTAACTTTCTTGAAGTTTTACATTTGGATTTTACCGTCACTGAATTTTTTATCTTCCACCAGACTATCCATTCATGTGTAATCACCTTTTTCTTTACCATATTCCCTCTGCTTAACTTATTTTGTTTTCAAGTTAGATCTTTGACTTACTTGATGTTTCATCAAATACTTCTGCATGCAAAATCCAATCCCGCATTTTGCTAATTCCTACCCTCTGATGAGAAGGAGAGTATTTCTTCAAAACTCCGCGGATTAAGGACTATCCATTTATTTAGACCTTTTCAGATTAAATATGTTTTTAACTCATTTCAAAGTGTTTTTTAACATATTTTATTAACTGTTTGCTCAGAGAGAGAGAGAGAGAGAGAGAGAGAGAGAGAGAGAGGGAGAGAGAGAAGGAGAGAGAGAGAGAAACAGGGAGAGAGAGATGGACAGAGAGACAGAGAGAGATAATATTTATAGCCTAATTGCAATCCATGTTATAAAACTTTATCTCTCTTTCTCCCTTTCTCTCCTCTCTCGCTATATATATATATATATATATATATATATATATATATATATATATATATATATATATATATATAAGAGAGAGAGTGCGAGATTTTGAATGCACAAGGTAACAATCAGATGTAGACATGGTTCCTTAGTTTCTCTTTTCGTAGATCAGATATCAGTCAAATATTAGATTATATCAATCCGATGAAGATTTCTTTTTATAAACATATATTTTTATTGCTTTTTTAATATATAAGTTTAATAATCCACGTCAAGTGCAAAATCAATCTGGAGACAGACAAAACAAAATGAAATAAAATAAAGAAAAGAATTGCAAGCAAAATAGACATTAAAAAATTAGATGCAGTTTTAGTGACTAAAACCATAATTATGAATCATATTTATAAATAAGCACAAGTGAAAATGATTTCAACCTACTATGATTAAAACGGTATCCAATTAAATACTCATTCTAAAATTTCGATTTTAAGGGAAAAGGTGGAAGTGGGAGAATAAAATTTGAAGAGGGAAATAAAAAAGAAGACAAGAATAAGAATAAAGAAAAAAAAAGAGATATCAACAAATGGAAAAGAAAAAGAAAAAAGAAAAAAGAAATAAAGCAACGAAACTTATGAAAGGTCCGGACAGATTTATACAGGATTCCAAATATAGGTCAAGGTCCCGAAATAGCGCTAGGAAAAGAAGTAAAAGAAAAGAAAAAGAAAATCAAGTAATGTTATCAAGAAAAAGAAAATCTTATAAAAAGACAGGGAAAAGAAAAGCGCCAACAACATTTTTCCCGCTTAAATGCTAGTTAACCTGAAATTTATATGTCTAAAATATAAGGTAAACTTCCAACTATTATAAGTAACATTGTAATGATAATATTTAATCGAAAATTTGTAGTTGGATTAATCTGTGGAAATATTACATACACTAACAAGGCGTATTAGATTAAGATGTTATAATAATAAAATAATAATAATATTAATATTAATAATAATAATAATAATAATAATAATAAAACTGCTATTATAATAATAAAATAAAATAGTATAATAATAACAATATTAATGATAATGATAATAATAATAACAATAATAATCATGAAAATAAGGATAATTATCTGTATAATAATATTTTAACTACCCATACTACCACTAAAAGCAATAATAAAATAATAACAATTATAATAATGATAATAATAAAATAATTATTATAGTAATAATACAAAGAATAATGATAGTAATAATAAAAAATAATAAATAATAAATAATTATGAAAATATTATTATTAATAATAATAATCATAATATAATAATAATAATAATAATAATAATAATAATAATAATTTATAAATTATATAAATAAAATAAAGAAATAGCGTAATGTAAAAAAATAATATAAAAGAAAACTACGAAAACGGGATTGCCAACCAGTACCAAAGATGACGCATTTTCGAGTATTATGAGTTGGCATTTATTATAGGCTTCGTGAAAGTAATACTATTAACTGCTTCGGAGATACAAAGATAACAAAATTTGGCTCCTGGAGTGTATGATCTAGCTTTCTCCAGTATACTTCATTTAATTTAATAGGGAATCTTCTTGTTCTCTTAGTTATTGATTAATGTAGTTAAATATGTACTATCATTATTTTCATTTTTGAAGGAATGTGTGTGGTTTGAAATTTTTACTTTTATTAAGATTGAGGTTTCCCCTATATAAGTGAATGTTTTTTTATATATAATCATTGTTTAGTGGCTTATACAATTCAGGGTCGGTATTTATTACGTTGGGTAGCTGAGTTGAGTGAAATTCTGAAGATGTTCTACGCGAATGCTTGCTAATGTACTGCGGGTTAATATTGGGAATAATGTTACTAGAGTTGCTATTTTGATTGTTGCTATTATTAGATCCTTGCCTACATATATTTGTGCCCGAAATGTTTTCTTTAGACTTATTATTTTCTCTGTAGGTTTGGTTGCTCCTATATATCGGCAATTGTGTAATTGTGCAAGCGTATACCACGTATTTGTGTATGCAGACGTTATTTAGAGGCTAACCTCTTTATTTTGGCAGTTACATTTATTACTAGGGACTAAATTATGGGGAACATTCTGAACTTTTTTATTTTCATATTATTTGTTGAAATTATTGTCTGGGCTAAATTTGGCATTGTGGAGTATGATATTTTTATAGAGTTTTTTTTTAATATTGTGCTGTACTTATGTGGGTATTTAAAAGATTTTTCTACTATTATAACAAATTCCTTGGGTATGTTATTTTTACATTAGAGCTAAATGGTGGATTGAACCAAATAGCTTTTTTACGCCTTATTCTTCTATTTTTATTATATTGATTTTGGTTTGGAATTGTATAGGGGCGGTTTCTTTTGTGATAAGATTATTATTGTTAGGAATAGGGATATGCTGTCTTGTTTTGTTGTTATTAGTTTATTTCTTATATTGTGCGTAATTACTGAATTTAACCTTTCACTAGAGGGTGTTTTTTGTTATATTCTATATGTTCTTTATATTCTGAATTCATTAAAGCATTGTTGTAAAACGTTGATACTTGGTAAAAAGCCTTTTTGTCAGCTGACAGATTTGAGATCCTTTTGGAGATAGACGGAACTATCGAATTAATTATTGACTTAGGATTATTGGATTCTTTGTGCGCATAAAATAGGCTCAGATTTAGCTTATGGTAAGGGGTGTAAGATTCAGATTATAGATTCAAGGAAATATCTAAAAAATTGGATGTTTTTTATTTGGGCCAACTTCAATTGTTAGGCCATATTTTTTTAAATACGTGTAGTTTTTTAATAGTGTTGTTATATTCCCTATGCCTGGCAGGAGTCACGAATAATACGTCATCTCTGTAGGGCCCTCTTTTTAGATTGGAGAAATCTGTATAAATTTCTCTTAATAGAAAAGGCCCTACTAGGTCGGTTACTTGTACAAAATCTGAAGAGTTTATTATTATATGGAAATCATTAGGGCTATACTTCCTTGTCCAATATTTCCCATCAAAATTTAAAGATCGTCTGGCTAATAGGATTAATTTTATTTCTAAATCCGTAATGTCCGAATGTTTTTTTTTTATTTTATTTTTTTTTAATATTAATGCCTTATTTTAGAGTATTGGGTATATTGAGTGACAGTAATTATTTATATCGAAAGTAATGAAGTTTAATCGTTGATTATCTTAAAGTTTTAAAAAAACATTTTAGAACAGTGTCAGAGCATTATCAAAGCGGGAATTTTACTTTATCCTTATTGGAAAATATAATCCTACCTAGGATTTTTTTACTTACTAGACCAATATCTGAACTGGATAGACAAATTAGTCTAATAGAAGGGTTATCATGGAAGTTTAGTTTATGATCCTTCAATGTTAAAAATTGTAAGTTTTTAGTGACAGCACCTCATTAAATTGTAAAATAGCGTTAACAATCGAAATGAATTGGAATTATTAAAATTGCAGAATATTTAAAATTTTAAGAATACCAATAGAAATAATAATTTACATGTTTTTAATACATGGCCCGACGAGATATCGTTTATTTTAAATTGTTGGGTTTATGAAACGTTTATTATCATTTTGAATTTATTTGTTTTTAATGTTCTAGCATATTTCAGTTTATTTATGAACCTAACAAATAATAGCCATATTACTCCAATATGAAATCAGAGGAAAATTCAATATTTATTGAAACTTATTGGAATGTTCTAATTGTTAACATATCGATTTCTATAATATTGACTTGAAAAAAAAAGATAACAGTGTCAATGTTTAATAATACAACTTTATGGTTTGTTATTTTTACATTTTATTATGATTGTTTTGATTTTATTATTTGTTTTGCCTTTACTTTTCTGTAGATCCAAGAAGATTGGAAATATGTAGCTATGGTATTGGATCGTCTTTTTCTCTGGATATTCACCACGGCTTGCGTGGTCGGAACATTTGGTATCATTTTGCAGGCGCCAACCCTCTACGACAATCGGGATCCTTTGGAACTGGTGGACCCCTTGGACAATTGCTACAGTAGTTATACATCTTGAACCTATCCGTCCACCCTCTTGCCGAGGGCCACACTGACATCACGGTTCGATTCAAGATTGCGGGATTGGTTGGTCCAACCATTGCTGCCGCTTTACTGCTGTGTCCATGGTACCTGAATACAATCACATTTTCGCATTCAAAAACAGACACACACACATACACACATAATGAATAAAATGTCCACTTTACTGTAAATATATGAAAATGACTATTACTCACCTGAGAGTCAATGGAGGACAGAATACATTTATGATAAAAGGCAAGAAACAACCCCAATCGGAAATGTTAGGCTATGGTGAAAACATTTTTAAAGTACCTGCTTTTCATTTAGATAGAAAATTATGGACATGTTCACTATAATGTGATTAGTTTCTTAACTGTTATTGTTATTAGAATTTCAATATTAATTTAGATACAATCTTCATTTTTAAATGAATTACGTTGGATTATTTGCTAGTAACGCTATTTAAATGACAAAATAATTAGTAGTTATCTTATCCAGTTACCGTTCATATGAACCTATTTTACTTATTTAGCTTATTTTAAAAGATAAAAAATGTTTATTTAAAAAATGTATGTATTATATAGGTAAACGTCCACATGATTGACAATCGAACGATCATACGTGGATGCTTGTTTTAAACCAACTGCAATCGTTCTCCCAATCGCTGTTCAAGTAATACGAAAGGCGTATATAGTTAAGTAACTTTTTAGACATCTAGATTTAAACCTTTCTAATCTTTACAACTAGTTTCTAACTCTGCTCACTTTTTATTTAGAAACATTCTAAATTCCTTGAACTTAGAATGTCAAAAGTCGAAAAGGGATACAGAAAAATGATGATACTTTATTTTATACAAATAGAAGTTAATTACAATAAAACATAAATGTGAACAATCATATAGGAAAATACCTATTGAAATACATGTGAAAAAAAGGACTTGGGCTGGTCTCTTCGTTACTAATAAGTGTTAATAAAAACTTCAGCTGCATACGTAGCGGTCGCTGATGTATAAATGGTGAGAAGATTATCAAATGTAGATATGGAAATTATGAAAACTCTTTCTGTTGATTGTTTCAAATATTTCTAAACATCTACGATCACGTTTTTCTAAGTAACATATTTTCTTACTAACTTTACCCATAATCCCAAGATTTTAAATCTGCCCTGGCGCATAAAACTTAGCATTTTTCATGAGAATTTTTGTTTATGAAAACTCAGATCCAAACATGGAAATATATATTCGTATACATATGCAGAAAATGCTGTGCCTTTCCCTTAAATTCTTTAATGCGTTTTATACAATTACATTAAATTATTTTTTTGTTCCACGTTGATACATATTTAGGGCCGATCAGGTGTTTTTTTTTAAGAAACCTTGCTCCATTTACCGTCTTCTTCAGATGCCTTTTATAACTGTCGGTAGCTTTTTGAGAAGTACAAAATAGATGATTAACGGCGTTAAATTGTTTCCCGATCACATTCATTGCGTTTGGGGAAAGAAATCTTTATCTGTCTTTTGACAGTCGACTAAATGAAACCGAACCCAGTATTGAGCTCTCATCCTTCGCTTTGTTTAACTAAAGCTATGTTGATATACTAAATATATTATTTATGGTATTTTAAATGTGATCATTTCCTGTTTTACTTCTTAACAATTCCTCTAAAGTAAACGCAGTGAATATAACCAATCAAGTAATATAACCAATCAAGTAATATAAACATTTTTTTTTAAATTACAAACGGGAATCAGACACCTGTGAACTTTTCTTTAGTTTTAATACGTTGATAATGTAAAACGAATGCTTATCATTTACATACACTATGTTAGAATTATTACATTCGTCGAAATAAATTTAATAAAAATGTTTTTAAATTCATACAGATGTTCAGGTCGAACTAGCTAAACCATTACAAGCGCGTATGTGAACACATTTTAAGGTCGCTGCGAGTTTCATTATCTACAGATCTTAATAGGTCATGTTTACTTACAAGTGCTCTATGTTCAACGTACTGCGTAAGTTTTTCATTAGTAATACAATTCACTCAAACCCTTCTCTTTCTCATATATATATATATATATATATATGTATATATATGTATATATATGTATATATATATGTATATATACATATATATATATATATATATATATATATATATATATATATATGTATGTATATTTCACATGTTTGAATAAGTTGTTATTCTGATCCGGTGTTTTATGGACAGGTGTAAATATTGTTTGTTTATATATATATTTAATTTGTTGAACTAAAAAATGCATCATGAATAAATGAACGACTATGATAACCCAATTGTTTCATATTTCACCGTAGTTTCTACTTAGTCTATTATAAAAGTAGAAATAGAAATTTACGAAATTTTATCAGATTATATATTCTATTGTTTTCTAAATTTACTTTTTAAATTTCAGTCAGGTCTATTTATTCTCCGTCTCTCTCTCTCTAGGCATGTTATAAACTTGGTCAAATAATAAATAAGCAGGTTAATTGATTATAACGTCCGACTGTACTAATTCAGAAATTATTTAATATATTTCAAATTTATTTAATCAATAAAAGGGGTGTTATGTAACATGAAAATAGTTTTATTAAATCAAAATATTATACGAATCAATTCATTTTCTCCATTTCGTTATCCTCATTTTAAACTTATTCTGGACTATTACGTGGGGTTCTATATGTATTTAAAAAACATAAGATAAAAAATGAACTCATTATTTCTAGCGATTAAAGCTATTGAGCGTTATCTCAGACAAGTGATTTTTTAGCAAAAGGATATAGCATTGTCTAAGATATAAATATTAACACTATTTTTTTTTATATCCAACTAATAATGACACCGTTTATTTGATTTTTTTTTTTTTTTTACATTTTATAATGTTCAGTTTTGGAGTAGACATGGGTGTTGATTGTGTGGAAAGAGGTTTACATAACATAACAATGATTCAAATATTTTTTTGGCAAATCGAAAGATATTTAATCCTCTCAAAGCACATCGGACTTTTCCCGATATTCAACGTGACAGACTGGGTACTCCTGCTCTCAGTATTATAGCACTTAATGACAGTTCTGGTCTTATAATTATTTTATTTATAATTGTAAAGCAAACTTAAATTTGATGTCGTTTTTCCTTGTTTATGGGTTCAAAGCGAAAATTCAACTCCACGTTATAAGTCCGCTTAATGACTAATAGTAACCACAACAATTAAATAAACTTATCAAATCCCAATAAGACAAAATTAATTCATTAAAAACGTCATGTTAAACGTTAAAATAAACGAAATAAAAAGACAAGTGAATGTATATAGTCAAAAGTCGAATTCAAGATTACTTCGTAAATTTAATTGGAATATTTTAAGATTTACAATTTCACAAATTGTTTAAAAAAATGCTTTTATTTTCATAGAAAAAATTAACGCCATTCAAATTTACAACAAATACATGGTAAAGTATATTATTAAATTGTTGCTACTTTTGAATAGATTTCAATCTTAGCTAGTAACATGATCATTAATTGTATTTCTAATATGAAAATTATCTAAAATTTTGTAACGATGCTAAAACAAAGATGAAGAGAGACTATTTTCATCCCTAAATTATATTATTAAAAAATATCAATTTTTAATTAAGCGACAAGGACAAGTAAATTGGGAATAACAAGGACAAGTAAATTCTCAGACCAGCACAAGATCTATTCAATATTATAACGGTGAAAACAATTGGGAAATCAAAATCGTCGACACATTTGCTAAGTTGTTATGTGGCCAGGGCTAACATTTGCTAAGTTGTTATGTGGCCAGGGCTAACATTTGCTAAGTTGTTATGTGGCCAGGGCTAACATTTGCTAAGTTGTTATGTGGCCAGGGCTAACATTTGCTAAGTTGTTATGTGGCCAGGGCTAACATTTGCTAAGTTGTTATGTGGCCAGGGCTAACATTTGCTAAGTTGTTATGTGGCCAGGGCTAACATTTGCTAAGTTGTTATGTGGCCAGGGCTAACATTTGTAAAGTCCTATTCAGATTTCTTGTTAATCTTAACACTCGTTTCTTACGACACTATCTGCGAAAACTTTCCATCAACCTCTACGATGATGCTAGCACGGTATGTCTAACCTGTGGCTGGGTAGAGGCTCAAGCGAGATCCTCTCTCCGGGTCAGGCCAATTTCAACCCAGACCAACATCTTTATTTTTAAAACCGAACACTAAAAAGGAGGAAAAACTTTTTGTTGATACAAGTAATCTTGTTGGCAAGTACACCGTCAAAATACATTGTAATATAATCAACGTTGTTTTACTTTGTTTTTTTTTACATTTATATACTTTGCTTTTTTTTATTTTGTAAATTATTTTTATTTTCAGTCCCATCAACTTCATTTTAACCAGTTGGCTTATGATTAACTTCAAGATCACAAAAATCCAAATAACAAATCCATATTCCCAACGTTAAAATTCAGTAAATACTAATTGAGAATTCTATGAAAGGTTAGGGTCATTTTTCCGATTGTTCTTGTTACGCAAATAATGTTTTTGATCGTCATAATATTTGAACAAAATTTTTTCTCATAACTTTTTTATGTATTTTTTTAAGTTGCGAGTAGCCTATGTGACAGGGAGGGTAATTATGATAATGCATTTTATAGCCTTCTTACAAAGCGCTGTTTCAATACCTTATTAAGATATTGAAAGAGCGCGTTGTAAGAAAGCCCGTGAACATAAATCGGAACAGAAGATCAGTGCCACTCGATCAACCATTTTAACTAAGGCAAATTTTGTGATAACCCGGATCGCGTTCATCAGATTCCTAGTAGTCACAAATGGTGAAAATTCTTGGTTTCCCTTATCGGAATCTTCAGTTACTGGAAAAGCACATTCGCGTTTTTCTCACACAAGATGTAGATAAATGCTGTTTAGTATATACGGATAATGCAACAACTGTACTTGCAGTTGTAATTCATCCACGGTTGACAAAATACAACATTCAAGCACACTGGCAATCACATTTTCAAGAACTTCTTGCACTGACTTAGCATTGGAAATGAACATAAAATGTTTTGCATCATACAAATGTTCCAGCCTTGTATCAATGATAAAAAAAATCAAAAGTTGACTCCTTGAAAACGGGAATACAAATTGAACAAGAACAGTCAAAATTGATTGAAGATATACTTTATTTTTTCGTATGTAATATTTGTTTCGCCAGAATATTACATCTTACTAAACTATACACATGCAAATTTGCGATATTACTAATACCGTTAGAACATTAACATCGACCAAATATTTTAAATCAGTTCCATAACATAAAACAACACTCAATGAGGAGCTATTCAAAGTCTTTCATCTGAAATCGTCTAATAATAAAAAATGGTCTTGAAAATACGGATTAAAAATAAAACTTAGTGAAAAGATATTTATATCAGCTACTTGAGGAGTAGATAAATGGATTGACGCTAGTTGATGACAACCCAAATTCCACCCTTACATAAGTTAAGGCATCGTGATACAGTGAATGGTAAAATCTTCTACTCATCCTCCTAATACTGGGGGGGGTAGCAAGCAGCATACAATTGGCATATAAACACACGTAAAGTGGGAAATATGTTACTGAGTAATAAGTGCATAGAACTTCGTATTATCTGGATTCATCGGACTACTGTTCTAATCCTGAGTACGATTTTCACAACGTTTCGGTCGATATAACCTCCGAACTTCTTAAGGTGTATCTTGTCGAACTCGGGAATGTTTCTATCGAACTCGGGAATTTGGACGGAATTTCGAGCAGAACGCTTCATTTACTTCACGAGGGAAGCGTTCTCTTGTTCCTTCATCCATGACTGGGTGGAGGTCTATATCTATACCGGAAGTTAACTTTCACTGGACAGTACCTAAACTTCAACTTCCACCATCCATATAATGTAAAGAAAGGAATCGGCCATTGCTTACAACACCGAGAAAAGGCAACGCATATCAAGAGAAGATGAATAGTTTAAGAGAAACCCTCCACCGAAACAACTATCTAGAGAGCGTGACATCAGCTACAAGAAATCTGGATCAGACACAAAAGAACAGATGGATTCATGCCTTGTCTAGTGATATCTCAATAAAATGGTTTCATTCTAAGCTCAAAGGGTTTTAGAAAGGAGGTGATATGGGCAACTGTGAGTGAGAGTTATTGCACAGACTTGTCTAAAACTCTTATTTCCACAACGAAACCATAACAATAAAGAATATATCAAATTAAAAGCATACCATTGATTCAGTTTATTCACTTTCATTGACGCCATTATTTTTTTATCGTGTGTCGGTAAGTCAAAATAACGAAAAGAAGTTCAGAGTTAATACACATATGCATTGAATTTCTACATTCTATAGATATACGAGCATGTAGATATTTAAGTTTTTGTGTTTGATATTAGTTATTCTGTTAATTTTTATTAAACCTTTTGTAGAATATAAACTAATTTGAACTTATTGTTAATTTTTGGTAGATGTAATAGCATTTTCTGCAAGCGCTGGTCTCTTGTAGTGGGGCAAACTATTCTTCATTCTGCTTGTCACTAGTGTTCATCCTGCTTGTCAATATTCTAGATAAAATTAACATATATTATATATATATATATATATATATATATATATATATATATATATATGTGTGTGTGTGTGTGTGTGTGTGTGTGTGTGTATTAATGTATATATACATATATATTGAATTTGGGAATTATTGTTGATGTTTAATTGTACTAATGAATAAGATATGGATATTTGGCTTTGTTATATAAAAATGCGTAGTTTACTTGAAGTTAACTATCCTGATTGAGACGAAAATGTTGCCGACTGGATCCGTGTTTTCATATTTCTTTTTTCTAGCTGTAAGTTGACAACCATATAAAGCAGAAGCTTTTCTGGGAAAGAATGATAACACACAAAATTCTCTCGGGTGACGGAATTGGCGGAGGTTTTCTTTTTGTTTTGTGTTTTTTATAAAGTGTTATATTTAATCAATTATGTGCTAACCAAACTAGTTTTATCCGAGTAAGAAACAGAAGTGGCTAATGTTACCAGACTGGACGTTTTATTACGAGGAATATTAAAAGAGTGGAATTTTAGGCCGAGACACATTTTCCAGGCTTCAGGTAAGGACACTCGACCTCTTTATTTGTTTCACGTCTTTTAACACTGACTATATAATTGGAATTCGGAATTTTATTGACATCATCAGCGTATTCGCTTTGCTTGTTTTCCGCTTAAATAATGAATAATTGATACTTGAATGTTTGGGGAAAGCCGTATTGACCCAATTTTCAGTTTATTTGCTTCTTTTAGTCTTTATGTATATTTAAATACCCTACTCCTCATTTTCTGTGAATAAAACTTCATCAAAATAGCTGGAAATATTTTAAGCAATCGAGCGTATATGGTATTATGGCATTTTATAATAGTTAAGATTAGACAATAAGTACAATCTTTTCCTAACCTTTTTAGGTGGCATGCTTATTTTGTTGAAATATTGAGAATTGATCATAGCTAATTAAGCGATGATTTTATGAATGAAATGGACTCTACAACCTAAATGGTATCTTTCGCTTTCAACGGATTACAATCGCCATTAAGATTAACATATAGCGTTCTTTATTCGAAACATGCACAGAAAATATTCATAAAAATTGAAACTGATGTAGTTCAAACAATCAGCTCTTTATTATACAACTGTTTAATCTAATAAATATTAAATTTAACATTTTTTAAGAAGGTTTAATTTACAAATTAATTGAAAACTCCAAATGTGAAAAAAAAAATATTAGTTACCCGCCAAATGTGATTAAGGTCTTTCATTTTTATGGTTTATAAAAGTCTTGGGACGGATGTTTTCTTTCTCCATTTTCAGCAATTAAGAACTAATGTTCCAGGAGATTCTCATGGAAACCACACACTCAGAAGACGGCGACCAACATCAAAGAACGGGATCAGTGACAACAACATGAAAAGCAGCAACATGTGACAACCTGGTCTCGTTTGTCCGACCATCTCGTTTTCCTAATGGCCTTCCCGTGTGACTTTCACCTCACCACACGAGAATCCCGTTAGGGTAACAGGGAGGTAGGCCAGGCAACTTTCCTACTAACCGTTATAACTTTTTCCTATTTGTTTATTTGCTAATCTTGGCTCCTCATTGTTGCATGTCGTTTATTCTTACTATTGACTTGTTTTGTTTGCTTAAAACCGAATTAAGGAATTTTGGTTCAATCGGAAAAATGAATTATCCACTCCAAATGATGAACCCCGTGATGTAGAATTTCATTGTGGAATTGGGAAATGCTTAGTTAAAATTTGCAATAATCCAATTGTATTTCTGATCCAATAAGAAACCGTATTCATTAGACATACAATGTGGTCGGTTTACTACTTACCAACACCAAGGGTAAGGATTAATGAGATCGGAATGATTGCGAGGCGAACGATGAGGAAGAATGCGAGTGCTAGCATTAATTACTTTTGGGATGATCCAAAACAATAATTTGTTAATATTAACTTTTATATGATAATCTTAATTTAGTATTTAAATTTAATGCAAACTTTTTGATCACTTTTGAAATCATTAACGTTGCGTGCCTGCTTATTATTTACTTGTCTGTTATTATTCTAAAAAATATAGTGAAAAACTGACAATTCAATATTTTTTTTTAAGTTTAATAATTTCACACAGGGAGCCACCACCTTTCATAAAACTGATTGTCCCCCCATCATAGGGTTTATTTATTATTGAAAAAGAAATTCATACGAAAAGGAATGCAAAGACTGAACATTTAATGTAAGCACGGCCAAAACAGAAAGAGAAAGCATTTTTTGACGAAACCTCTCTTTAAAAATCTACCAAAAAATCAAGTAATTATCCAATCAATACGAATTTTTCATCGATTATTAAGTGAAAAATAAACTTTATAACTCTGCACTTCTTCATAATAAATATTCACATATTTTTTACCTACGAAACCCATTCTTTATTTGTGGTTATAAATATGCTTAAAATAATCAGCCGAAAATGAACAAAATATATTACATTGTGAAGAGGGTGAGGATTGTTGATAAAATAAACAAAAAAACAGCTGTGCACGTATCAGATTTTAAGGTTGAAAATTCAGATTTTGAATGTGTCTGTGTTTTTAAATGTGAAATTCGTTGAATATGTTAATAATAATTATTATCTTTCAGATTAGCAATATATATATATATGTATGTATATATATATATATATATATATATATATATATATTATTTTTACGAAAAAAACTTCTTTTAAATCTTTGAAAAAAAATTAATAATTTTCTTTTAAGTGGGCCTAATATACCATTAAATAGGAAATGCTTTGAAAAATCGATGCTCAAAAAAGAAAAAAATCGATAAATAACTGCGCATTTTGCTAAAAAATACGATAATTTCTTGGGAGGGGCGATCTTTTATTCAATTTGATTTTACATAATATTACTTCATCTTTGGTAGACCATAAGGCCTACAAACAGCTGTTTATATTTACAAACAGTTGTTATCTCGCCTTTTCCCTTTTCTTTGACTTGCACTTGATTTAGTTTAAAGTATGAGGGGCTTGCATCTACCACACTCTCTCGTCCAGAAAACTTGGTCCTGATGGAAAGACATGGTCAAGACTAGATGCAGGAATTTTCTCTAACACATACGCCGCCTAGAATTTGCCAAAATGATCACACATCTGGTGATGGTCAGCCTAATCGTTGCTTAACTTCAGGGTTATATAGGTAACATATATATATATATATATATATATATATATATATATATATATATATATATATATATATCTTATGAATTAAACTCTTATAAAGTTGATTCTTCACTTAATCGTCAAAACAAACGTTAGAATACATCGAAATTTACATAACTCAATTAACTTATTTAGCCCTATAAACGGTGCCGTAGTTTCTTCCAAACTATCATAAAATTTTGGATAAGATAAAAGAAGGAATTATTTGAAATTAAGGTACTTATAATATAATATTTTTGCATATTCTTATAGTAAATCATTCTAAATCTTATTAAGATAAAAAAAATAATTGATTAAAAAAACTTTTAAAAAAATATGCTAATGTGTTTCCATCGAAACAAAAATGGCGATGAATGGTATTTTTTTTTTTTTTTTTTGGAAAATTTAAAATTGAAAATTCTATTAAAAATAGTAGAAAACGTTGTATATCATTTGCTTTTCAAGTGATAAAATTAAGGCTTTTATCTTTTTGGAAAAAAGTTACTCAAGAATAATGGATTTTAATAGATTATAATTCGTTTAAAAAAATAAATTAGTTCGGTTTTTACCCTGCGTCTAGTTTAATGACTTTCCTCGTTTATTCTGGTAAAAAAAGCAAATAAAAAATCTTAGTGATGACATACGTAAACAATCTAATTTTCTTTTAATTTAACTGAAAAGAAATTGATTGCACTTAATTATTTTCCAAACATTGTACATGTGTTATTTTAACATTTTTTATGTGAATATATGTAATTTTCAAAACAATCGAAAAATATACACTGCTTTATGATGTAAAAGTAATTTTCTAGCTAAGAAATTGCTAAGAATTTCTGTAACAACGGTTACGGGCTTGCATGTTGTCTTATATGATGCTAACCGTTGAAGCAGTTCAAATTCGGCAGTTATTAAAGGAGATGATGATATCCAAAGGCAGTGTGTTTAACATTTTGTATGAATATTTATCAATAAAAAACATAGTCGATCAAAACAACAACAATAAGAGGGCAACAAGAGTTCAAATTCGTCCAAAGCGAGAAGAAAAGGCTAACAGGTAAAGTTTGGGCCTATATATTCTGTAATTAGTAATGCATTTCGATCATCAATAACCTTGAGTAAAGCCACATCATTAATAGAGAATATTATATAACATTATTACCGCGTTTGAAGAAACAAATGACAAATAACTGCCATGAGCGAGAAGAAAAGGTGTTGTTTCAATAAAACAATGTACCGAGACACATGTCGGCCGCAAAGATGGCTAAGCTATATGAATTACATTTTGTATAAGTAGACCTCATTCTGTAGACCCCTTCAACTGCTACTGGCTCTTTGTAGACCACAAAAATGCTCCAATTAATCAGTGATATAAGAAACTGAGATATATTTTACAACAAAAGAAAAACCATTCAACAAAAAAGTTACGGAGTTGTGAGAGACGCGCTCACGAAAAGGTGTTTAACTTTAAGAAATGAACGAATTTTGCTGAAGAATTATACTTTTATTTTATAGGAGCAGGACATATTGAAAAGTGTTATGTGTGTGTGTGTGTGTGTGTGTGTGTGTGTGTGTTACTAGACGAATACGCGTCCTATGATTGGTAAAATTAATTCTCCAAACAGAACAGTTTGCAAAACTTTCATACTTCCTCAATAAGATGAAAATCAATATTTTATTGCTACTAAAAGTTGTCTAGTACCCTTATTCCAATTATGATCAAACCCGTGGATTTTAGGAAACGTTTTACTATTCAAAAGGCAAAAAAAAAAAAAAAAACGAAAATTATAGGTTAGTGATATTAAAATATGGATATGTCCGACAAATCTACACAAACGCATGTCATCTGAATAAATACTTCTATCTCACAAACTATATTTAAATGAACGGATGCATTTTTATAGATACATTTTATTTTGTTTTTATTGCAAACAAAGAGACAGAATAACCTTCATTTTAACTTACCAAACATTCTATAAACTTATGATACATTACTTATACCAATCTGCTGCTAGCAGACCAGGATATCTGCCGGTATCGGCTTCCGAATCTCAATGCATCTAACATCGAGGTTATTTGTTTCCAAAGCTCAATCATGCTCCGTAAAGCCAAAACCGAAAAAACATTTTCTCTAAAAAACAACCAAACTAAAACTACAAATAAATATTTTAAGATATAAATAACTTCAAGCATAATAAGTTTTACCAACATAGCTGAAACTAAAAAGTGTTGATACGCCGTAAAACAAAATAATCAAATTAAACAAATATTTTAGGAACTTAAGCAACTTGAACCATAAAACGTGTTTTTATTTCCAAAATTACTGGATACAGCATTAAATAACGCGATAAGCATTGATATGTCGTAGAACGAAATAACCAAACAAACCCAAATACCGTGAATAAATATTTGAAGAAATTAGTTGAAGCGTAAAAAATTTGTTTTTCCAAAAAGTATTAGACTCAGCATTAAATAAAAGCAAAACAATCAGACCTTATACCACACCAAAGCGAATTCTTGCTTTGTCAGCCTTGTCATCTGTCAAAATCATCATGCTTGCATGCAATCGTTCACCGTCTTTCCTTTATAACATTGGAATATTTCTAATGACAATTATCTATACAATTATGTTTCATTCTAAGATATATATCTTAAAACTTTTTGTATAAGAAGAAACCAACTGTATACATTCGATAAGAGTTTTATCGTATTCATTAAAACGGAATATTTTAACACATTTATTAGTTGCGTATTGAAATAAAAACTAATGGCTTATTAATATTTGCTTATGTCATTTTTTTATTCCATTTTCACCCCAAACAAGGCACAGTGCCACTTTGATGTGGGGAGCTACTATCATAGACATAAGTTGCAAGAATACTATGTAGGGAGTTTAGCAACAAGATGTCTGCTCACGTTACACTTGAACTTCTGCATGTCAGTACAATTGTGGAAGCAGGGACCTGGAAAGGAACACCAAAGTCTAGCAGTTCTGGGAAAGAAACTATTAGAGTACAAAGCTTTCTGACATTTAAGAATCTCTATAGTGTAGGAGTCGAACTTTGCTGCTTGTCGGGTTTGTCAGGGGTATTAACGTCGGGGGGTGAGGTACAATGGTTTGTAGTTCGTCGAGCATCCACCATTAAACTACTTATAAACAGGCAGAGGGATGCAACATTTCATCGATGAGACAAAGGTTGAAGCTTAGGTAACAATTCAGGACCTATCAGGTTGTAGACTCTCTTTTGAACCCTGTCTAGGAGTAAGAGACTAGTAGCAGATGCACTAGCTCAAATGTTGCAACAATACTCCATACATAAGCGACTTGTAGCCTTGTAGAGGTACATGGTAATTTCAGGCGTAAGTAACGTTCTAGCACAGTACAGAGAGCCTATCTTGTTCGCAGAAGCCTTGACAATGCTCTCAATATACCTGTTCTAACTCATGTTCCCTGTGAACATTAAGCCGTGGAGTGTGAACGAAGTACTTTCAGGTAATGTATCATTAGCTTAGCTATTAGTGGTTGAGAAGGTTTCTTGTAATTATTAAAAGAAACGAACTTGGTCTTGGCAGCATTCTTTATAATTCATTTTAATCCCATTCCATTACACACTGGAAGTCTTCCTCTAGGGTTTCCGCCATTACTTTGGATATGCATTCATTCGTTTTCCCATCGTGCCTGTTATAGAGCTTGGTGTCGTCAGCGAATATACCCATATCCGAACCTATTTTGTCAGAGTAGACATTTATAAATATCAGGAATAATAAAGGTCCAAGGATCGACCCTTGAGGTACACCCGCACTTATATCATATTGTTTAGACGTACGACCATCGGGGGCAACCTGGATTCTTATCTTATTTAAGAAGGATTTAATTATGTAATTCTTCCAGTAATAGAATAGAATCTGATTTACCTGAGAAGACCATCGTGTCATACCCTATCAAAAGCCTTAAGTATATTCAGGGCTACTGCCTTCCCTCCTGTCTCATCCATTGCATGGTATATACGTTCAGAGATTACAGTTAGGATATTTGCAGTAGAACAGGCTTGCCTAAATCCATATTGAATTGTAGCAACTGTAAGGTGGTGGACTAGAGCTTGATTAATTATAGACTAAAATATTTGGGCGAAATTAGGGAGAAGGCTAATGGGCGATAATTTAATACGTCAGTTCTTTCTCTAGAATACTTTTAAACTGGTACCATAGAAGAAGTTTACCAGCAGTAAGGAAAGCTGTATTCGTTAAGACATTTGTTGAAGAGTTCGGAGAGAACTGATGCAACCTTAGCAGAGCATTTTTTAATAGTACAGTTGGGGTGAGAGCAGGTCCACATGCTTTTGAGGTGTTTAGGTTTTTTATGGTGTCATGAACTTGAGTAAATATGATTTTCAGATCATCTACTGTAGTTTATGTCCGCAAAGGAAAATCAGGGAGTGAGTGGTTTGTTGGGTTCAAAGTAGAGTTTGAGGCAAATTGACGAGCAAGCATATTAGCTTTCTCGGTTGCCGTGCAAACAACCTCATGATCGGTGGATAGTGGGAAAATTTTTGATTACCCATTATTTACTACACTTTTGTAGATTTTCTAGAAATCTCGAGTTCCTCATTTTTGCGCTTCAATGAGTTTTATGGTGGTTTTGGTATATTCTCTCTTAGCTGTCGTTACTTCTTTCTTACAATTACTTCTATGTTTTGTAAACTTTTGTCTGTTTGAACTGGATAATTTTAAAAGCGTTATAAGAGTTAATGTTACAAATTTGTGCATTACCATGTAAATATGACTCAATAATGGCAATGACAGAATTATACATTAGTAACGTGCATTCTACAAACCTACGTTGTGAACCTAAATCCAACGATATTACTGTATTCAATTTGTTCAAACGTCAATATACTTATATATAAGTACCTTGGTTAATGTGGTTTCTGACAATAGAGGTCTACTAGTGTAACAGTGTGTGACATATTTTCTTTTTATGAACGTTTGGCGCGTATTTAGACTCCACAATATTATTTTATCATCTTTGGACAGATCAGATTCTACACTTTGATCCCAACCTTAAGTTCAAGAAATATATATTTCAGTTCAAGCTGCACGTTTTACATAACAGAAGTATTAGATGAAATTTAAAGAAATACTTTCTATTCATTGTTATTCCATTAAAAAAAAACATGAAAATGATTTTGCGTATTATTTATTTTATCTACGTAATTTTCAGTGAAACAAAAAACAAAGTAATAGAAATATCATAACAAAATGTAAAATAGCATATTTTACCTATCAAAATAAAAGTTAAGTTATTAAATTTTAATTATCAAGCTCGCACATAGAACCGAATAATGTATTTTATATACACTTCTCGTAAAAATACTTTGTTAAAATTTTACTTCTGCTACTATGTCTGCTTTTCAGTTTTCATATTTATGGGTAACTAAAGGCGAAAGGATCAGTTTTGTTTTTAAAATAATTGATAAAAATCATAATGTATTCTATATTGTAAAAATATTTTTGAACAGCAATTTATTGTGAAAAATGGAGAAAGAATAGCAATCGAATGGATCAGCAGAGGCAGTTTGATAAGATGTCCAGCAACAGCGTAAATGTCAACGACCTTGGAAATAGACAATTCACGCCAGGAAGACCGAATGAACTACGACCGGCGCATTTTATATACACTTAAATAAAAAATATTTGTTGGAAAGCAATTTGTTTTTCTGGTTTTATCATTTTTAAATGTTGAATATCATTTGCAATATATAAATATTGACAATCTTTTATTGAAATATAAAGATTTTGATGTTTTTTTTACATGTTCTCAATATTGTTTTATGTCAAGCGAGTGTTTGATAAACTGTAAATTTGTGATATTGAGTTTATACAAAAAGCTTTTATTATTTGTGTTTTCAGGTGAACAGTGTAATTTTGTTTTCAGATGAACAGTGTAATTTTTTAATAAAATGAAGTCTTCCTTAGGAACTAGGTATACCTTGTGCCATTTTGTTGAATGTTTATTACTACAGACATCGTAGAATGTTAAAAAAAAAACTATTCTTGCTAACTATTGTAACGTACTTGTTTTATTCTGTAAACAGAATATCTTATCAATATCTTATGTTCTCCCAAATTAGTTTTCTGGGCAGCTGTAAATTCCTTAAGGAAGAGAACAACATCAATTTAATGCCTAAATAATAAATAATGTGTGTAAATAAGAAGGGCTAACTTAATTATTTTTTAGCTCTCCGTATGATGGAAATTTGTATACATTTAAGTGAACTGAATCTTTCAGTAACTGAATTTTATTTTAATCTTAAAAACTCTCTAACACCGTGATTTTAAGCCCACCATTCAACTTTGTATACATTTTGTGCGGGATCGCTACTAATCTGTTATAGGTAACAAGCATGCATTAGTTGTCAGAGATGCTTGAATGACCGTGTGAAATTTAAACATAATTAGAAATGCATAAATTTAAATATCATATTTAAGCACATTTTACGACCAGGCAACGCCGGGCGCTCCCTGCTAGTACGTTGTATTTGAGTAAAGCTTCACTATGGCTTTCACATTATCGATCTCTAAAATTATAATAATCCATTTCTAACGTATTCCAGAATATCACTATAGCTATAGCTATATCTAAACTATATTGATTGATTTATTCATTGGATGTCAGCCATTTTAATAAGAATAAGAACACAATCGGTTTTCTGATTCTAATTCTAAATATATGCACACAAGTAATTGGGCACTTGACGATTTCTAAACACTAACTAACATATACATTATGAATATCGTTTATTCTGTGTTTTTTAATCATAATAAAGTTGACAAGAAAGTTCTTGCGCTTCTTAACTTTTAAATTAAGATGAACATCTCGGTTCAAACAAAAAATTATTGATCAAAATAAGCACCATGAGAATCAACACACTTTTGCCAATGCAATACATTTGAATATTTGTATTCATGCCAGTAACGAAAACAGCTTGCGTTCTGGTAGCGATGAAGTCGCTGATATCGTTTTTGATATCTTTTAGGTTTTTGAAACAATTTCTCACACTCAAAGTTGTCGAGATGCTTAACAAAGTAGTAGTCGGGAGGTGAGAGGTTTGGAAAGTATGACGGATGAGGCAGAGTTTCGTACGCTAATTTGTTCAACTTCTCCAGTGTGGGTTTAATAACGTGCGGTCGTGCATTGTCGTGGAAGAGAATTGGGCCTTTTCTGTTGACTAACGTTTGATGTTTTTGTCGAAGTTTCTGATGCATTTTATATATTTGTTTACGCTACTTCTCTGCTGCAATCCTTTCGCCTGCATTAAAAAAAAAACTCTAATAGATGAGACCGGTCACAGACTACAAAACATTCAGCAGGACGTTCTTTTGATGCAACTTTGGCTTCTGAAAGTGTCGTGGAGCTTCGTCGGTATTAAACCACTAAGCTTAGCGTCATCCATTTTCATAAAGAACCCATTTTTATCGCAGTTCACAACCCGGTCGAGAAACGGGGGGAAAAGGGAAGATTATACTTTATAACGATGTTTCCTTTGGTGTTCGTTCAATTCATGAAGCACCAATTTATCAAATGTTTTGCCTTTCCACTCTGTGTCAAGTGGTTTGAAATCGTCATATCATTCAGAAACAAGTTCTCGAACAATTGTGCGTGGATTGGCTTTCTTAATTGATCGTTGTCAACATCCGATGGCCGACCACTACGCTTACTATCTTCAAGACTCTCGTCATTGCCAGGAAATTTCTTAAACCACCATTGTATTGTGCGTTCGGTATTGGTTCCTGGGCCAAACGCTTCGTTGATATCACAAGCTGTCTCAGCAGCTTTTCGGCCGAGCTTTAATTGAAAAAAAAAGGTACCCATTTGCTTTATTTCATCCTGTGGTAAACATTCTGAAAAGAAACATTAGTCTTTTAAAATGACTGTAATTTAAACGATTAGATAGAGCGAGAAACGCGCTTTAAAATGGTATATAAAGTACAGGTATGTTAATGAAAACTTATTTGAAAATATATTATTTGAAATTAAAATAAACAATTCCACAATAACTTTCTTCTCAATCTATACATTATTATGCTGGTTAGTATAATTTCATTTAAAAGTATCACCTGGTGTCTTCAAATCTGATGAATTGCTTTATTTTAAAATTACGGATATTTGAAAGTACGGTAGTCACACAAAGCCTTAAAACTTAAGATATGAGCAACAATAGTATTTGAATACAATATTTCAAAACTGATTTTCCTAACATGAGTTCAGATTGCAAAACGTGCCGTAGGTGTACCTGCTCATTTTATAATGATATTATAATTTATAATGTATTATAATCCACTTCAAATGTATCGCTTACAGTAATATAAAATTGTACCGTTGGTTTTCGTTCGATAGTCAACGTGAAGCAACGCCTTTGACTGTTCCCATTAAGATCAATGCCTAAAGTGAGTGACTTAAGACATGTACAACAGATGAGCACCAACTGAGGTGATTGTGTTTAGACGTTCTGAACAACTTGGCAAAAAATAACAAATTCAAAATTTGAAGTGATGAATCAGTTCTGCATTAAAATTTTACGTAGCATGATCCCCTATTTTTGAATCGTCCTAGCGTTTTAGAACAGTTACTCTTTTTCCTATGGAAAATACACTCTATGAATTTTGGGATGGTTTCACCAGCCTGCCACTGTCTTAGGATAAATAGTATAGAATTTTGTTAACTGCTCTGAAATGCTAAAATGTCTAAAAAATGGACGTCTATTTTACGTTAAATGTATATCAGAAAATTATCAAGGTAGATTAAAAGAGTTTTTTCTCTTTCAATAGATTTTTTATTGTGTTCATAGGTAAAAAGTAGGATCTTATTTTGAGGGAGAAAGCGTTATAGCGGAATGTATTAATTTACAGATTTGTCGATTTGTTTACCTTGCTGAGTCATTAGAAATCTTCCAGGAAAGAATAGAAATGCCTTTGAATAAACACCAAATTTTAAAGAAATATACAGTTTTTGAAAACTACATTAATACTCCGAACATAATTCTACGCAATACAAGTTATTGATAGCATTTATTTCAATTACGTTAAACGAATTAAGCATTCGGCAATCACAAACTTGTTAGCTTGAAGTATAGCACGAATCGAAGCGCTATGGTGATTGCTATCGTTTCGAGGTAAAAAGAACTCCGCTGTCTTTACTAGCTTGAGATACTGGGCAAAATGCCGATGTACTCGTCGATCGGTTGCGTCAGTCGCCTAATCACGAGGTTGAAAACATTACTGCAATCTCGATTAGCGCTTCAGTCGGTTTCATGTTGTCTGCTAACTAATCTCATACTTTCCATGTTAGGTGCATGTGTACTTTTAAATGTAGGTACACGTGTGTTTTGGAATACTATATATATATATATATATATATATATATATATATATATATATATATATGTGTGTGTGTGTGTGTGCGTGTGTGTGTATTACTTAAGTATTTGTCACAAAAATACAGATTTCGGCATCAACTCATTCTATTTCTAAAACTGATATTCTTGCAGTTTTATACTATGCTGATATTCAAAAGGTTGCGTGTTTAAATCACCAACTTTTGACAAAAGAAAAGCAACATTAGAAAAGATGAAAAACTCGAACAAAATGTAAAACTAAATGTTTTTAGCGACGGAGTGTGGATTTGGTGAATTATTCAAAAATGCAGTTTCATACTAAGCATGAAAAAGACTTGTATATGATGGGCAACTCGTTGGGCAAGAGGCCAGATTAGCAGGAAATGGGCACTGAATTTTCTGCCGACATTTAGACGAAGGAGATACGCACAGTCAGTTACTGCTAGTCTCGGCCAGTAGCTAACTAACCGCTTTACATACTAAGAGTCCTTTGTTTTTTTTGTTTTGTTTTTTAAGTCAGCACTGAACAGTTCCTTGTACGTAATTGTATATTCAATTATTTCTACAAATCCGTTATCTGTTTTGAAACACTTAGCTTAATTATAATAGTATTTTGATTTATTTTCTGGAAAGATTAACTTTGTCGTTGTATCTGATATTGCTTTTGTCATCTGAGCTCATTCAATTGTGTTGGGCGACTTGTTACATGATGAACAGGTTTTAAATATTTGTCTTAACAAGTTTGGAGTTTTCACTGACTATCTGCATATTAGTATGGGATCGCAACTATATGGCGTGTAGCAACTGCTGCAAACTTTAAAATCACAAATTGAACTGTAATCAATCGAGAGGAATTTATAGATATTATAACAAGACAAGAAAAAAGAAAAACAAAATTACATTTAAGGCGATGCAGTTTCTAGTTGCACATTTCAAATAAAAGTATAATTTAAACTTCAATGTATTTGAACTTTAATAACAAAATAACAGTACCAGTTCGAATAAAACAGTTTTTTTATCACTTTTATGTCCGCCGATAAAGATTATCAAGATATAATACTACTAAACCTAATATCTAAAACCAATGACTAATATGTATTACACCTTTATATGATGCCTAGTAAGTATCAAAACCTGAAGGATTCAGATAAATTGTGCTGAAAATTAAATTCATGAAATTTTGCTTATAATCGGTATCTTATGACGAAAAATCAAAGTTTATACAATCTGAGATATTTTCAAATGAAAGTTTGTGCCGATATTATCCCCTCCAAAACTCTTTAAAACATTAAAAGAAACAGAAAATATAGAAGTATTTATTACTTGGTGTGTACTATCTATTGCTTAAATGTAATAAAATCTAATATTACACCCCTTTTCTCCCTCCTTGTAATAAAACTAAATAGAACTTAACACAACTTACATCCTGCAATTTTACGCCTATCAGTCTTGTTTTAAGATTCATAATGATCGGAGAGATATTATTGGAGTGAATCCTGTACTTACGAATATATAAATATATACAAATAAATTTATAGAAGTTAGCAGATATATATATATATATATATATATATATATATATAGAGAGAGAGAGAGAGAGAGAGAGAGAGAGCGACGCAATTTTTGAATTAGTAGAATCTCAATCGTAGTAGAATTAGTAGAATCGAATTGTGAAACGAATAGCGAATTCAAAATGGTTCTCGTAAAATATTAAAAATGTCTAAAGTTTTAGTGTAGAATTTGTGAATTTTTTTTTAGCTTTTCGTCACAAGAAGTTAAATGTCAATCAAAATCTATGACCTTTTTGTCAGCTATAGTGTGTTTTCATAACCGAAATAGATTACAGCTGCACAAAGGGAACAAACTCTGACGCACGCAACAATGGATTCTGGATGTAATAATTGTTTAGTTATCAGGATGGATTTCTGCTTCAAATATATTACAATAATCTAAAACTAAATCAGATATATTATCCCTAAATCTATCCATAGAGTGGCGAATACATGGGGAATTATTTTGTAGCTACAATGAATATAAGATTAATTACTAGATTACTAAAATTAGAATTATTTTGATTTTTTAGTTCATTAATAATAATTCATTGTTAATGAATTATAAAATCAAATTAATTCTAATTTTAATGATCTATTTTAATAAATATTTACTGAAATAAATTTTATGGAACATAAACAAGATTTTAAAATGATGCAACTACAAATGTGTTTACTTTGCAAGTTAATCTGTTCAAGCATTCATGGAATAATTATGAAAAAAAAGAACCCACAGATAATGTAAATTAATAAATGAATTCTTATTTAAAATTAAAATGAATTAATGTCATTGAAGCGCAGTTAAACGAATAATCAAACGAAAGAATTTCTGGTATAAAATAATAAGAAAATTATAGGAAAATCTTATTAAACGACGGTGATCATGACTTTGATAAAACAACGGCATTCATGTCTGTGGAGATAAACATGTCATCACTTGAGCGAATCGCATTGACAGCGGCTTAACGAAAGTAACAGATACCTCAACGAAATGTCATTCAATTGTTTTAATAAAGCATATTATATATATATATATATATATATATATATATATAAACTTTATAGGTTTTATGAAATAAAACTCTTCGTTAATGAATGAGAAAGTAGGTTTTTACAATAAAATGGCTTAGTTATTTTGAAGCAACCATAATGATCCAATTTTACAGTTAAGGGATTTTATTAAAGAACATTACTATTTTTTTATATCGTGTTTAACAAAGATAATCTAAAACGGAGCATTTTCATTGTCCAAATATAAATATAAATGGTTGTTTTTTACAGCAAAATATGATTTTATTCCGATATCAAAATGCGTGCTGCGACATGGGTATAAAAGGGTTGACTGTGACTATCTTATTAGTTAGGGAATATTTCCTTATATGAGTTTTCAGAATGTATGATACCTTCTTGTGTTGGGAATGCCCGCAAACAAGTAACAATCTATTGTGAATATTTACACACTAATGTTTTTGGAAAATGTGGGAAATGGCAATTTCATTCCAATTGTGGGTATAATGGAATGGATTATAATAAAAAATAAAACTGCGTCAGTCTATTAGTGTTGATCCTAACATGAGATAAAAAAATCTATTGCATTTATATCCTAGTCCAA
>NC_136485.1:88335098-88557598 GCF_053919585.1 Euprymna scolopes
TATAATTATTTCAGGTAACATTTTACCTAAGGAGGCCAGTAAAGCTGAAGTCTCGAAAGAGAAACTGAAATATGCTGTCCGAAGCTCTGCATAGTTAGGCCTTATATAATATTTTAATGAATTACGTGTTTCTGGTGAATCATAACTAGGCTTCTTCTTGCCACTGGACTCAAGCAGTGCCGATTAAAGAGAGCTGTGGTTGTTGATTGTGCAACCCTTGCCTCACAATTACACGCGCAGCTGAAACTAGAGGGGCAAACTTTGTCTTTCGAGACAAAACGGGGGCATCGATATATATATATATATATATATATATATATATATATATATATATATATGTATGTGTGTGTGTGCGTGTGTATCTGTGTGTATATATGTATAGAATGTGTTTGTTTCAGAGATTGTAAGAGACGATTAGGCCGATCGGTGTTTCGCGGTTATACTATGTGTTTAATATTTTAATTAAATTAATATTTTCTTATAATTCATCCCAATTTAATATGTATTATTATTATAAAGCCAAACTTCTTTTACTTATAATATATATATATATATATATATATGTGTGTGTGTGTGTGTGTGTGTGTGAAGGTTTCATATTAAATTATATAGAGTTCCTATTTACAATGTCTCCACACGGGACAGAGTTAGACACCAGGGTCGTTTTTTAACGTGAAGAAAATGAACAAAAATAAAAATTGTCTCGGTCGTGAAGGATTTCTCCTCCACTGACAGAGAACAAGAAATTGAAGTGCAACATCTGAAGAACAGATGGTATTTATTTGCTCCCCCACTGAGCAAATTAGGCACAAGGCCGATTTTTAATGTGAAGAGTGAAGGGAGGGTGAAGGGGAAAAGGGGACCAGCTCCCGAGAGGTGGGAAATGGGAGCTGGTTAAAGGTCAGGCATGTGGGGTTGCCCCCACATCTGGTCTTTGCTAGTCATAGCTATTCATAGCTTGCAGTATCTGCGGGAACAGATACTACACTTGTATCTTGTCCCGAAGGCCAAGTTGTAGTTTTAATCCCAATAAGTTAGGTATTGATTATTAAATTGTACACAATATATAGTTATGTTTTCAAAAGTAAAAAAAAAAAAAAAAAAAAATGATTCATCAGCTAGCATCCACACCAAAATATTTAGCGGTCCAGCCTTTATCATTACCGTTTTAACTGGATATCTAGATAATAGATGAAAATTGTTTAAAAATATTAAGCGATTTTAAACTATTAATACATATTTGCGCATTCGCAAAAGTAAAAAAATTAGTCGACTAACTTCTAATTTTTTTTTTAAGTTTAACCCTTTAGCAGATATTTTTACTGACTAAAATCAAAATCGAATTTGTTTCATTTGTCTCAATTCTCTATATAACAATATCAAACCAGTAGACTAAAAAGTGAGAGAGGCGTTTGGTAGAGACCATTCTGCACACAACCCGGCAAGGTCGCTTTTATGCATGTATACATATACGGTTTTCATCTTAAATGCTACACAATTATGCATAATGTAGAACATATGCATAAAAAGAACTGGGCGAAATAGACAAATTAAACCTATCACCATAAAAATAATAATTAATAATAATGTGTTTTTCAAAGGAGTATGCAAACTAGTTAACCATTATTAAGTCACTCGCATACCCATGACTGTATATTGTAAGAAGTTCGTTTAAACAATTTGAAAAGCGAAAAATTAGGTTTTTAATATCTGATATTTTAATTTTTGCATATGTCGTTTTTATTATTATAGATCCAATTCGCTATTAATTATTATATCAAACCCTATTAGTACTTTCCATTCTCTTCATCCGGTCTTAAAATACGCTTAAATATGATATTTTAATTTATGCAGGTTTCTTATGTTTTATAGAAGCAATATTCTATTGATTATTATATTGTATCCAGATTTTAAAAGATAAACTAAAAACAACTAAAAATATGACCATCAACTAAAATCGAAACCAAAACTTATAGCTCCCCAGCATTATTTGTCATTTGTTATATACCCATATGCCTAAAAGCTCAAAATATAACGTTGTTAAGGGTACAAATGTACATTTGCGCATGTGCAGAAAATTAACGTTTAGTCAACATGCTTGCTGATTTCTAATTTTCTTCAAGTTTGTCTCATTGCAACTATTTTTACCGGATAAAACCAAATCAAATTAGTACCACAAGTTCACATTCTCAAAAAATCACATATCAAATCTGTAGACAGAAATTGTTAGAATGGGTTTCGCAAAGACCATTTCGCACACAAACTGAAAAATTAACTTGCACACACACACACACACACACACACACACACACACACACACACACACACATATATATATATATATATATATATATATATATATATATATAGCGCAACGGTTAGAAGCTTCGACTGTCGTTTGGGCGGTCGGGTTTCCTGGCTTGAGGTAGTTGATTGTCTAGTCGCACTGATGAGCTGTGAAACAGCGAAACAGTACTGCATGTGGATGACTATACTGCTTCCTATCTCAGATTGAGCATTTGGGAAGTGATATACAAATTACTATCAGCGTATGAAGCGATGCGCTTTGTGTAAACAAATTGAGCTTAGGTACTTTGGACAATGTCAAAACATTGTTAATTCACTCCTTGCATAATAGCAGCCGTATAGCACAACAGTTAGAAGCTTCGACTGTCGTTAGGGCGATCGGGTTTCAATCCTCGCTTGAGGTTGTTGCTTGTCTAACAGCACTGACAACAGCTATATGTGGATATAATAAGCTTCTTCTTATTTATTTAGAATTCAATAAAGCTTCCTCCAACATTCTATAATTGCTCTTAATCTTTTTTTTTTATCCCTAATGAACCTTACGCTAGACGCCGCATCTCCCCCATGCTACCTAGCACCTTCTCTACTCTTCTGATGAGAAGCATTGGGCTTCGAAATGCCCTGGCATAAAGATTCCTTTCTATCCCCCAAATTTTGCCTGCATTCCATTATTCAATAAATGATCCATTCTATATCTACCTATATATAGTTTTGTGTCTTCAGTTCATATTCTTGTTGTCCTATTATACATACATACATACATACATACATACATACATATATATATATATATATATATATATTTATATATATATATATATATATATATATATATATATAACCTCTAGTATTGATAAAGGGGAGACTAAGACTTGCTGCTATGGTTTCAAATGATCTGAGCAAGCGTGAACTTTATTCCAATTATATTTCCCCTCGTTTGAAAATAGGTTACGATTATAAATATCTCCAGTATCAAATAATCATTATACATTGTAAAATTTACTTTATGTATAAAAACTAAAGAGGAGAGATATGATATATGAGGATTAATTGGTATCGTCTCCCCTTGCTGTTATTTCAGATCATTTGAAACCATAATAGCAAGTTTTTGGTTTCTCCTCCATCAAGGCAAGATATTTTGTAATCCATATGCAAAACTAGGAAAACAAATAACCAGGATAAGAGAGAGAGAGAGAGAGAGAGAGAGAGAGAGAGAGAGAGAGAGGGAGATGGATAGATATATCCATACTGGTAGCCAACTAAATATTGAAATGTTCATATCTTTGGTTTTATGTGACGAAACTACATGAAAATTTGCAGACCTTTTGAAGATTACAATACTATTCTATAATAAAAATTTAAGGACAAGTTGTAAACAAAAAAAAAACGTTTATTTTCAAACCTATAGAATATGCCAAAATTTGCCTACATTTTCATATATAGTTTTGCTGCATCGCTTGTCTCCCCTGTGGCCTTGTCAGGCCAATGCTATATGGTGTTTCTGAGAAATAACTTCGGCAAGCTGCTTTATTATAAACAAAAAATTAATATAAAGCATAATATATATTTTTAATTGTAATTCATTATTGAGATGAGTATTATTTATTAATTTTTTTATTTGCGAACTATTATCCTCATTTTACTTTGTTATTGTTTCACGACGTTTCGGCCAGCTATTTCTCTGGCCTTCGTCAGGTGGTAACCGCGACGGGATAGGAACTCCGAATCTCCTAACTGCATTCTCAGCAATTACTGCCATCCATAGCAGTTTTCGTCGAATCTTGATCGCCCTTGGCACAGTGGATAGAGACGTTGCATCTCTACGGTTCCAGGTGAGAATTGTCTGAAGATAGCGGTTTCAATCCTACCTAAAGCCGGCCAGAGACTTACTTGGCCAAAACGTGGTGAGACAACAACTATGGATGACAGTAATTGCTGAGAATGCAGTTAGGAGTCGCGGTTACCATCTGACGAAGGCCAGAGGAATAGTTGGCCGGGACGTCGTGAAAGCAAAACTAAGAAAGATAAGGATAATAAATTATATGTATATATAAGCATAAGTATTGCAAAGAAAGTCAGAAAAGTATCGGTACTATCAGTTTCAAATACAATATAAGAGGATTAGTTATGGTTGAAAAATATTGAATTCTCTTCAGTTGTTGTTTACATCTGTCTATTTAATTTTCCATTGACAACAGATAAACAGAAACTGAAGAAAATTCGATATTTTTCGGCCATAACTGTTCCATTTATACCAAATTTGAAACCGACAGTACTGATGATTAGTGAACTTCTGTAAAAAAAAAATATGTACATATATATGTATATGAGAGAGAGGGATTATCACTTTTATTAAAGCCACTTTCAGGACTGCCAGCAATCACTGTAAAAAAGTAATAAAGAAGGCAAGAGAGTTGTATACGCAGTCCGTCAAGTCCAAAGTAACTGAACAGCGGCGTGGTACCCACCAGTTTTCGCAAATAGCAAGCAGAATCCTGAACAGAAGCGTGTGTTCTATCCCAACTATTATAAATGGACCTGAATCTCGTCAGCATCAGACAAAGCCAAACTCTTTGCCAAGAACTTTGCAGCTAATTCTACCCTTTGCGACCAAGGCCGCTAACCTCCAAATATTTCCTCCTGTATCAGAAAACATGCTATGTGATATACAAATATCTGTACGTGATGTTGCCAAGCTAATAAAAAAAACCTTGATTCCAGTAAAGCAACCAGCTCTGACGGTATTCTAATTATAGTACTCAAAAGACTTCAACCAGAAGCAGCGCCCATCCTTAAAAAACTGTTTAAACGTTGTCTTAAGGAGAACTGCTTCTCATCACCCTGGAAAATCTCATCAGTATGTCCTGTATTTAAGAATTCAAGTGATCGCTCATCTCCCTCTCAGTACAAGCCAATAAGTCGCCTGTGCTTCATGAGTGAGTTGCTGGAATCTGTGTTAAATAGTGAAGTAATCAACCATCTCAGCAAAAATAACCTTCTTAGTGACACGCAATATGGTTTCCGTTCTGCTAGATCTACAGCAGATATGCTTGCAGTTATATCTCATAAGATTAGCGAATCTCTCGATGTAAGCTACCTTTCTAGGGCCATTGTTCTTGACATATCAAAAACGTTTGATAGAGTATGGCATAAAGGTTTACTTCACAAGATCTTCAGCTGCGGTATAGCTGGAAATGTCTTCTCAATTATTAAATCATTTCTCTCTGATAGGTTCATAAGAGTAGTGGTTGATGGGCAGAAATCAGAAGCTCTTAGTATTAATGCTAGAGTCCCTCAGGGGTCAATCCTGGGCCCCTTCCTGATCTACATTAATGATCTTCCTAATCACATACATTAAATCCGTTGCCAAGGCCGCTGGATCAATGGTGGGATCCTGCTATCGATCCTGTAGATATCTCACTGCTGATGCAATTCTTTATCTATATGAGCCAGATACGTCAAAGGATGGAATACTGTTGCCATATCTGGGCAGAAGCTGCTAGAAAGGACTTATCCTGCCTTGATAGAGTTCAAAATAGACTTCGTAGCCTCGTAGGGGATGTCCTTTTCTCTTCCTTGCAACCTTTATCTCACAGAAGAGATGTTGCGAGTTTGTCTCTGCTTTATCCTTATTTTAATGGCAAGTGCTCGACTGAGATCCAATCTATGGTCCCCCTCGCCAGACTTTCACAAGAAACACTCGTCTAGCAGAAAACACTATCAATAAGTTCCCGTACTCTTTATCTGTGCATAAACCTAAACGTAGATTCCATGAGCGAAGTTTCTTTCTTAGAACTGTACGCCTATGGAATTGTCTTCCGTTTTTCTGCTTTTCAGCTGACTACAATATGGTTGTCTTCAAGTCTAACGTAAACAAGTTTTTGATGAGCCGTTCAATATAAGTTAACAAATTTACCGAATTCCCATTAATGACGATTACTATATTGTCCGATTTCTACTGTACACTCTTTAACCCTTATCCTCGAGAACCATCTTGGCCTTGATAAGTGGTGATGCCTATGTAAGAAAAAATAAATGAATAAAAATAAAGGAGTTTACTTTGAGTAAATAAACCAATAATTTTATGCATATTTTTGTCGAACAATTTCCTTTTACATTGATGTTTGCAGGTATGAATCGATTAGTGTGTCTCCCAAGCTGTATTAAATATGTAAGCTGATTCTGTTTTTTCTAAGATGATTTTATCATAGTCTGCATTGTAAATCATCATCATCATCATCATCATCATCATCATCATCATCATCATCATCATCATCATCTCTCTCTCTCTCTATCTCTCTCTCTCTCTCTCTCTCTCTATATATATATATATATATATATATATATATATATATATATATAAGTGAGAATGTGTGTGAGTGTGTGAGGACAATTCTCAACCTATATACTCAACGAATGCAAACTTGAAATTTGGTATATAAGGTATACAGACATGTGGAAAACATTTTAATCAGTTTTCATCGGGACAAAAAGGCTTCTAAGGAATTAAAAATTGAAAAAAAATTGTACGTGGAGGTCATCGGCTTTTTATCTGTTTGTCACCTGTTTCACGAATGCGTGAATAATTCACGTGACAGATTCCTTATGTTAAAAATAAGTTTGAAAATACTTTTAAAATCGTGTCAAACATTGTTTTTAGATTTTGGTTTCGACTTCAGCTCGAGTTAATACTTGCTTGCACATGTCTCAGTTTTTTTGTTTTTTGTTTTTGTTTTTTTATTTAATTTTTTAAAAAGAATTTAATGTTATGTTTAATATCTCGGTATTTTTGTTTATAATAAATAAAAATTCTGCATTAATTAGAATCTACTATTTATGCGTGTTTTACAATCGGGAAACGCCGACCGGCCTGCTAGTATTTATATAAAACTAAAACGCAGCATCGTACAAAAAGTAGTATTTCAAAAAAGCTATTCTTCAATCAAACCAGTATCGGCAGAAATTCCGACTTAATTAATTGGCAATCGATTACGGCCTGAACAGTTGTTTTCTTTCAATCGATGGGTCAGCAGTGCTTTCTTTCGTCGTCGGATTAAATCTGGCTTATTTATATTGAGTGACTCTCATCGGATAAAGTGCAAAGATCAAGAATAGGTGTCTTCGCTTGAGCGAACCTCATTGTCATGATTTTCAATGAGGCGAAAGATTTTGTTGGTCAGGAGATTTTTTCCTTTTCCGAACCTCAACAGAAAACAACTGAAACAAAACGAGAATCGAAGATTCATTAACTTGATACAAATTAGAAATTCACACATCCATAACTAAATAAGTACTTTTATACTCGATTAATTTTATTCGGTATAAAGTAGTTGTACATCAATATGAAGTTCAACTTGCTCAGAAACCCTTTTAGTTTGCACCCGCCTATATTTGCCAGTATTTTAAATTTATCTTATCAGTGTCACTCCGGGATACGGCAGTAAAAATTTGTAACAAAATACACATGTATATAATCAAATAACATTATAAATAACACCGTAAGGCGGGGCAATACCTTAATTAGGAGCCGGAGAAACATCGTATTCTATATCGTAACCCGGAAAAAGGGTCCTAGGGCCACCGTATTCCGGGGTTCAACTGTATATACAAGCGGGCAGTTTGATGTAGCCTAGTCGTAAAATACGCTTAAATATGATATTTTATTTTTATTCACATTTCGTATTTATTATTATACAGCAATTTTTTTATTGATTATTATATTAGACTAAGTATATATCGTAATGATTTTAATAATTAAAAATAACTTCGGTTCCATTATCTGGAATTGAAACCAAAATAGCCAGCGTTCAATACTTAGTTGTTATTTAATGCATCAGACGCTGTTGTCAGCGTCTTATCTATCGCCGGATGGATAAATAAAGCTAAAAATTTAGGGACTTCAAACTAATAATGTATATGTAAATATGTTCTGAAATTCGTAGATTTAATCGCACCATGGTCCACAATTTTTTTTTTAATTTTGACTCCTTAACAACTATTTTTACAGGCTAAAAACCAAATAAATGTTACCCACATGTTTAAATACCCTATATAAGCAATTAAATACTGATAGAAAAAGTAGCCTTTTAATAACATTCTTAGAGTGAGAAAGCAACTTAACTGTATATATATATATATATATATATATATATATATATATATATATATATATATATATATAGTATTATTTGTAGGATTCCGAATTTTACTGGGTTTATATAATTCAGTAATCGTTCATATACCAATAAATTTTAAGCCAAAAAGAGATGACTTAAACTGTAAGCTACAAAATTATCATATTTCATAATTGAGCATTCATATATTGTTTTAACAAAAACCAAGAATTCAACAACAAATAGAGTATTTCATCGTTAGTTACAATTGTTTCAAGACTATTGCCTGGGTGTTTGGAGGTGTGTGTTGAGCAAAAAAAAAAAGTGGTAGTGGGAAGGCAGGCTCGAACCCGTACCGCGAAAAAGGAAAAGAACGGGGAAAAACGTAACGTCTTTGCTGTTACGTAGTGATGTAGGTTTAAATTAAGGCTAAACAATCGAAAAGAGAGGATGACTTTCGAAAGTATCGGCTAAAAAAGCCACCCCTACCTGTTGAAAAGTGCCCAGTTAAGGGTGAAGATATTAATGTTTTTAGCCAGTTTTTCGGTATTTGTCTTCTAAAGGGTCGAGCTTCAAAACTATACCCATCTTGTGAAAATCCGTCCCCTCTGTCGAAAGTTTTAGGCAGACATGCAAACATACATACATACATTTATATATTGGTAGCTTAAATTTTCGACTCAAACCGATGAAAAAGCTTGCCCTATCTCTGAATACCCTTTATGTAAAATTTCAAATATGTAGACCAGAAATTGTCTGAGTAATTTGGTAGAGACCGCAGAGGTCATTTTTTAAAAACTTTGACTCCTATTATGACCTCTTAACATTTATTGTTTTGGGCTCAAATCAAGTTATTAAGTTAGATCCATGTCCAAGGAACCTATATCTAAAATTTCAATTGTTTATACCCAAAATTGTCGGAGGAGTTTGGTAGAGTTCTCAAAGGTCAAATCGCTGAACTTTGACCCCTTAACAGTGAAATTTCTAGTCGAAAACGGATTAAAAAGATTCTTCTAAATCTCAGTACCCTCTATATCAAATTTCGAGTCTGTAGACTGAAAATTGACAGATTTATTGCGTAGGGAAATGTACACAGACCGACACACAGACACACACACACACCGACAGACACTTTCACTTATATATATATATATATATATATATATATATATATATATATATATATATATATGTATGCATTTTCTTCTCAATCCATTTGTCTTTCATTTCTTGTTGATTTATTATTATTATTATTATTATTATTATTATTATTATCATTATTATTATTATTATTGTATAAAATACTATAATAACAATAATGATAACATACTATAATAATATAAAATACTATAATAATATAAAATACTATAATAATATAAAATACTATAATAATGATAACATACTATAATAATATAAAATACTATAATAATATAAAATACTATAATAATACTCTACAAATTATGAGTATTATGTTCAACAACAACACACATTATTTTGCTTTAATAGACCTTATAAAATTTCTACCGGTGTTACTCGAAACTCTCTTTTCTTTAAATTTTTGTTTCGATGCTTCCTCTTCTTTGTTTTTCTCTTAATTAATAAGAAAGAAAAGGAAAGTTTTAACGCTGATGTTTATTTCAGCGCCGCTGGGGTTTTTACAAAGTCTTGACCATTTTTGTAATGACAGTTTTCCTATTGATTTTTGTATGATGTTGCTCCTGTGCAGTTATAGGAGGTCTACCCTCCCAAACTTTGCCTTCCCTTTTTGAGAAGGGGCTAGTTTATTGTTAATCGCTCCATAAATCCCAGATAGTGCTGACCGGGCTGCTCAGCCATTTTTGTATTTTAGAGTGCTCTTCCTTTTGGACACTGACTGTTCGATCCCATTTTCCGACCCTTTTGCCACACCACTTACTGTGGAGGAAACATAAACACCATCGTAGACGTAATTATTACTAACCGTGTTTTTCTTTTCAAAATTATTTTTTTAAATAAAATTTTGTAAGTAAAATTTAATTATCACAGTATCGTTTGGTCATTTCAATAATTAGGTGCACCAAATTGTTGTAAAACTATAACTAAAATCAATAACGTATGTTTTCAAACTTCAATAAATCGATTAAACGAAAGCAAAGTTTTTTGCGAATGTAGCAAGCAAACTTGTAGAGAGAGAGGTGGGGGAGAGAGAGAGAGAAGATTTATGTGGCAGATGTCGAAACGGGAAAATTTGCTGGAAAACTACACCGGCAGCAAGGAGTGAGGAATTAAAGAAAACGTAATGCATTCTGGTGGATTTAATTTCATAATTAAGTTATTTTTAAGTATACTTAATTTTGCTTTCTTTTACACTAGTGCATTTTCCTTTCAATAAATATTCGAATAATAATAATAAACTAATACTAAAGTTACATTGAAACGATACATAATAACGTGAACTGTTCGCTTGCTTCCTGCTAGGAAAAAATAACTTATTTTTATTGTAAACAAAATAATAAAAGCTTATTGGAGGAGTTTTGATTTTATTAACCATCGGATGTTATTTTTACATATAACACAGAAAATAATCCATGCATTAAAAATGAAATCTATTTTTATGTAGGAAACTAATAACTGTAGTAAATATCATTTCACTAGAAACATTCTAATCCGAACAGGCACTTGTATCCATCCGCACACGCGTATCTGTGTGTGTGTGTGTGTGTGTGTATGTGCACGCGCGTGTGTGTGTGTGTGTGTGCGTGTTATATACTATAGGATTTTTATTTTCTTCATCCGCACCAAATTTGAATCATGCTATTGATCCGAACTTCTTCTCTGTCTACACCCTCTGTCTTTCTCTCTCCTATCACAGTCCCGCACGCATACATACATTCTCTTTAAAGTAGCAGATAACCCGCTAACTGATTTGATAGACGGGCTATGTATAATTTCCGAATATTACTAAATCTAAAGTGTTTCAGTTTCACATATGTTTAAAAGTCGTTGTTTTTGAACAATGAAAATCGAACTCACATTCAGAGAGTGGTGTTAAAAGATTTGATGGACCTGAAGCCAACTTCTTTATACCCGAAATAGTCGAATGTATGTCCGAGTACTGAGTAATATTATGAAACAGAGCAGATAGTTTGAATATTATCGGACAACCTCTCTTTTCTAATTTGAAAGTTCGAGTCCACCACTTGCACTTCGTCCCCTTTGCATGTCACCGAATTGTAAAAAAAAAAAAAAAAAAATGTTAAGTTATCCTAGAGTGACTCTTTTCGAGGACTGGATTTTCTCCACATTAAAATCTGATCTTGTTTCTGACTCTGTCCTCGTGGGGAGGCAAGTAATCGCGCACTATTCATTTGGGGGCCTAATTGGGATAAATCATCGCAAACTACGGGATCGACTACGCCAAGTAAAGACGCTGTCAGATTTGTTTCGGTAAATTACGCTGTTGGGAAAATGTAAATATTCTAGAATTTCCCTTGACCCAAAAGTAAAAATAATGACTTGTGTGAAACTAATAAAAAAATACAACTTTCAATCAACACGAGATAACTATAATGAAATAAAAAAGGTAAATTAGTTAATTTGGAAAATTAGTGTTAGTTTTCACAATGTCAAGAAAAACGAAATGTAATATATAACTCGTCATATTTGTGTCTATTTGAGAGACTATGAAAGCAATATATGGTATTTCAAACTAACGACAACAAAATGTCCAATTGATTGATGCTAATATTATTTAGTATCAACATAAAATAAGAGATTGATATGCTGTGAACTTTAATCTCGTAAAAAAGATCCATATTTAAATAAGAAAAGATTAAATTTTGGATCATTAAACTAAATAACAGAATAAACAACAAAAAAAGATCTCTTTGAAGAAAAAATTCCGAAATAATAAAGAATCGAATCAAATTGCCATTAGGTTATTGTTTTCAATATTTCGAACAGGGAAACAATATTTCGAACAGCGAATTGTCAATAAACATCGAATGTAAATATTGGACAAACGAAAAGAAACGCAAATGAAGAAAAAATTTCTAGAAATGGTTTTTTTTTTTTCTTCTTCTTCTTCTTCTTCTTCTTCTTCTTCTTCTTCTTCTTCTGTTTATGTAATGTGGGCGCGAAATCAGCAGCCTCCCAACTTCCTCAATAACTGAGAACAGAAAAAGAGGCGGAGTCTACGCAACTTGTCTGACGGACTTTTTAGGCGTTTGTGGGCGGCAAACATTCTCTAATGGTGCCGCCCCTATAATGTCGCTGTTCGTCTGAGTCTACTTTCTTATTCTATCGATTCTCTCGTGGAAAAAGAAGAAACGTTCCTCGTAAAAGACACGCAACAAGAAAGAAAACAAAATACAAATATCGACTATCGGAAAGCATTTGGCTTTGTGTATGTGTATTTGTGGTGTATGTGTGTGCGCGTGCGTGTGTGTGTGTGAAATATTTATCTGCACAGTTATTTTTATGAATTGAATAACAGTTATGCGTTTCTGTTGAAAAACTTACACGTTTCGTTCTCTTTCGGAGCATTATTATGACTTCAGAACTACTTCATTCCAGTGATCCAAAAAGTGCATTTTAATTAAAATCTCGAAATAGGTGTACGTTAAATTCTTGAAATGAAAATTCAAATTCAAAAAATTATTTGTTTCTATCATTCAATAATTTGATAAGCAACGCTATTGTAAGGCGTTGCTAAAACAAACAAAACAGAAAAAAACAAAAACAAAAAACTTAATAAATACATTGTGCTGACAATGGGCTTGCAAACTCCACATATTTTTTCTTATTGAATCGTTAAACTGCTACAGCTTTGAGAGTTTTATGTGCTTTCATTTTCTTTAGTTTTGTTTTCGTAGGATTTACTTTTTATTCTCTCGTCGATATTCTATTTTTTGTGTTGGTTTTTAAAAAAATATTTTTATGCATTATTTTTTTACGTCAATTTCTCTTATTATTATTTATTTATTTTGATTATTAAAATGTTCTTTAGAATTTTATTTTCACACAAGCGTGTGTCTCTGTGTGCGCATATTTGTTTGACAACATACACATTACGTTAGTGTATGCCTAAACACGTAGAAATGACCAAATTAATATATATATATATATATATATAAAAAGAAATAAAAAATATTCATATAAGATGATATATACGTTGATATATTTTATATTTTTATATTTTATTTTTATATTTTAAATCCATATATAGAGATACATATGTCAACAGTATATATATATATATATATATATATATATATATATATATATATATATATATATATATATATATATATATATATATATATACGCGGGGTTTTTTTTATCTTCAAAAGTAATGGACTAATGAATTCAACGAGGTTGTTTAATAGTGCTCAATAAAAAGAGCTGATAATACTTGTTTATTGTTATATAAACATGCTCACATCCCGCTGCTACAAATAGCCACTTGTTTCAATCAAACAACAGATATCATCAGGCAGCGACTTGACTATTCAAAAGTTCAATGAATAATGGATTTTTATTTTAGGTAGGAACTCTTTAGAAGTTGGAGTTAAAAAACTTAAAACACAGGACTTTAATTAAATAAAAAAGTAAAAAGGGAGAGGCAATTTAAATAAAGTTAAAAAATTACAATGGGGAGAGAGTGATTGAGAAGAGAAAAAAGGAATAGAGACAGAAATAGAGAAAGAAAATATAGAGAAAACAAAATAGAGAGAAAAAGAAGAGAGAAAATATATATATATATATATACACATATATATATATATACATATATATATATATATATATATATATGATATGGAGAAGAAAAGAAAAAAGAAATAAATGGTTATAATAAAGAGAATAAGAACTAGAAGGAAAAGGAAAGAATAATGAGATCTAGTTAAATGGGAAACAAAAAAAAACCTACTCTATGAGTCACTTTCTTACTTCCTTTCTTACTTATTTTCTTACTTATTTTCGGACCTATTTGACAAACATCTGTATGCCGCCCCTCAAGAAATTTGTGGGTTGACTACTAAAAGATTTTAAATGCGCCGGACATTTTTTTGCAATTTCACATGCACCTGCTGTATATTACCGTTATCTTATCATCGCTTTTTCTGCAATAATGAAATAATTAATGCTTGCGGGGAAAATATAGATAAAAATCTTGAATAAAAAACATAATTAGAAAAATTTGTTATGTTTATTTAGCAAATAAATTATATCTACATTTAAACGCCATCTCCCTAACAATAGAAGAATGAGTTTCTGGTACTTGTTACAAATCGAAAAAAAAAAAATCAAATAAAAAAAGCAAATATTCAAATAATATGCTTGTCACGAAATGCGCGATAAGTTACCTTTTTATTTATTGAGATAAATTTATTTGTATTTTAAAGCGTTTTTAGTGCAAATTTTACGCTGTTAAGTTATAACAAAGAAATCGCGGACCCTTGATAACCGCTCAAAATCGAAAATGAAACAAAACGCTGATCGAAATACACCAAATAAATATTAACAATCGTGCCAGCATTTAATTTCCCATTAGTGTTTCGTTTGTTTCGACTTTTAAGAAATTAGATTATGTAAGATTAAATATGGCAAAAAGATATTCCTTAAAAAGTTAGAAATAGACCGGAAAAAATCATTTTACGTTAAATTTATATACTAAACTGATAACTGATTTCCGGCTCGGAATTCTAAAATAATATATATATATATATATATATATATATATATATATATATATATATATATATATGTATGTATATATATATATATGTATATATATATATATATGTGTGTGTGTCTGTATATATATATATATATATATATATATATATATATATATATTGCATCACGTAATGTAAAAGAAGTTAAATCTCATGTTTCTATCCTCCTCAGAATTTCTCTACTATTTTCGTATAGTGCCACTACATTTTTTCATTTGTTTTTCTACAAATTTGTTGTTTTTTATTATTATTATTATTATTATTATTATTATTATTATTATTATTATTATTATTATTGTCATCTGGACTCACTAGGAGTTCTCACACAAGTCATCATAAAAGAATACTCACTGACAACAATCGGTGATGTTTCCTACAATCTAGGTTACAACAAGTCTTACCAGATTACCAGTAATCTAATCCTCTTTCAATATACTTTGCAAATGAATTTGCATTCTCACAACAGGCGCTTGACATTGACTTCTTGCTGCCAATGACCATTGGTCATCACTGGAATTTGGGTAGCAATAATCCTCTCCAAGTTCCCAGTTCTCTTCGTACTCATCCAGAGAAAGTTTGGTTAGTGCTTTATTTCCTCTGTTTTTCCATTCTCCTCGACCCTTCTCTAATATTTGGTGTCGTGTCAGTTGATGCTTGTACTACGATTTTTTTTGGGGGGGGGTAGAATGAATTTATTATTATTATTATTGGCTCACATGGAGCTTTCACACAGGTCAACAAACGATCTGATTGGAAACCTGTGATGTTCTCTGGAAACTGAGTGACAACAAGTCTCCCCAGACGCCCAGTTCTCTCCACCTCCTTTGATAGCATTTACAAATGAATTTGCATCATCGCAACAGCCACTTACCATGGATTTATCGCTGGCAGTGGCCATTGGTTTATACTGGAATTTAAGTGGCGCTCAACCTCCCCAAGGTCCCAGTTTTCTTTGCGCTTGTCCAGCCGAGGTCTGGCTAGCGCTCTCTCCTCGGTCTTTCAGTCCTTCTTGTCCCTTCTCGGCTCTTTGCTATCACTTTTTTTATTGGGGGGAGCGGTGATGAAACAATGGGGGGATGCATGATGGGGGTGTAGAACTTGTAGATATGCAGCTTCGGTTTTCTTCATTCCCTTTGACGCTTATTCGTTATATTGTCTTCTTGTATTATTCTCTGCATTCAAGGGTTTTCCTTAATATTTCAGTTGTTTTCATTATCGTTAGTCGTTGTACTTTTGCAGTTATTCCTCTGATTCCAATTTCTGACATTCTTTTTTCGAAGTTTTTCGGAATTGTTCCTAATGCTTCTACTATTATCGGTACTATTTTGATTTTCTTCATCCTCCAAATCCCTTTTAACTCTCTGGCTAGCTCTGTGTATTTGCTTCGTTTCTCCTTTTCTGTCATACTCACCCTTTGGTCAGCTTCGACAGCAAAGTCTACGATTTGACAGGATTTTTCTTTCTTGTTAATTATTACGACATCTGGTCTTCTTGCTTTGATGGGTTTGTCTGTCTGTATGTCCATACCCCATAGGATTTTGTGGTTCTCGTTTTCAAGTGCTGTTGCGGGTTTATGCTTGTACCATTTGTCTGTACGCTCAAAATGCAGTCGTTTGCACAATTCCCAGTGCACCGCCCTCCCTACTTGGTCATGCCTGTTTTTTGTATTCCTTGGGGGCCAGTTTGCTGCATTTACTTACGATATGGTTTATCGTTTCGTCTCTTTGTCCACAGAGTCTGCATTTACTGTTTTCTTGTGTTTTATCGATCCTTGCTTTGATATGGTAGGTTCTTATCGAGTAATATTGTGCTGCAGTTATTAGAGATTCAGTTTCTCGGGTTATATGTCCTTTTCACATCCATGTCCAGGTGTTTTCGTTATTCTCATCTTTTGCCATTCTTATGAATCTTCCATGGAGTTGTTTCTCTTCCCATTTCTCTTTTCTCGTTTTGTCGTTTGTCTCTCTGTTTTCTGGGTTTTTTTTCAGTGTCTCTCGCTGCAATAATTATCCTTTCAGAGTTTTATTATTGTTATTATTATTAGCTCACATGGAGCTTTCACACAAGTCATCAAAGATCTGATTGGAAACCTGCGATGTTTTCTGGAATCTGAGTGACAACAAGTCTCCCCAGACGTCCAGCACTCTCCACTTCCTTCGATAGCATTTGCAAATAAATTTGCATCATCGCAACAGCCCCTTACCATTGATTTCTCGCTGGCAAAGGCCATTGGTCTATACTAGAATTTAAGTGGCACTAAACCTTCCCAAGATCCTAGTTCTCTTCGAGCTTGTCCATCGTAGGTCTGGTCAGCGCTCTCTCCTCGGTCTTTCCAGCCTCCTTGACCCTTCTCGGCTCTTTGGTATCATTTTTTTTTGGTGGGGGGCGGTGATGAAACAATAGGAGGGGATGCTTGATGGGGGAGTAGAACTTGTAGATATGCAGCTTCAATGTTCTTCATTCCCTGTAACGCCTCTTCATTATATTGTATACTTGTATTATTCTCCGCATTTAAGGTGTTTCCTTTATATTTCAGCCGTTTTCATTATCGTTAGTCGTTGTATTTTTGCATTATTATTATTATTATTATTATTATTATTATTATTATTATTATTATTATTATTATTATTATTATTATCTGTATCTTTTTTACAGTAAAGCAAATCAGTCTAATAACCAACGGAATCTTTATAAATGTGAAAGAAATATAAACATCATTTCATAGAGAGAAGGCAGAGAATAGTCCCCTCATCATGTTAAAAATTGCTTTCTTAATAGTAACATCATTATATAGAATCTCATGCCAGATATAGTGGGCGGACTTTGTTAACCATTTTGTTTTTAGATTGTTTTTTAATCTTGCATACCAATCATCGACTTAATTGTTTAAGGCAAAGTCAGATAACACTAACAACCCACAAATGTAAGTCAGCTTTGTTTAAAAAATGTTTCATAATTTCCAATCAATTACATAACAAAACAATTATGAAAAAGTTTACCTTTGTAATATACGCCCCTTGTATGTGTATTTTTTTACATTTTTCAAAATATATGCAAATATTACACGAAGGCAGGTTACAGTCATTTGAGCATTCCTAAAATCATCAAATCTCTAATTAAATATTTATACATTTAAAAAAAAAAATCAAAATCGATTTTATAACAGAATCGGTAATTGTATTAGAATCTGGAAAATCACTTATACGTATATAATTTAAATATGTGTATTTCATGTCTATATAATACGTATGTATATATTTTATGAAAAGTATTTATATTATACATGTGTATATTAGATATGTGCATATAAGTTGTATGTATTTATAATACATACACATGCATATAATACATATTATACGTGTATGTACATAAATTGTACATGGATGTATATTATACACGTATACAAATATATTATATAAAAACGGTATAATTTATACATTTAAATACTCATGCGTGTAATTGTGTATGTGATATAAGTTTATAACTAAAAATGTGGATTCAATTATTATTTTATTTAGAAACATTTAAAATATAGTGAAGAAATCACAAAACAATTTTTTTTAATCATATCATTTTAATTTATATTTGAATAATACTTTATCAGCATCCAATTAAAACCTACATTATTGATTTATTTCAATGTTTTAGAATTCAAAACCTATTTATTTGTCATCGGTGTGGTGTTGTCATAAAATTTCCTGACTCAAATCCCGAAAGTACGCCTTTCCTTATATGATAAATAATGAGGTTTCTTTGTGTAGGTATTTCTAGACATTTTTTGTGTACTTTCTATAAAACGGAATAGGAAAATAGGTGATTTTGAATGCATCAATAATAAATTTGAATAATCAACTTCAAAAATATATTTACTATATTTATATGACAATATCTAATAGCAAGACTGTCGGTTTTTTTTATTTTTCTCTATAGTTATTCAAACATGTTATTTGTTTTCAAGCTATTAGTTCGAATTCTTACTTCGTAAATAAAGCAGTAATATATATATATATATATATATATATATATATATATATATATATACTCATCCGTATACAGTACTGTTTCGATGTACTACAGCTCATCAGTGCTGCTAGAAAACCACACTTTTCTAGCCAGGGATTGTACCTACAACCATCAAGTTGACAGTCGGCAGTTCTAACCCGACGGCCCAGGGAATGGGCGCCTGCAAACGATCTCATTAAATGTCCATTTAAAGCGACATTTGCCCACCGCTTTTACAGTGTTCGAGCTGCTTGTTTATTTATAAAGAAAGAAACGAGTGTTGAATTAATGTCAAATATACGTGGAACGTTTAAAAAATAATGCCTCCTATTTTGTCATTCTGCTCGAATAGATCAGAGGGATTGCAAAATGCATCCTGATGATGACTGAAATTATGCATCTATGGCCTGAATGTTTTATCTCTCTGTTGCAGATATTGACATTGTGGTAAACATGCGTCAGGTACAAATATAGATTATTGAATTCTTGGCAGAAGTGCATTGAGAATGGTGGTGACTATGTAGAAAATAAACTCTGAAGCATAAAAAGTCGTTCATTCTAATGGTACTACTCCCGTTTTTATAGCGCTTCAACTTTTTGAGTTAAAAATATAGATGGCCTTGCTTTTGGAACGACCTTTGTATTACAAAACGCGCACCGGGCGCTTATGTATAGCCATCGTTTATTGCTGGCAAAAGTGCATTGAGTACAGTAATAAAAAATTCTGGTCCACAAAATGTCACCTGTTGGAAGAATACCGGTCTTTCTAAAAGTAATGTACCCTAAAAAAAGTTAAAAGGTTACGGCAACGAGCGTAGTGTCATTCAAACGAGCGACCTTTTCTGCTCAAGAATTTATTCTTCTACATAGTCACCGCTATTCGCAATGCATTTTTACCAGCAATGAACGAGAGCCTTGAAACCTCTCTCGTAAAAGTCAATATCTGTCGAGGCGGTCTATTGTTTTCACAGCTGCAATTAGTGTTGTTGTCGGGGAAATACTGCCCACATAATGCATCTTCCAAAGGTCCAAACAAAAAAAATGCCTGATGGTCTCAGATCGGTACTATACAGCACCATCCAGCAGGCCTTTGTCACAAATTTTGAAGTCTTCAAACTCGTGTATGGTCTGGCGTTATCGTGTTGCAAACGAAAAGGGTAGCTTGTTTACTACTTCTGTCCCCGTAGTTTTCCAACCTTTTTAAAATTAAAAATAGGAGACATTACATTTTGGAACGATTATTGTATGCACATATATACGAGGGTCGTGAAAAAATAAAGTTTTACAGAGGAAATTCATGCCTTCAGCTTTATCTACGTTCCAGCGTAATGGTCAGAGTTGATAATCAACTCCGGTTCCGAGAAATCCATGAAGATGAGGTCCTTCCTGTCCCAGAAGACGATGTACATCACTTTGCCTGCAGATATTATCATGAAAATGCAATTTTAAAATTTTCTCTTTCTGCTCTGAGGAGCGTGAGTGGTGCCATTTCATCGACTACCGTTTGAACTCCGGCTCATTGTAGTTGTCACCATTTCTCATCACCAGTGATCTGCCGTCCAAGAATCCGTCACCTTTAACATCGTATTGATTCAAAACTTCTGACAGACATCCCGTTGCTGGTCCTTTTGGCCTTGCATAAGCATTCGTGAAGCCTACCTTTACTGTATATTAGGTTTGACACACTGTTCCCAGTGCATTGACACCTTTATCCAACTACATATATTTTATTCACCATTAGACGCCGATCAACGTGAAGATTTCGTCGAGATGTATAGTGTTTTCTTGAGTGGTTGCTGGACATTGGCGTCCTGATGTCACTCACATTTTTGTTGACACTGTGAAATCAACCCATCTTCTTACTGTGCTTACATCAACTATATCGGCTTCGTAAACGTTCGACAGGCGCCGAGGAATGTTGATCGGTTAAACTTTTTCTGCATGGAGAAATTCAATAACAGATCCTTACTTCTGACTCATTCGATGACGAGGGTTGCCTTCTTAGTCTTACATCGTCGGGTTAGGGTAAGGCAACTTTCAGGTTATGAGTGCACAGGTTCAGTTATCATAAAAACGCGATTTGCAATCCTCTTTAGTCCATTTAGGCGGAATAAAAAATAAGAGGTATCACTTTTGTAACGCTGCTGGTTTCTCTTGTATGTGTATAGATATATACATACTAGAGAAACTATCATGACCCTGAGCATGGTCTATCTTATCCTGGCGTCTTGCTTACTTTTTACTCTGTACACTGGATGACGTCACATGAGGTGGGTGGGATAAATAAAAGGTAAGTTATAAAAGGTAAGTTATAAAAGAAATAGTTGAACGAGCTGATTGAGGTAAATGACTTTGAAAAGATAGGAAATAGGAGAGCGATGGGAAGAAAGAGAGAGCTGATAAGGGAAAAGTGAGAGAGGGAAGAGAGACAAAAATTATCAAATGGGTAATATTTAGTTTACTTATAATTTTTCTGTTTGTCCAGTGCGAGCTTGTAAACCCTTTTAGTTTAATTTAATTAGTTGGACAAAACTGTTGAGTGGTTGTATCGTCCACATCGTCGTAAGTGGTTTATGTGGCAGTATTAGCCTTTTCCTACTGAAATGTTTTTCTTAGTCTATAACTATAAAAGTTCTATTAACAATTGAAGCTATAGCAGCATGATCTCTTTATTTGGGATTCGACCGCTGAAAATGGTCGCTTAGGAAGTATGAATACATTGTTCATGTAAAACTTGGATTTCTAAGTTGGCAAGATTTACTGATTTGGATAATTTGAGGAAAGTCTGCTCATTTCAATGATGCTCATTAGATGCTTAACTTAGCTTCAATTGTGGAACTCTAGACATCTATAGGTTTTTATTTAGTTACTATTTTATTATTTTTAATTTGCCTTTTTATTGTTTGAGATGTTTGAAATATGAACAAAAATTGTTGATTTGAGTCGAAAGAATACGTTAGTGCACTATTTCAACTATTTGAATTCAATTTTCAGAGATTTAGGGTTAGGACTAAATATTGCTTACATTTTGAGTAATTCTCACATTTAAATAATCCAATTGAGATTGGGACGTAAAGGGCTACTAGCAATCATGGATTAGATATATAGAGACCTTCTAAGTGGGGAGTTGCACAAGATTTTTCTTCACACTACATTTAAAGTGTTGCTTGTAAGTACAGTCGTAGGAACAGGAAGTAAGCGGAGAATTACAAAGGTAGGCGGCGCGAGTGTAAAAGCTATTAGAGTAGATAACTTCATCACTTGTGGTTATTTACAGTGAAACGATGGGGTTTTGCTGCTTGTCAGGTTCATCGAGATTATTACGTTCTTAGGGGACACAAGTTCAGCAAGTTCATCGGAACACATTCCGTGAAAACACTTGAAATATAAGCATGGAGATGCAACAATGTAATGATGAGATATAAGCTGGGGCTTTTTAGACATTTGTGTAACCATTTTATTTATAGACTTTGTTCTGTGTTATCCACAAGGGATAGAAAAATAGCTAGTGATTGCCCAGATGTGCCGACATTACTTCAACTACATCCACTGCTTTTGCTGTCATTGTTGCTTTCTTTCAGAATTTATTGGGCCATTTCCAGACATTGTGTAATTTACAAGTACATCCAAAGGCATAAAATTTGCCCGTATTGATCTTAAATGCAAATATCGATTTTACCTCATCTGTTCCTCTGGAAGTCAAAGTATTTTATAAATGGTTGTAGACTGACATATTTTCAGTTAGAGTTCAAAAGGTTTTAATTAAACGAAACAGAATAGAAGTGAGTAATACTATATCATTATGGGTGGTTCACTTTTTTTAATTGTTAATGAAATTAGGTTAGTCATTTACTATAATATTAAATTTCAATAGGAATTTTTGGATGCAAAGTTATTGATTATCAACATTATGAAGTTTGCTTCTGAGTTAAATTCTAGTTAAATTCTTCTCGTTACATTCGTTCTTCCTGTTACAGCTTAATTTGAACATATATATATATATATATATATATATATATATATATATATATATATATAAAACTATTTAGCTGTATTGCATTGCTGCAAGGTTGTCATGAAGCCAGTCTAACAAGCTTCCCAATGAGGGCACTTTAACGCCTAAAAAACATCTGTGGACGGATCTGTCGACATTCTGTAGTAGGACACAGCAAGCAACCTACAATAAATCCATTTCTAAGATCCAGACTGATCATATTAGCTCTTTGCAAAGAAAGGTCTGGCGTTTAAGGAAATATAATATGTTGCTATGAGAATAATGTAAACATGAACTCTGGCTACTTTGAAAATAAGCTGTATTGTCAACGTATAAATTGCAGACAATATTATAAAATACTAATGAAACGGAATATAAATTTTGGATTTTATTGCATATGTATATGTTTCAAAACAACACTAGTTTTACTTTGAATTAACCTTGAGTTCATTGCTGTCACTGTTAAATATATTCGCAATGGCAGCAGTAAAAGAACTCTCCTGCAGCAATCAGTGATAGTTAATTGTTTATGGTTGTGGATTGGGAAATGTATAGGTCTTATATTCTATCAGGATTATTGGAAGACAATATTGGAAAATGGAAGTAACTTGCTTTAACTACACATCAGCAGCACTGATTTAAAAGCAATCTATTCGAAAAGTTTTTTGTACGTAAAATGGGGAAGATCGTTCATAACATATAAATAATTTAAGTAAGAATACATATAAGTAATTTAAGTAAGAAAACCCCATTTCAGAAATATATTGCATCAAGTAAAATTACCATACACGTCGAACAGCCGTCATAACAATGAATGTCAAGTCATTAAACAATGAGCTAATTATGAATTTATATTTGAGGATTTTTTTCTTTAATTTATCTCTTTCCCTTTCCAATATATTGGCATATATATATATATATATATATATATATATATATATATATATACTTTCAACTATGTACTTGAAATTTATTGATTTTTATGCTTTTTTCTTACCTTTAGCAAATTTCTCAATCCATTGGTATATTTATTTGTAAAAATGTGCCGTTACGCTCCTTTTATAGCCTTAAACAATAAATCAGGATGACATTGATGTACTTATTTCCGATTGAGACTCCCTACTTTGGTAAGGGTGTTGGTCAGACTTACAGGTATTTTTGTCTCCTTGAAAGGTGCAGTTTTGTGTGAACTGGATTTTCCCCCACATAAAAACCGAACAATCTTTATCTCTCTTTGTCTCTCTCTTCTTTCCTTCTCTCTCTCTCTCTCTTCTTTCTCTATCTTTTGTTCGCGCTTTTCTTCACATCCATTGTTGATGTCAGAAAAAAGATAAGCATGAGTAATAAAGCGTCAAAATAAGTGACTAGTGCGCATCTTTATGTGGTAATATCATGCAAATAGAAAATATTTAACTTTTCCAAGGGAGATAATTTAAATTGTTAAGCAGTCCACTCTCTAGTAATAATCTTGTTTGTATATTACATCTATTGTTCAAATGCAATACAAATCTGTCTTCTCTAAATGCAGACGCGCATTTTATGCATCTTCTAATTTCCTTAAAATACTAAGATGGCTATGATGTTTGAAGAATATTTCTTAATCTGCATTAAAGAACAATGGTTCAAATATCAGGGATGTTATCAAATAATTAAAATGAATAAAAGTAAAAACAACCTCAGTAGCACTTTACTTCGACATTAATATTCCGAAATCAACAATTTAAAATCCCCTTATCTGATTAACTTTTAATTTTGCATGATAATTAATATTATCAGAGATCATCACACACATACATTAAAGTTGAGACAAATCAAAAGTAACAATTCCGTAAAAAATTCACATTGACAAAACTTTTTATAGTGAATGGACACTGTTCAATGTCTACTAACATACCGCACTATAATAGGGCTTAAGTAGCGAGTATCTATGATGAACATATCTCAATTTATCGCAACATTGATCAGTTGAGCCATGACAAATGTTAAACCAAGTTTAATGACTAAAGGTCAAACAAAACCGTACAGAAACAACACGACAGAAAACATACTTTCTTGGTTGTTGTTACTACCACAAAAATATCCAATCTATTTTCTGATAACGCATTGGTTTGATAGTAGAGTAACTGTAAAATATTATTATCTGATCACAAAAATATTTGCTATGTGTGTATTAATATACAATTATCCACAGTGTTTCGTTGTCATACGACTCATCAATGTGGATGAACCTAGCGAGATTCTAAACTCGGTAATCAGAGGCTTGCGGCTTGATATTTTACTATTTGGTAAATTACCGGAAGATAATATACGAGAGATGTGCAATAAGTAATGCCCCTAACCCACTTCCCATAGGAGTAGAGCAACGAAACTTGGCACAGTTATTAGTCTTTCTCTACCCGGAGTTATGCATTTCTCCCATCGTTTAATGCAGCTCTGGAGACTGTTTTTATAGAACACCCCAGATTGGTCATCCAAACACGACGTGACTTCAGAAATCAAGGCTGTGTCATCTGGGAAACGCTTTCCTTTCAAAAACAACTTCATGACTGGGAAGATGTGAAAGTCAGAGGGTGCAATGTCAGGAGAGTAGGGAGAATGGGGAAGGATTTCATAACCACACGCCCATGCTTCTGATCTGGCGACTTGCGAGTTGTGGACCGGGGCGTTGTCCTGCAGGAGAAGGGTACCTTTGCGGATCTTGCCCCGCCTCTTGATTTTGATAGCTTCCCTTAATTTCCTCAAAAGTGAAGCATAATAGGTTCCGGTAATTGTGGTACCCTTTGCCAGGAAATCTGTCATCACTACTCCGTCCTGGTCCCAGAAGACTGTGAGCATGACCTTGTCAGCGGAGGGCAACATCCTTGCCTTCTTTGGGGGTAGTGAGTCAAAGTGCTTCCACTGCTTTGACTGGGCTTTGGTCTCTGGATCATAGTGATGGACACAGGTTTCATCCTGTGTAATCATCCTTTGGAAAACTTTGACTCATCTTCTTGGCACATCTCCAAATTCATCCTCGAGCACTCGACGCGTTCTCGCTTCTGGAATGGTGTGAGCAATCTGGGAACCCATCTGGCAGACACCTTATGCATATGCAAATGGTCATGAATGATAGTTTCCAAAGACCCTGTACTAATCTTCACATCTTTGGCTATTTGGCGAATAGTACTGCGCCGATCTTCCAAAATGGCAGCCTCAACTTGACGGAGATATGCCTCATCAATGGCAGAAGGGGGCGACCAGGTCTGGGAGCTGTTTCCACAGACTTCCGGCCATGTTTGAATTCACGATGCCAGCATTTTACAATGTCATATAATGAGGCGTTATCACCATAAGTTTCTTTCATTTCATCAAAAGTCTCCTTTGGTGTGCGTCCTTTCAAATACAAAACCCGGATCACTGCTCGACATTCAACAGGCTCCATTTCACACCTGAATCAGTTCAAACACCTGTAAAACAGAAACCACAATTTGTTCAGAGCTGTAATTTGCCACATAACCCATAGAGATACGAATCATTGCACATGCAAAATTTCAGCTAGATCAGACAACTAGAAGTGGTTCAATGGGCATTACTTATATATATTACTCGTATGTACATATATGTGGCTTCCTTCAGTCTTGAAAGACTATGGATACCCACTGTAAGGGTGCATGCGCGTGAAATTTGTGTTGCAAGTATTGCACAGTCACCAACCACGCTTCTTCAACAGTCAACATTGTTGCATTAATATATATACTAGCAGCCACCTGGCATTTCCCGATCATAAAATACGCTTAAATATAATATTTTGATTAATGCAGATCTCGTATTTATTATTGTATTATATTGGATCCAACATACAGTAATGATTTAAAAAGTTTTTAAAAAACATGACACGTGCGCCACCACCAAGAACGAAAACAAAAACGTTTAACTTACGATTTACTATTTTCTTTGGCATTATTATCTGACCTATGAAGATATGTTTGCTGCAAGGCTAAAATTAAAACATTAAAAAGCTATTACGTTACTCATGCATACTCATAATGCCGTCGTCTCATCTTCACCTGTCAAATTCCATTAAATTTTCATACTTTTGCACCGATTTTCCCCGGCGAAAACCCAAGTATAAAGTTTCGCATGTGTACGAATACCCTATATATTAAGTTTTATATATGTAGACCGACAGCTGACAGAGGAGTTTGGTAGGTAAAATTTTAAAACTAAGATATATACACATACATTAATATATATAGAAAAATGATTGTGTTTGCGCAAATATTACGCAAGTATAAATTATGTAGAATATCTGCATGAATATAATAACATGTAATAGTTAATTAAAGATAATCATCCCTTTAGAAACTAATAGAGCAACAATTAAAAAGAATGTTTAAAAAATATGCAAGTTAGCTAAATATTTGCAAATTAATTCATTTCAACAACTTATGTATAACAAAGTCGTATTTTCTTTTGAAATAAATGGAAAAAACTTTTTTATGTGAATATAAATAGATAAAAAAGCCCAATTTCATATATATATATATATATATACAGATATATATGTATATATATATATATATATATATATATATATATATATATATATATATATGCGTTTTCAACAGAGATCTGTGTCATTGTATGACCACTCTTCAGTGTAGTTAAATGTAGTAAGAGTATCTGCGGTGAAATTCGAATCTCAAACGCCATATAATTTCCATTTTTCGGTCTGTTAACTAATAAATTCGCAACCGAAAGCAGGGAAATTTATATGGTTATACATTTTCTTTGTTTACATAATTTCCGCGCAAATTGGTAACCGTAAGGATCTCTATTCTTTATGAACGAACATTTTCCCTAAAAGTTTCCTCTATGTATTGGCATTATATATATATATATATATATATATATATATATATATATATATATGTATATATATATGCTGATTTTAGCATTTGTAATAGTATTTCACGTTTTACAATTGTAGTCAAAAGAACAAATCATTATTTTAAAAAAACGCTCATTGTTTTCGTATACATAAGAACTTACAGAAACCCATGAAGGGCAAACGAAAGTATAATAATAGCCATTGTTTGTTTGTGAAGGAATTAGTCTTCATTGGATCCATCACATATTTGCGCAAAACAAATCGGATGTCAATCAACTTCCCCTTTGTTTTATGTTTATTTGTTTCAATATCTCAATCTATATTCCCATGAAAAATATAAAAACACCATAATCCATTATAAATCTGGCAATGGTATTTTACAAGATATTGGATGAAGGATTTAATCGAATGCTGATAAGTTGGCCAAATGTTTCTAACCTCCCTTCAAACACACATTGACCTTTAAACATTTTGATGAATGTTTATTTGATTATGTTTATCATGAAGTAACGGTGCTTCAGATAAAGTGTTAAGTCATAATCAGTTCTAAGTGACATTCTTCTAGAGGTTTGAGATTCAGTTTTCCGTACAGAATGTAATTAATAATTATTTAAGGTTTGTATCCACTCATGTGAACATGTCTACCAAAATGATAACACTAATCCGATCCAAATACACTTTATTTGATTAGGTTTGTAAAATACATTGTGCTCAATCTTCAATCTTCCGTTAACCATTTAATGGACTTTAACTATTATGCTTTTATAAACTGTCGTTTTTTTTTTTTTTTTTTTTTTTGCATATGTATACAAGTCGAATATATATATATATATATGTATATATATATATATATATATATATATATATATATATATATATATGGTCAGTTAGGCTGTCCTGTCCGTTTACTCTGTCGGACGGAGATATAGTTCTGTGTAGTTCTAAAATATCTACCCTCTGAGGTTTTAACTTCGTGCGCTTTTAGAAAATGGCTTGTTTGATACTAATTGACACATGCGTCTTAACCGGAGAATGTCGACGAGTCTTCTAAAACATTTCTTGAATTCAATTCATCTTTTGTGCTGGTTTTTCAATCTTTACTTTGTATTACACGTGACTACTGTGGAGGGTAAATAAAAGCAGCATAGACAACATGGCAGCCAATAGACGTATCCTGCAATTGTTTTAAAATGTTTGTGAAGATGGTAATGTAACCTTAAATATGAATTAGATCGTTGGCATCTACCTACAGGTGGAAATAAAGCACTGTAGAAATAATTCAAAGCTGTTAAAAGACTTTCGGAAAGGTTACGTTAATTTTTCCTTAACGAAAATGAAAAATCGGCAAAGCTGTATGAATAATTTCTGCATGAATATAACGAAAATCAAACTAATGTCCTACTTGATGTGTCGTTGACGCTAACTTTTGTGAGAAAAACGAGTTATTTATTGATTGTATAATACGTGCGACGAAAGTTGGGTCGGTCATATAAATCCGTAATGATCAGTTCTATGTTTTGATGTATGTGGAACGTGAATAAGTTGTTCAAATCCTAGAAGTATCGAAAGAAGATGTAGATAAATGTTTGATAGAATAGAGGGGGGATGAATCAACAGCATCATTTTGTATCTTCACGAAATGTTAATTGCAGATTTTCAACAAACCAGCAAATCAACAAATGTCAACAAATTTCAACAAATCAACGCCATGCGCTGTAACCGGAAGCGCCTATGTCGAACGTCTTTAATCGGTAAAGAATAATTATTCTTGCAAAAAATGCTTCATCACAAAACTGTAATTTTGGATGAACTTTTACAAAGAACCATATGAAATGTCAACCAACAACTATTTCCCCCAAAACTCCAGAATTCTTTTTAGAATAGTCTTGAAATTTCTTTTGTAAAATTATATTCTCCTGTAACAAGGTTTACATAAAGGAAAAGTGTGGAATCAGATAACATATAATGTACTTATTTACCTGCAATGTATAATTATTATAAATTTATAATAATTTTACATTGCAGGTAAACAAGTACATTTTTCCTTTGTTTAAGATCGAGGTGTATTCGCGGGCACGAAGACTGGTGCTGTCGCGTGTGAACCCTCATCTTCCAATCTTAATATGTTGATTGATTTACATTCACTCTTGTTTGAATGCCTTGTGATACGTACACTACAATCATTCTCCGTACATTTAGTCTGATACAGTAAGTAAATAACTACAACCTATTGGACACTTATTTGACTACAACAATTGTAAATCACATATTAACTTCTTCATCATCGCGCAGAATCTTGAATGTTTTAATGAGATAACCTCTTAAATGTCTTCATTCCACACAATCAAATCCATCCTTGTCAGTTGCTAATGACCTAACATGTGCCTCAGTTGTTTGTACTTTGTTGCACTATTCTAGTATTAGAATAGCATCTGGCAATAAAGAGCCTATTTCTTGCAATACGTAAATCGTCAAATTTGTCCAATATCTACATCTCTGATGTGATCGCAATTTCAATATAAAATGTTTTATTTGGCAGATAACACGTTTTCCATAACTATTCTCATTCTTATGATTTATAAACCTTAAAAACATAAATGTATTATAATAGAAAAAAACATCATATGCTGTCGAAGTGGTTCATTAATGATCTGTATCGCCAATAAACAAGTATCAGCTTAATATCATGAATCGACCATTTCACAAGACGGTATGAAAAATTCTGATATAATAATTCATCGAAATCACACCCCATAAATAAAAATTAAAATAATTATACAAGAAAGAATTTAATGCAACCATATTCATCGAATAAAATATAGCTTGGAAATATTATATATATATATTAATATATATATTATGTTTTTATTATATATATATATATATTAATATATATATAATATATATTAATATATATATAATAATATATATATATATTAATATATATAATAAAATATATATATATTAATATATATAATAAAATATTATATATATATTAATATATATATAATAATATATATTAATATATATATATAATGATATATATATATATATATATTAATAGTTTCCATTTGTCAAAAGTGAAATTATTTTACAAAAGTACGTGTGAAAATGGTTCCTTTTGTTGTATAGAGAATATATAACCATAACTTGGACTTTTGTTTTTTCACGTCATATTTAATCAGAAATGACTTTCTACAAACAGTTCCATCATTACTTTAGACTTTCGACGGGTTACGAAGTAAACGCATATTGGCCATTTTTATATATTAAACTATCTGATCTATTATATTTGGTATATTATACTGTGATTTTTTGATAAAAATATAATTGTATACCTCCATTAATGTTTCCGAAATTTATTTGATCTTCCGTGTTCAATAAAACTTTCAAAGTTACGAGTCGATATCATGCCCGATGGTTTATATAGTATGATTGACAGATGATTTGGTTGCAGTAGAAAAAGTAGATAACTGATCTTGTGACATCGGACAGACTAAAAAATAAGTTTTCACTTGCTGCTGATGTTGCAATTAAGTGAAAATATGATGTATGGCCGACGGGGTACTTACGAGGGGCGTGCAATAAGTAATGCCCCTGACCCACTTTCAGTTGTCTGATCTAGCTGAAATTTTGCATGTTCAATGATTTATATCTCTACAGGATATGTGACAAATTACAGCTCTGAACTAATTGTAGTTTCTGTTTTACAAGAGTTTGAACTGAGTCAGGTGTGAAATGGAGCCTGTTGAATCTCGAGCAGTGATCCGGTTTTTGTATTTGAAAGGACGCACACCACAAGAGATTTTTGATGAAATGAAAGAAACATATGGTGATAATGCCCCATCATATGATCTTGTAAAACGCTGGCATCGTGAATTCAAATATGGCCGGAAGTCTGTGGAAACAGCTCCCAGACCTGGTCACCCCCTTATGCGATTGATGCGGCATATTTCCGTCAAGTTGAGGCTGCCATTTTGGAAGATCGGCGCATTACTATTCGCCAAATAACCCAAGATGTCAAGATTAGTACAGAGTCTGTGGAAACTATCATTCCTGACATTTGCATATGTATAAGGTGTCTGCCAGATGGATTCCAAGGTTGCTCACACAATTCCAGAAGCGAGAACGCGTCGAGAGCTCGAGGATGAATTTGGAGATGTGCCAAAAAGACGAGTCAAAGTTTTTCAAAAGACTGTTTACACAGCATGAAACCTGGGTCCATCACTATGATCTAGATACCAAATTCCAGTCAATGCAGTGGAAGCACTTGGACTCACTACATCCAAAGAAGGCAAGGATGTAGCCCTCCGCTGGCAATGTCATGCTCACAGTCTTCTGGGACCAGGACAGAGTAGTGATGACAGATTTCCTGGCAAAGTGCACCACAATTACCGGAGCCTATTATCCTTCACTTTTGAGCAAATTAAGGGAAGCTATTAAAATCCAGAGGCGGGGCAACGGTCCGATCCACAACTCGCATGTCGCCAGATCAGAAGCACGGGAATGTGGTTATGAAATCCCTCCCCATCCTCTCTACTCTCCTGACCTTGCACCCTCTGACTTTCACATCTTCCCAGCCATGAAGTTGTTTTTGAAAGGAAATCGTTTCCCAGATGATGCATCCTTGATTTCTGAAGTCACGTCGTGGTTGGAAGACCAACCTGGGGTATTCTACAAAAACCGTCTCTAGAGTTGCATCAAACGATGGGAGAAATGCATAACACTGGATGGTTCCTATGTAGAGAATGGCTAATAACTGTGGCAAGTTTCGTTGCTCTAATCTATGGGAAGTGGGTCAAGGGCATTACTTATTACACACCCCTCGTAAATAGATATTAAACTAGAACAAATTCCAGTTAACATAATTTGTCTGCACTATTTAATAAATAGTGTTTACACTAATAATAGTTATTGTTATCCATTTCATGAGTATTAGCTCTTTCGAGGAGAGAATTATGACAACATATTTAGTTCTAACTCACAAAAAAGTAGATAATAGGAAATAGCGCTGTATAATGATTATGGATGTGACATCAGCATATTCTTTTCTTGTTTTGACTATAGAGTATATATCCGTTATTATCTTATATGTTTTTATATAGACTGATGTGGTTCTCGATTGATTGACTATGTCTTACTGTGTCAGATATATACTTGAGAGTCAAAACAATGAAAAGTATATCCTATTGTCATAGCCCTAATAATGATATATATCATTTGACCAATAAGGCTAAAAAAAAAGAAATTTTGATATCGTTGACTTTTCTTTCTATTTCTGACGAATCTCTCTTTCTCTCACCCTCTCTCGTGCACTATTTCTCTTTTTACTTTCGCTCTCTCTGTGAATTTTTTCTTTTGTCTAAACTTTATTTCTCTCTCTCTCTCTCTCTCTCTCTGTCTCTGTCTCTCTCTCTGTCTGTCTGTCTGTCTCTCTCTCTCTCTCTCTCTCTTTATGTATACATTATCTTTAGGTTACTGTCCGTCGCACGCGGTCCCTTGTTCGGTTTTTCGCTCGTGCTTTGCACTGATTAAGTCTGATCCGGAGAAGATTTCGCCTGATGAATACGTCGGACAGCTTAATGACTGGGCATGTGTCAATCATTCTGCCAGATACATTAGAAGCGTCTCGAATATTACCTCGGAACTCCAAGCCTTTCATCTAATTCTGACGCATGTGCATCGACCAAACGCCTTGCTAAACGCCAATGTCATTCATTTATAGATAAATGCCCTTAATAGATATCTGTGTATGAGCGGAAGCGTGCTTGTGTCACATGCGCAACACTGACTAAACGGAGACGTCGCTAAGCTAAACAAAACAACCAACAATCTATAAACCTTAAGAAGATGTCAATTTATATTCTCCTATTCTCCTGTAACAATGTAACAAGGTTTAAAGACGCCTTTATTTATCACACTTATTTAGTATATACATACAGTGGCGTCAAAAAGAAAGTCCGCACTTGTCATTTGTTTCAAAAACTAGAGCTAAATTGAATGTAACTGTTTAAACACACTATACCTCATTTGATTCACATCTTATTCTTCCATGATTTTACTTTTCCATGTGTTACTTTTAATTGAAGTATGATAGTGTTTACGTCAATTTAAAAAAATAACTTCAAATCAAGAAGGCAAAAAGAAACACGACAGCAAAAATGAGTTTACACCAGCTTAAAATATTCACTATTAGGCACCAAATCTCTAATCGTATTTGTTGTTGTTCCAGATTACACAACGTAATATTTAGTCCACATGCCTCGATTTTCTCTTAGTGATCGTCAGGACCTTATTAATCTCCTACATTTCTCATTTATTCAATAGATAAATCGGCCGCAAATTGAAATGTGATGAGAAAACAGTACGGATAACTCTACAAAAAGCACCAAAAACACCGGCAGTGCTTTTGATGTCTCTAAATCTTGTCGTCTTAAAGTTACTTCTTACAGGGAAGACAATGTATATCAAGACCTGAAGCCTTAGAAACAGATTTGAAATGGCTCCCCAAATCCAACAACAGTGTAAATTTGTTAAACAGCGCTCTCTTTCTACATTTAAGAACAGATTGAAGGAATTTAATTTACGAGGCTGTGTTCCAAGACAAGCCAATGATTTCTGTAAACTGTTCAGTAGGCTAGGCAGTGATGGTAGGCAGCACGTCTGTCGAATGAAAGTACGAAGAATTTAATCCTAGGTACAGACTTTGAATGCTGCAAGGTAGTGGAGGTTCAATTTTGGTGTGGAGCGTTATTAGAGCCAATATTCCAGGGTTTATAGTTTGCTTACAAGGTCAAATAAATTCGACTTAGTACATTAATATGTTGACTGAGTATTTTCCACCTAACTTTGACCAAAATTTGGATGATAATCTTCACAGTTGCAACACCCAGTTGGAGGTGAATAAATTAATGTTTTCAACCAAATCTCCAGACTAACGTACTGTACATGCAATAACCCTTATCCCTGAGTGGCTTCCGGATCTTGATAAATGGTGATTACCGGGTAAAAAAAAATCCTGAATTGATATTATTTGAATTAAAGCATATATATAACCTTAGAAAATTATGGCTGGATAGGTTAAATCTTTGGTGATAAAATCAGTATCACGATTAAAATATGCATGATAAACGTATGATTTGAATAGGTTAGCCTAGATTTTATTGTTTTTGTGTAATTAATAAATAAATTATAAACGCATACTAGGAATTTGGTAGACTTAGAACTTTGCAAAAACATAAAATATCGAACGTATTGAGTTACCTCCCTTGGAACGTTATGAATACATATTAGGATTTTGGTAACTTATAATTTAACAAAACAGTTAAAATTTCGAACGTAGTCCCTTTCAACGTCTAAAATATCCTGCAATCGTAAATCTTAATAGGTAGGAACGAAAGAAAATTTTAAAAAATTAAAAATAAATTTACATCCTTAATTTTAAATGAAGAATTAGAATGCATTGAATATAGAGTAATGTTAAAATTTTTACCCCAGGGAATAAGATTTAAAAAAAAACAGCTTTTTGAAATCACACAAATAGATTAACCGATATTTTTGTAAATAAACAAAGCAGACTCCAGATACGAAACTAACATAGAATCGAAACAATCTGGCTGAAGACTTATTTGATTAGTCCGAATAAAAAAATAATTTAAATTAAATAAAGAAATAAAGAAATGTACATTAAGAAATTAATCAACAGTATTAGTAAAGCATATTAAGTGAACGTAGGTAATCGATGGTAACGTTGTATAATTTGATTGAAAAAAACATTTTTAATAGAAATACGAAAATAGGTAAATATATAAATCTTTAAAAAAAAAATTGGAAGGATGTGATGCAGGTAAAATATTTTTCCATGTTTTTATAAGTAAAATGGACTCCGTACTGTTCATTGTTAAAGTGTTTGTTTATTCAATATGTCTATATATATATATATATATATATATATATATATATATATATATATATATATATATTTTTTATTTTATTTTATTTTTTTATTCAATTTTCACCCCAAACAAGGCACAGTGCCACTTTGAAGCAGAGGGCTACTATTAGGGAATTAATTAGCGGGGTCATTATGAAGGGAGAAGAGTAGAAAGATGTTTGTTAATATTACACTTGAACTTCTGCATATCATTGCAGTTGGGAAAGCAGAATCTCGGAAGGGAGTTCCAAAGACCCGCAGTTCTGGGGAAGAAACTATTGGAGTAAAAGGCTTTCTTGCACCTAGGGATCTCCACTGTAAAGGGATGAGACTTAGTAGCTTGTCGGGTTTGTCGGGGGTAGTTACGTCGGGGAGGTACAAGTGTTTGCAGTTCGTCAGAGCATTCACCATTAAAGTATTTGTAGAACAGGCAGAGGGATGCAACATCTCGTCGATGGGACAGAGGTTGAAGCCCAGATGACAGTTCAGGACCTATCAGGTTTGCGACTCTTTTTTGAACCCTGTCCAGGAGCGAGAGACAAGCAGCAGATGCACCAGCCCAGATGTGACAACAGTACTCCATAGATGGGCGAATGGTTGCCTTATAGAGGTATAGGATACTGGCAGGCGTAAGTAGTTTTCTAGCACGGTAGAGGGAGCCAACCTTCCTTGCAGCAGCCTTGGCAATGCTCTCAATGTATCTATTCAAGTTCATATTCCCATATATATATATATATATATATATATATATATATATATATATATATATATATATATATATATATATATATATATATAAATAAAATACAGGAGTCACTGTTTTTAAGCACTGCTGATATATGGAATATAAAGTAAAGCATTAATGGTTTTCAGACATTTTTTTAATAAATAAATACATTTATTTATTAAAACAAATTCAATATTTCGAATTATAACAAATTCTTCATCAGGAAAATCCAGGTTTTATTTAATCTTTTTATGTTGTATAGTGGTGGTGATTATTCTTGGGACGTCTCCAGATATATTTGAAGTCTTGAATTTTATTTTCAGTGTGACCGAATTTGTTTTACTAAATAGATGTATTTATTTATTTAAAAAAAATGTCTCCACTTTTTTGGTCTTTTACAATTGAATTTGTAATCTCTCTCTCTCTCTCTCTCTCTCTCTATATATATATATATATATATATATATATATATATATATATATATATATATATATAAAAGTGAACGTGTCTGTCTGTCTGTCTGTCTGTCTGTCTGTCTGTCGGTCTGTGTACATTTCCCTACGAAATAACTCTGTCAATTTTTAGTCTATAGACTCGAAATTTTAAATACCGGGTACTGAGATTTGGGAAAATCGATGTGATGGATGTCAGCCAGAAATTTGGCTGTTAAGGGGTCAAAGTTCAGCGATTTGACCTTTGAGAACTCTACCAAACTCCTCCGACAATTTTGGGTATAAACAATTGAAATTTTAGATATAGGTTCCTTGAACCTGGATCTAACTTAATAAAGTGATTTGAGCCCGAAACTATAAATTTTAAGGGGTCATAATAGGGGTCAAATTTTTTAAAAAATTGACGTCTGCGGTCTATACCAAATTACTCACACAATTTCTGGTCTAAACATTTGAAATTTTACATAAAGTGTAATCAGAGATAGGGCAAGCTTTTTTATCAGTTTGGGTCGAAAATTTTTAGTTACCAATATATAAATGTATGTATGTATGTATGTTTGCATGTCTTCCTTAAACTTTCAATAGAGTCGACGGATTTTTTCAAGATCAGTATCGTTTTAAAGTTCGATATTTCATACGACAAATATCGAAAAATTGTCTAAAAACATTAATATCTTCCCCTTCAACTAGGCACTTTTCTACGGGGGGGTAACTTTTTTCGCCGATATTTTGAAAGTTATATCTCCTTTATATTATCTAGCTTTAATTTTTAAAAATGTCGCTTCCGGTTTGGCGGTGGTCGTAACAGCATAAACGTTAGGTTTTACTCCGTTTTTTTCCTCCTTTGCGGTCCGGGTTCGAGCCTGCCTTCCTACTACCACTTTTTTCTTTTTTTTTGCTCAGCATACACATCCAAACACCCGGGCAACGCCGGGCACCCATGCTAGTATATATATGTATATATATATATATATATATATATATATATATATATATATATATATCAACACGTGTCATATAATATAGAAATTCGCTGGTTTTGAAGCACTATTGATGAGTGGAACAGAAATTCACAATTTAACGGTTTTAAGACCAAAATAATTGAATTTTTTTAAATAACTTGAACGAACATTCACGACTTCAATAACATCTGAAGACACCCCAAAGATTATTACCACAGCCATGCTACGTCATTTTTTTTTTTAATGAAACCTTAATTTTCCTGATGAGAAATTTGTAATAATTCGAAATATTGAATTTGTTTTACTAAATAGATATATTCATTTATAAAAAAATGTCTCCACTGTTTTGGTCTTTAAACAATTACAATTGAATTTGTAGTCTCTCCCCCTCTCTCTCTCATATCTATATATCTATAAAAGTGAACGTGTCTGTCTGTCTGTCTGTCTGTGTGTCTGTGTGTCTGTCTGTCTGTGTACATTTCCCTACGCAATAACTCTGTCAATTTTCAGTCTATAGACTCGATATTTGAAATACCGGGTACTGAGATTTGGAAAAATCGATGTGATGGGTGTCAGCCAGAAATTTGGCTGTTAAGGGGTCAAATTTCAACGATTTGACCTTTAAGAACTCTACCAAACTCCTCCGACAATTTTGGGTCTAGACACTTGAAATTTTAGATATAGGTTCCTCGAACCTGGATCTAATTAAATAAAGTGATTTGAGCCCGAAACTATAAATTTTAAGGGGTCATAATAGGGGTCAAATTAAAAAAAAATTACTCTTTTTTTTTTTTGCTCAGCATACACCTCCAAACACCCGGGCAACGCCGGGCTGAAATGCTAGTATATATATATATATGACAGAAAGCATATGAACCCGAGCGGAAATATTAGCAGCAGCCAAAGGAGGGAAAGGCGGAAGTATTAGCAGCAGCAGTGGCAGTCGTTTGAGGGCGTATGCAATTGGCAAGTGTGCGCGTTCTTGCGTCACAAGAAAAACACAGAGAAAATAGAACACGTTGCGATAAACACAAAGAAAAACGCAGCCGAGTGAGCTGGACGTATTACTCCTTAGTGGTGGCGGGAGATTTTTAAGGAAGGGCTGAGACGCAGGAGTTTATTAATCTCATGGCAGACGAAATGAACAATTAGAAAAAAAATAAGAAAAAAGCATTGTTTGAAAAGTAACAGTAATAAATGCATTTTGCTAAAATAGAAAAAAGTCAAATTCATTTTTGTTCAGTTGTTCCTTTTTGACATCACCAGAGGGCGTGGGGTCTGAGAGAGGTTTGAACTGTAACGAACGCGGTTCAAGCAATATGACCACATTATATATATATATATATATATATATATATATATATATATATATATATATATATATATATATATATTAAAAATTATTTAAACCCATAAAGAAACTAGAGTTCTATGTTTACGTCATCATCAGTGTGAAGAGTGATAATTACTTCTGGTTTGTAAATTTGAATTCATCTGACTTCGAAGCTAGCATTCTACCTCCAGATCACCGGTGATTAACACAAAAATCGAAGGAAAAAGAAGACCTTATGAATCTCAAATCAGTGAGCATGCATAGTAAATGTTTAAAGAGTATTCCCCGACCGGAAGTTGAAAGAGTTGCTGTCAGAGAAAGCGTTTGTCTATAGACAGTTTTCAATGCAAATAAGACTTTCTTAAGAAACATCTTTTAGGTAGACAACTTAAAAATAAGAAATATATTATCGTTTATATGATACGGCACACAAAGTTAAATAAATGTCTACGATTGTTTATCAATGAAATATTTACGGCACGAAAACTGACGTTGTATACTGTCGGGAATAATACGAATCATCTGTAAGCAGATGTTTTATCACAACTAAGAATTGGTTATTACTGCGTGTAAACACATGAGATGACTCCAGCAATTTACATAAGAATACAGATGTATGTTCATTTCTTTCCGCGGAAAAGCAGTACGAAAATAATTAAGTATTTGTAAGTAAAACTTATACGAAATGTTCTTGTGTATACAACGTAGCAGCCAGCATCTCTTGATAGATTTTGCCTGTTTGAGAACGTTGTATTTAGGATTCCAAGACTTACTTACAATCTAATTAAAATAATTACATTTCTTTAAAAGCGAACTAATTATTTAATTTCAAAATTAGACTCGCAAACTTTATATATATATATATATATATATATATATATATTTATATATATTTATATATATATAGACATTATATGTACATATATATATAAATATATACATTATATGCATATATATAATGCATGTACATATATATATACATATATATATACATATAACCATAGATAGATACAGAGAGAGAGAGAGAGAGAGAGAGAGAGAGAGAGAGAGAGACTGCACAACTACAAGTTATCATGCGAAAGGGTTTTACTATCAGGGTGCAAGAAATTAATCACATCTAGGTACAATGTTTCTATATGGCTTATTGGTATAAATATATTTATTTTTATTGTATTTATATTTATATCTATAATATATTTATTTTTAATTTTTAATATTCAACACATATTGAAAGATTTTCACTGCATTTCGATAGATCATAATTGGGATTATGAGATTTCTTTTCAGTTATCACACATATATTACCATCCGGACGACTTACACTTATTTAAACATAATACAATTTGTTGTTTTTTATACCGGGCTTATATAGTAAAAAGCTAAAACAGTTTTAAACATTTTTGATTAACAAATATTTGGTGTTTTTACGAAGGAGTCACCACTTATCAAGACCCAGAGGCTACTCGAGGATAAGTCTTAATGTGTGTACGGTAGTCACTGGAAGAATAGCCTTGTAAAATTTAGTAGTGGAGATATGGTATTTTATTATTTAAGGAGACGATTCAACCAGAACTTGTTTACGTTGAACTTGAAGATGGCCATATTGTTGTTAGCTGGAAAGTATTACAGAAGAACAATGTTCTACAGGGCGGGATTTTCTAAGAAAAGAAATTTTGTCCATGGAATCCACGTTTAGGTTTAGGCACAGATAAAGAGAGGGGGGAATTATTGATAACTGTTTTAGCTAGACAAGTGTTTTTTGTGACATTTTGGCAAGAGAGGGAATAAATTTAACTCAACCGAGCACTTGCCATAAAAATGGCGATAGATCAGGAATAAGTTCGCAACATCTCTTTTGGAGAAAAAAGTTTGCCGGAAATAGAAAACGGCATTACCTACTAGATTACGAAGTCGTTTTTGAACTCTGTGAAAGCAGGATAGGGTGCTCCGAGCAGCTCTTGCTCAGATGTGGCAACAGTACTCTGTGGTAGCACGTACTTGGCTCTTATACAGATAGAGGATTGCATCGGTAAAGAGATATCTAATGCAGCGGTAGAATGATTCAACCATTTTTCCAGCGGCTTGGCAACGGGTTTGATGTATGTGCTGCATTTTGGATCAAGAGTGAAATTTTGACCCAGAAGCTTGTCAGAACATGGAGCCTTCCCAAGACGAGAGCTATTGATTTAAATTGAACCCAGATAGGGGTTAGAGCGTTGATGATAGAAAATTAATCAGCCAACCTTTCTCCTTTGCACCACGTGATAAGGAGAAAGAATCAGAAAGATATTGGTTATTTCCGACCTTTTAAGTCTTGCCATAAATGGTAGTGTCGTCTTCAGAAATGTCTATGAACGATCTTAGAATGTTATTTAGAAGATCATTAATGGAGATAAGGAAGAGCCCTGGGTCCAAGATTGAACCCTGTGGGACGCCAGCGTTAATACTGTGAGTTTCTGATGTCTGCCCATCAACCACTACTTTTATAACCCTATCTGAGAGAACGAATCCTATGGTTGATGACAATTCCAGATATTCTGTGGCTGGAGGTCTTGTGAAAGAGGCCTTTATGCCATACCCTATTAAAAACCATCGATATTTCAAGGACAATTGCCCTAGAAACAAATTCCTCGTCGAGAGATACGCCCATATTACATACCACTGAGAAGGTAATTTTAGCTGAGGTGGTTGAGGTTGTTGAAATCTGTGTTCATTAAACACAGATTGCAACAACTTGTTCATGACTCAGAGGAGACTGGTTAGTCTGTACTGAGAAAGAGATAACCGATCACCTGAATTTTTAAATACAGGACAGACTGATGAGGTATTCCAAGGTATTGAGAAGCATTTGTAAGTATGGTTTCTAGTTCTAGTTTAAGCTTTTCCAGCGCTATAATTAGAATGCTGCACGGGCCAGTTGCTTTACTGGACTCAAGGTTTTGATTAGCTTAGCAACATCATGCACAGATATGTGTATGTCGCATAGCGTGTTTTCAAATATAGGAGGAAATTCGGAGGGGTGTAATAGGCTCTTGTCACATGGGGTAGAATTTGCTGCAATATTGTTGGAAAAGGGTTTTGCTTTGTCTGATGCTGACGAGATTACCTCAGATCCATTGATTATGGTTGGGAGAGAAAAAAGCTTTAGTTCGGAACCCTGTTTGCTATTCCCCGAAACTGATGGGAACTAAATCGCTGCTGAGAAATTTGGGAGTTGACGGACTGAGCATACAATTCTCTCGCGTTCTTTATTACTCTTCTACATAGCTTAATTGCAGTCATAAGGGTGACATTAGTCTCAATACATCTATTCCGTGGAAAGCAATGGAAAAAATATTTCTACACGTCATGGAAGCGGCACATTCTGGGGAGAATCACGGCTGGTTGTATAGACCGCGTTATACGTTCAAGAAATTCCAGCAAAAATGCTGGAATTTCTTGAACGTATAACGCGGTCTATACAGAGAATAAACCATTAAGTTAGGTCTTATTCTATAGAAGGTATGTTCATTTTAAACATCTAACGCAGAGTTGTATCTGATATAAATATATTGGCGCTATCTCAGTTATCCATAGAGTATCTATATACTGTACGACTGAGAGGTACATTTTGTTTTTAACTAAGAAAACTAAATGGTCGGAAGACTCAAGTAGAGACAGAACGGAGAATGAGTACAACTCCTGGCAAGTTGTAAGAAAAGATGTAAGAGACTTGCATACTGGCCGTCAGTGTTTTACACATGGTGAGTTCGTGAACAATCTAAATTAGGTCATAAATAATGCAAAACTCATGACAGAATCTTCCCTCATCATCTGTTTTGTTTGAGTGGGATAGCCATTCAATATTGTGAGTATTGAAATATCCAAACATATGAATTTTATCCGAAAGAGCGCAGATAGAATGTAATCAATTTTCTCAGAGATGCTATTAAAGTGAATAACTCCGCTGTTGTGAGGGCGATAAAAAGCAAATGATAATGTTGTGATGTGAACAAGTACTACCTTGAAGCACATATAGTGCAATTTTGGATTTTCTCTGGAGATGTCTCAACCGCATAGAAAGCTATCTCTTATGTGAGCACATATTCCATACCTATGGTGATCTTGTCGGTCAGATTTTGATGTAAAGTATGTTTTAGATGAGAAGTCATCTAGGGTAACAGGTGGTCTAACGCTGGTTTCGCAGAGGTACAATAGGTCCGGTTTTGTCTCCTGTAATTGGATTTCAATCTCTGGAAGATTATGATTTAGACTCCTGATGTTACGTTAAAAAGGTGTTATTATTAGACGAAGGTACCACTTGTGCGCGTATGTTACGTGAGTTCTTATTTACTGTTCTTGTTTGTATTAGAAAGTCTTAGAGTGATAGACAGTCTTAGGAGAGTTCATGTTGTAAGTGTTCATATTGTAAAACTTTAACAGGTGTATATAAAGAGAGAGTGAGAGTTTATAAATAAGAGAGATTGCATATAAATACATTTTGAGAAGGTGTTTTCATATCTAGATAGACAGATCGATAGGTTAGCATTTATACCGATGGATTGACAGGTTGGAATTTATGCTTTGACAGTTCGTATGAACGGGAGTGTGTGTATAACATAAATAGACACATATACTTTCTAACACATATATTTTTTAGATGCTGAATTTCAAATAGTTTTTACACATAAATAGACAATACCTTTTTCATGTAATGATGGACACAGGAGACGGCAGTTATAAAAACATGATGAGCATTTATACTTCCACTGACCGGTTGGTGGCTTTGCGTTCAGGAATTCAAAGGTTCACATTCTAATGTTTCCAAAGTGACCGTCTCGCTTCTAGACGATTGAAACCCATGTCTGGACCCAGACTATCGTCTGACTCTGACTCTCTGCCTCCCTTCTTCTGACTTCTCACTCCTAACTAACTAACTAACTAACTAACTAACTAACTCTCACTTCCTATATTGAGAACTCCATGCATGTCCGGCCAATGTGACCACAATTCACGTGCCATCAACATGCGCGACCTGCATGTGTCCGAACAATCTGATTTCCCATTTTTTCTTTGTTGTTTTCACAAAGGAATTCAACCTACATATCTAATTCATTTAACCAATATTTTATTATCCACATTCTTCTAACAATGAATAGTTTATTTATTATTTATTTCATCAGTAGTAACAATTTACTGGACATTCCATTTAAACCTATTGTTCTTTAAAACTTATCTCAAGGGTTCGATTCCTGCTTTCTCTCATTTTATTTTCACTTTAACTAAATCTCTTTATTTTTATACTTACATGAAAAGGGGACAGCCCTTATCATGTAACAGTTAGAGTCTACGTTGGATGTTAGAGTTCGGGTTTAACTATTGTTTCTTCAGACGTTTCATGTTAAAATATGGGAAGGTGTGTAAGAGGTTGGCTGAATTGGTTAGAACAGGGCAGAGAGTGAAGTAAGAGAGAAAAAGAAAAGAAAACTACTTTTTTACTGATCATGATAAAGTAAAACCGTAACATTACGAATAACATGGCGTCAAGAAGCCGAACCAAAAAGTAATGCATGGTCCAGAATCCATTGACCAAATGGCAATACAACAGCCCCAGTATTTTGCACTTGTAAAGAGGACAGCCTCCTTCGGGGAAAATCCATGACTATAACGTCAACTCAGTTAAAACGGTTATTTTCAGCACCATTATTGGTGACATGACGAGGAGGCTAGAAATAGATAGTAATTTCAATATCTCTAGCCACTGTTCACGCGAAAGGAATGCCGATACAGCTTTTTCTTCTGCCCTTGTAAAAAAAACTCATTCGAAAAGAGAACTAAGGAACAAATTAGAAGAAACTAGAATTTTGAGGCTGACGGGAACACATAAACAATGCGTTGTTTACTTTCCGTAAAAAAAAGTGTACTTTATATAAGTTCAAATAGGATTTTTTCCAGAAAAAAAATGTGTTCTCCTTACATTAATTAAAATAATTAACATATATTTTTGTTGCTTACCAGAACTTCGCTGGCAAAGTTTTTGTGTATAATTCTTGAAGCTAAACGTTGGTAATCCTCTTTTCATCCCGACTTAATTTGAATAAATTTGTCTACCCTTTTGCTAACATCTTGATACTCGGCGACGCGTTTCAAGTAGACTTTTTCATTAGTCATACTAAAAAAACAACAGTGTTTTCCGTATTTGTAAAAACAAGTGGCTAGGATACCCATTCGTTGAAGAATGCGTTTATTTGGAGGAAAATAGCAAACGAATTTCAACCACAAATTAACAACAAAAAATAATAATAATAGCAATAATTATAACAATGTTTTTTAGGGGTATTTTAGCATGCGTGTAAAATATAGGTGAAAATAATCACTTGCATAACAACTAAAATAATAAAGGGGCATTTTTATGCTTTCGAGAATATTGTTATCAAAGTTTGCGTGTATAATTATGGAATATACTCCCTGCTAATGTTGCTTTCGACTTGGTTTGAATGGAATTGTCTACCCTTTTTGTAACATTTCGACGCAAGGCGGCGCTCTCATGACAGACTTTTCATTGGTGTTATTCAATTATAATTCTATTGTCCTATTTTCACATGTATATGCAATAGTTTTCTTGATAATCCCAGTAATTAATTGAAGTAATTTTATAAAAAAGAATAAATGAGTAAAACTCTTCTCAAAATATTATGTTTATTAATTTTCAAGGGAAGTAATTTAAATGAGAAATCATGTATCTAAGTCAGTTAGAAAAACATACCGATGAGGCATGAGAGTAATTTAAAGCAGTGAATATGAATTCTCTCACTCCTTCCTTTGCGAGAGAAATATCAGTTTCTATATATTCGAAGGAAAGCAACGGAGCATAATTAGTGGTAGTTGCCGTAACAGAACGCGTCACGAGTACATCAAGTAATGAATGATTGTTTATTAAATATATTATACTAGCATGGCTACCCAGCGTTTCCTAGGTTGACATGAAGTTCCGTTTGGATTACACCTGTATACTAATGATTCTCATCATGGGCAACGTGGATACCCCCACAATAAAAATAAAAGAACGGATGGAAACATGTAAATGTAATCGCCCCCAAAAAGAAGTATGTGATACCCTCTCCACCAGATATTTCGACAGAAGGGCTACAAAGAGAATAAACTATTCTCCGGATAGTGTGCACTGAAAAGAATCCCCCTCCCAAAAAGTAATTAAAAATAAATCATTACAACTTTTGTTTCAATAAAAATAGCAGCGAATGGCCGTGCGATATGAAAACAAAAAGATCTACCAAAAATAATTAAAAAAACAATTAAATTAAATTTTTCGTCATTTTATATTTCTAATGTAATCCCCCTCCCCCTCAAAAAAAAAATTGAATTTGTCATATTTTGGGGTTCGTTCTGTTTATAAAATTGTTAGGTGAAAGTACATAAAAATTAAATTTATCGTTAATTTATGTTTCAAATGTAATTCCCGCCCTCGCCACCAAAAAACGAAAAAAATTTGCATTTGTCATGCCCCCCCGCCTCGATCGCCAAACTTGAAAAAAATGCTTAAGATGGCATGTCTCGTTGAACGCTTTGTGGCTAAGAAGTGGGTGCTCATTTTAAGTTAAATTTATATAGAAAAGTGATCCCCGACGCTAAAATGTAAATTTTCTTTTTTTCTTCAACATTTTTTCTTTCATATTATTTATAAAGACTGTTTAAACGTATCCAGGCCCTCAAAAGTAGGTCTTAATTATTTTAGGGGTTAAACAGCTCTGGGTCACATCGTAAAAATTGACCATTTTTAATTTAAAATATTAAATAAATTATCAAGAAAATCTGTTTCGCAGGCAATTAAACACACTTGCTATGCTATAATTATTATAATAAATCCTGGGTAACACTGAATCAATTTTATAAACAAAAAAAGAAGCAGATACTGTATGGGATGATGGATTTTGCTCACATGGAAAATTGCCGCTGTGTCTGACTAACTCTGCCCTCGTGCGGATGCAAGTAAATGAGGACATTAGTTTTAATTATTTTTCTCTAACAAATAAAAAGGTTACTTAAAATTTAAGAATAAGCGAAAAAAAATTCCTCCGATTTAAAAATAAAAATAATAATTCAGCTTAGAAGAATATTTCGAAATGAAAACAAATCTATTACAGAAAATATTTAATAACGTGCTCCGTTTAAAACAATTTTTCAATTAAACTATCACAGTTATTTCCCCTTTGATTTTCTAGTTTGTAAAATTAAACGGTTTCAGATTTCAGATAAGTTAAATTAAATATAAATTTAAATTTAAATAAACTAAATAATTATTTTTTTTTATTGATACAGTTGAAACGAAGCTATTATGTCGAATAAATAATATCATCGAGCTAATTATTTGAATAGATTTAATTTAACGTGATATGGTAATGACCGCAACTCAATCAATGTATATGTGGTTTGAAGAATGCTATATATAGAAATTACGTATAATACACAATGCCCTCTTTAACAGAAGTATCCTATCATGGGCATTAATATTTCTTGACCAGGAGAGGTGTACACACATATGGCCTTTTTTATTACTTTGATCATTGGGAGTTGTACACACAGACAGACACACACACGAACACTACCACTTTATATAAATATGTATGTATTTACATGAAGGACGCCTCCTTCAGTCTTTGACAGACTATGAATACCCACCGTTGGGGTGCCGGCGCGTAAAAATTTTGTAATGGAAGACGCCCAATCTCTAAGCACACTACTCCTCAATCGACAATGTTAAATACCAGTGCCAAGTGGAGTGTATGTTCAGAACGACTGGAAACAAATGCCGAGATAAGCGGAGAGCACATACAGCGCCTAGAATTCCCAAATAGTTACCCATCTCGTACTAACCAGGCTCAACTTTGCTTAGCTTCGGTGATCTGTCGAGAACCGGTATATATATATATATATATATATATATATATATATATATATATATATATATATATGTATATGTGTGTGTGTGTATGTGTGTGTGAAATAAAATATATATATATGTGTGTGCGTGTGTCTGTGAAATAAAATGGTGGTGGAAGGACCTGAATACTCAACGTTTCGACCGATTTATGCGGGCTTTTCCAATAGGGATGGTCACAGTGACCAGCCCTCTTGAAAAAGCCCGCATAAATCGGGCGAAACGTTCAGTATTCAGGTCCTTCCACCACCATTTTATTTCATATCGTCGGATTTAATCTCGCTTAACAATCATATATATATATATATATATATATATATATATATATATATATATACACAGGGTGACCCCCCCCCCAAAAAAAGCTAAATGGAGGCCGTCTAGAACATATGCTGTAGAACAGAGAAAAAAATGCCAAAGACCCTAGTGTTTTGATGTGATATTTTGAATATAATAAACTAGTTATGACCAAAGCTTCATTTCATTCGGACAAAACACTAAGAAACGGGGCCTAATTAGAGTTGGGGCTTGTTTTTTGGGGTCACCCTGTATTATACATGGATATATTAAATGATTTACTGCTAGGGACCCGATGTTGCTAAGGACTGAATGTGGATCTACGAATGTTTCACACTCTTAATGTTTTTATTTTCATCGAAATTGGTGAAATCGTCCATTTTTTAATCAATTCGATTGATTGCCTGCACTATATGGAGAACCACTGCGGTGCACTGGGAGAAAGCTTCACATGTCTCCCCTCAGTTACTTAGTCTACAATACATTATAGTCTGCATGGCATGGTAGGAGAACCTTCTGTTAATTTGATATAGTGGTTTAATTAAAGTTTAAAATTTAAAAGTCAAGCACCATGGTTTAGTTGTGCGATAAACAGAAACATTCATTTTGAACGCGCCCTTTTCTTATCAAAGAATCTATTGTTGATTTTATACGCAGAAACCTGCTTTTGCGGTGACAAAACTTCAAAAATGCACTTAAGTTTAGTTAGAATTGAACGTTTTTTTTTAAATCGGATTTTTCAATTATATAATCTCGATACCTGTCAGAGGCATTCTGATACCAAACCTATCAAAGAACTCTTTAAACACATTTGTATGAAATTAAAAATAAATCAGCCCAGCCATTTGTGAGTCTAAATAGAATGAACACAACCACACAGACAAAGGGCCTTGTATAGATATAATTATGAATCATAAATAATTTTTGACATACTTACAGACACTAGTGTTTCATGCTTATACAATCACCAGTACAGCAGATGACAATCTAGGCTGGCCAACACATTCGAACGCCACAATGAAACCAACTTTGATTTCATTCGCATGGAAGATACCCCAAGGCCATCGTTCATCGCCCCGAAATTAAGGATTATGATAATATTGATTAAGCTTAACGTTTAAAACAGACTATCTTAGAGTGATCAAATAACAGGAAGTTGCGATCCCGTACACAAAGCTAGTTAACCGACTTTTTTTCAATTTCTCATACAACGCTCACGTTTAAGACTTTTTTTTAAAGGGGCGACAATAATTATAATTTATAAATTATTATTTTTATACCTACAAACACTAGTGTTCTATGTTTGCGCAATCACTAGTACAGGAGATGACGATCAATGCTGGCCGAAGGATTCCAGCCGAGCAACGGAGGCAACTTTGGCTCCATTAGTAAAGAACATACTCCAGAGCTACCAATACTGCCACGAAATTAAGGGAAATGTTAAATTACTGAAGCTTAACGTTTAATAGAGATGATCTTAGAGTGACTTGGCCTTACTAGGGACTGAATGAGGATCAATGTATGTTGCTCACCATACATTTTATTGTCGTTGAAATTGAATCGACTCGATTGGTTGCCTGCTCTAGTTGGAGACCCACTGCGGTGCACCGGAAGGAAAAATTACACGCTTTCTTGCAGTGATTTAGTCCATAATACAATGTAGTCTACTGTAGACGCTGTAGACAACCTTCTCTTGATTTTATAAAATTACTTTTATGTAATGGCTTGAATCAAATTTTAAAATTCCAAAGTCAAGTTCAATGGTACCCTAAAGAGAAACAATTATTTCGAACGCGCCCCTGCCCTGTCGAAGAGCCTACTGTGATTTTATGGAAGTATTTTCATATAATGGCTTGAATTATCATGGTTCAATTGTTTTTTAATCAGAAACATTCAGTTCGAACACAACCTTGTCATATCAATGTTTCTGCTTGTGCGGACTTTTCTGCTTGTGCGGTGATTAAACTTTTCAAATGTATTTGTGATGTTAGGCCATATAAGAGTGCTAACTTTGTTCAAAATCGGACTGTTCCTTATTTAATCGGATTATTCGATTATCGATTTTCTATACCTATAAAGAACCATCCCGATAGCAACGATATGTAATAATACTCTCAGACGCATAAAGTATATTTGTGTAAAATTTCATAAAAACCGGCCCAACCGTTTCGGAGTCCTTAAGAAACAAACATAAACACTGCGACAAAATGCCTTTTATATATAAGTAGAGATATATAGAGTTTTAAATGAATTTTGCTACATAATACATTTAACGCCTTTTTCCTCACAGAAACGTCTTGAATGGTAACTCGATAACAAACTTATCTCAGACTTAGTAAAACTTGACATTTAATGCCTTTGTTGCTTGACAATTCAGATTGGCTTTCTTTTGCCCCCTTTTTTACTTGAACGCATAATAGAAATAGTAGAAGATACAAAACAGAAACTTGTTAACTAAATACACACTATTCTGACTCTTAGATTACATCAAATAAACCAAATATATCGATGTATTGATAAGAAAAGAGAGAAAAAGAAAACAGTTTTTTTTACGAATCGCGCCATTGTCAACAGAGAATCATCAACGTTAGACACATCTAAATGGAAATTGTATTCATCAGTTGGCCGATGCCTTTGCATACAGAATGACCACATTTTCCTCTGTCATCAGTTGACTTGGCGCTTTTCAAATGAGATGTACTCCGATATCTGTTTTAATGTAATCACATTCTTATTAATAAAAGTTTCGTGTCAGAAAAGGAATGGCGACACGTCTGAATTGTGTTTCTTTCGAAAAATATTTTCAGATAAGCAAGAACCTGAACCGGGGAATTAATTGACGATATTTTTCTTGTTAATTGAATTTTGTTCTCTACTAAAAAATCACGCATCATTTGCTTATTTAATGATTAAAATTGACATTTGAAAACAATGAAATCAATGTCAGCTGAAAATAATTTGTCATAAACAGGACCACTCTTACTACTACTGCTACTACTACTGATCAAATACGTTAAATGACCACGTTAATCAGAGATAAATGATCTCATAATTCTTCTAGATTTACGCCAGAGAGTACATCTGTTTGCTATCATTATTATTCTTGGATATATAATAATATGGGTGATATTTCCGTTATATTTACATAGTTTAGGTGCATTAGTACTTGCATATTCAACATCGATTACTTAATTGCAGATTGACCAACGATATGTCTGATAAGCAGACAATATAAGCTTTACGTGACAAAACAAATAGAGTAAAACCAAGAGTGTTGTTTTCGTTATCCGTGAGATCTGATTTGTCCCATTATGTTTAAAGTATTCAACCATAGCAGCTTTTTAACTTTTACAATAGTGAACTTATAAATCCATAAGATAAAATGAAAGAAACAACAGAGACTATGGTTTTGTCTAATAATGGATGCCAATTTGGTGTTGCATTGTTTTGTCGAAAGCTCTATTCAATATTATTTATTTTAAAAAAACTTTTTTACTTAAGGGTCACTGCTTATCAAGGCCTGACGACCACTCGATGATAAGGAGTAATGAATGTAAGCTCGTAGTGAAGATGTAATGATGTAAATTTGGTGGAATTTGTTTATTTATGAGAACGACCTAACACGTACTTGTTTACATTAGATTTGAATGCTGAATTCAGCCTGAAAGCATACCAGCGGAACAGTGTTCCACAGGCGAGCAGTTCTGGGAATTAAGCTTTGTTTATGGAGTCTGCGTCTTCATTTAGGCACAGACAAAGAGTGGAGAAAATCATATATAATGGTTTTAGCTAGAGCGTTTTTCTTAAAGTTTGGCTAGCGGGGACCATAGATTGGAGTTCAGACGAATTCTTACCACGAAAATAGCGATAGAGTAGAAACAGGCTGGCGACGTCTCTTTTATGGGAAAGAGGTTGCAAGGAAAAAAAAGAGTATGACCTAATTGGTTTTCCACGCTATTAATCCAGAATAGGGCGTGCCAAGCAGCGCCTGCCGAGATGTGGCAACAGTACTTTACTGTAAGGCGCACCTGGCTCTTATACAGATAGAGGATTGAATCGGGAATGAAATACTTACTGAGGCGGTAGAGTGATCCAACCATTTTTCTAGCGATCTTGGCAACCGATTTGATGTATGTGTTCCATTTCAGATCAGGAGTGAATGTCAGTCCCAGAGGCTTGTCAAGACATGGTGTTTCTCCAAGACTAGACTCATTCATTTCAATTACGGCGTTGTGAGGATCAGAGCGATTATGGAAAAAGTCAGTATTTAAATATTTATAGGAGGTACTTAGTTTCTAATGGAACGCTCTAGTAAAATGATCACCCATTTTTTAACTACTCGGCGTTTTTAGGCCAAATTTCGCGAATTAAGCCCTTTGTAAGCAGTTTACTTTTTTAAATTTCGTTTGAAATTTGCTCTTTTTCGATTATTTTATGTACATATTTATGATTAAATCAAGTTTCGTCACCTAACATGTACAAAGTTTTGCTCGGGCCGATATTCTTTCTTTTTTTCTTTTCATTTTCTTTTTTTTTATTATTTTAATACGCAACTGTCAAGTTTCGCTATCCGACATTTACTTTAATTTAAAAATAATTAACAAAAAAACTCAAAATTTGAATGCGCGCGCGAAAACAAACATGACAACTAATGGAAACACAACGGAAGACTTTTTAAAGGTTTTTAGTTGATATTCTAGCGTACATTAACTATTAATTATTTCCCTTAAATTGATAAATGAAAAATCCTTTCTATAAAAGAGGTGTGCGTGTTCTTGTCGAGTTGTTCTAATATAAGGAATCCATTTATTGTATTAAAAACTGTGCCCACACGTAAGTATACCAAAAAGTTTTCTTTTTAATTTCCTATCAATTTAAAAATGTAAATGTCGGGTGACGATATTTGAAGATTGCGTACTAAAAACAATTCGAAAAAAAATTCGTCCGTTTTCAGTAAAATCATATTGCTTGAAATAAATTTATTTTTTGAGACCAATCTATGGGCTCCCCTTGCCTGACTTTTACGAAAAACACTTGTCTAACTGAAACCACTATTTATAATTTCCCCCACTCTTTATTTGTGTCTAAACCTAAATGTTGATTCCATGAACAAAGCGTCTTTCTTTGAACTACTCTTTCCAACTGACTACAATATGGCCGTTTTCAAGACCAACGTAAGCAAGTTCTAGATGAGCTGTCCCATTAATAATCCAATTTACCAAATTTCCACTCCTAACAATTACTACGATATTTCTCATTGACACCGTACAGTCATTAACCCTTATCCTCGAGTGACATCCGAGCCTTGGTAAGTGGTGACTCTTTTGTAAAAAAAAACAAACAAAACATTTATATGGTCGCTCTATGAGGAAATAATTTAAGTTAATAAATAAGATTAGCCTGAATTCCGTATTGCCGAAATGTTAACAAGGTATATTAAAATGCATCGTAACTGGATATGCATTTTTTAACCTTGGACATCAATGACCTGTGAGCCGATCCCGGATATATTTTTCTTTTGTTTATCATTTTAACGATTATCCTTCGTTGGAAACTGCGGTAGCGTGCACGTGACAATGATAGACAAAATAAAAATATATCCGGGATCGGTTCATAGGTCACTGGTCTTCCAGGTTAATAACAGAACACAGTGAAAAGGGAATTCTCCAGCTTCAGACACCGTGTATAAAAAGCGAAAACACTGCAAAACTGCCAAGTAAAATATAGCTATTTATTAACAGCAGATAGAACAGAATATTATAGAGAACAAAAAATAAAGTGAAATACTAAGCAAAGGAAGAAATAACAATTACATTCAATTTAGAAAAAAAAACAGTATACAATAGAAAGGATTCGACTTACACGATGTTGATAGGTAGTACAAGGAGCAATCCGTAATACAGTTCAATAAGAAGGGTGTGAGTTATATTAAAAGGATCGGCACTGTAGGATCATTGAGTGTATCGAGACGTATTTCTTTCCAGGTGAACGGGTAATGATGAATTTGGTCGTTCTTAGTTGCAACAGAAATCTATTCAGGTAAATTTGTGATGGGAAGAATTTATATCTTGGTGTTGTCTTCGGCGAATAAAAATATTTTCTTTCTTTTCTTTTATATCCTGTTCGTTGACTTATTTTGGACTTTGTGAATCAAGTCCAACCGTCGCGTTCTGTTTGACAGTTTTACGTCAACTGACATCGTCGGGTGAAATAAAAAAAATGGTCAGAGAAAGATCCTCAAAGGAAGCGATGTGTCTTTTGTCCCCTCCTCCCAAAAAACATTTTCCTCTGCTTCCTCATACACTGCCCGATAAAAATAAATCAGAAATATTTCTTTCTTACAGTTAACTAAAACAAGTTTGATGAAATTGTATTTCCTCATGCTCGTTTGGAGGCTAGCTAAGGTTTCTCTGTACAGGGGCTTGTTGGGACCAGCTGACACGGAGATACTTTCCCCTACAATTAAACCTTGACTAAATATTCAAAATTGCGTGGTATTCCCAATTTAAATAGGATCTCTTCGATATGATTAGTTATCACTGACTTTTACGATGGATGCTACACCTTCTGCAAGTGATGTTTCCTTAAGTAATAGCACGAAGCTGCATACTCTCCATACATGAACATTTTTGTTCTGGAATGCAGTAAGATCAAGATGCCACAACAAATGTACCTTATAACATATTTACATGGTAAATTAGAGAGAGATAAATTATGTTCTTAACTTTGTTACTAACTTAGTGTTTGATAGGAAAAAGAGAATTTTACTGGAATATTCGAATATCTATGTATCTCATATAAAGATCAAGCGTTAGCCACAGGAACCAAGTCCCTTATATCTGAGAGGCTGAAGCATAACAGAAACTCAGAACATGTATATATGCAGTGTGGAACGATAAAGTTATCGCCCTAAAGAAAAACAACACTGCAGCTTTATTTGAAAACTTTTGTTGCAAACATCAACCCAGGTGAGTTGATTCTGTAGTAAAGCTGATATCTGTTCAATTTAGCAGCCTTCAGCTTCTATCACTGCCTTGATACGTGTCCGGAACTGTATGCTTTTTCCACAAGCGCGGGCGGGAGCTCGGCGAATTCTCGGCAGATAGTGACGATCAGGCTGGCTTTAGTGTTGTGAGAGGTCATGTGTGTGATGTTCTCGGCGTATGGCCAATATAACTAAACGAAAGTAGTCTAGCGGATTCGGGTCGGGTAAGGAGGGGCCAGTGAGAGAAGGATACAAAGCCGTACAGTCCTTCTGAAGCCAAGCCTTTGTCTCTTTGGACTTGTGGGTCGGCGTCGAGTCTTGCTGCCACACCCAAGGTCTTCAGGCGGCCACCTGATTGCACCAGGAAATCATCACACTCTTCAACACATCCAGGTACACTTTAAAAGTTGACTTTCAAGCCGACTACAAAGATGTGAGGTAGCATGATGTGGCCCTCACTTGAAACCACACCAAAAACCATAACCTTGGCCGGAAACTCTGTTTTCATCTCCCTGAGCACGTCCCTGTTATTCGTTCTGGCAATACAGCGATGCGATTTTGGGACTGGCAATGGTCCTGTTCGGTAGAGAGCATGAGTTGTACAGCGGAGCATCTCCGAATCGCTCGTTGAACATTGTATAATCTTAAGATATGATAGAAGGCTCCTATCGCTCTTGGAATTTGTACACAACTGGCCAACTAGTAGATGGTCTGCAATAAAAAATAAAACCGGTTTTTATCAAACGGAAATAGAATTATGTGGTCATTTCTTTTGAGACAGCTTTATAATTATGTATATAATATTATTTTTAAATGGGTAAAAATAATTACATGAATTACTGTTTCCATGAGGAAATCAGAATATTAATTATATATATATACACGCAGACACAGACACAGACAGACAATCCACACACACAGAGACAGACCCGCCCTCTCTCTCTCTCTCTCTCTCTCTCTCTATATATATATATATATATATATATATATATATATATGTATATATATTTGATGCAATATTTAATAGTCATTGTCCACATTCATGCTATGTGTTGTTAACGTTGTAAACCTGAGACTTTTATGAAGATATGCTGTCCCAACTCTTTAAAATCTATCTACTGTTTCAATATCTACTTCTGCCGACGTTTTACATTTCATTCATTCCCATAAAAAAGATTTAAATCTAGTAGAATCTATGAAAACTCTCTAATAGATAACGTTACCTCTGGTAGTTATATTAACTTAGATATCGCAAAATATATTGCCTACTAGACTATACTTCGAGTATGATTTTAGTTTTTTGAACCAGACAGAGATCGTAAATGATCCATTAATTTTACAAGTATCTGACCACTCTTTAGTCTACTTCGAATTAAAAAAAATAATAAATAGACAATAACAATAAACAGATAATATATATATATATATATATATAATATATAAAAACAGGATACGAATCAATTAAGGCAATACATCAAACAAACACATAATCTAACATTAAATCATGTTTAAAGAGAAAAGAAAAAGGAATGAAAAGAACAAACTAAAAAAACATTCGAAACAAATACAGATCAAATCAATCATTACATAGTTATCCCGCTTTAGTCGAAAAAAAAAGAAACAAAGAAAAAATGTAACCCCCACTTAATTAAAAAATCTTAAACTATCTGAAAATACACATATAAATAGTTATATTCCACTAATTATTAAAAAACCAACAACAAAACACCTAATAAGAACCGCAGAAAATAAACGAATACAAACTATCTAATAATACCAAGTAATTAAAGTTAAATATAAATAAAAATTTATGATAAATATTGAATACAAAAACAAGCCAGATAATCATAGTAAAAATATAAAAAAATAAATGAATGAAAATAAAATGAAAACACAAAAAATAAAGAATAAAGACTAATTAATAATACAAAGTAATTAAGTTAAATATTAATTAAAATTTATGATAAATATTGAATACTAAAACAAGCCAAATAATGATAGTAAAATATAAAAAATAAATAAAATAAATATAAAATGAAAACAAAACAATAAAGAATATAGACTAATCAATAATACAAAGTAATTAAGTTAAATATTAATTAAAATTCATGATAAATATTGAATACTAAAACAAGCCAGATAATCATAGTAAAAATATAAAAAATAAATAAAATAAAAATAAAATGAAAACAAAAAAAGGAATAAAGACTAATCAATAATACAATGTAATTAAAGTTAAATATTAATTAAAATTTATGATAAATATTGAATACTTAAACAAGACAGATAGTTATAGTAAAATATAAAAAATAAATAAAATAAAAATAATATGAAAACAAAAAAATAAACAAATAAAGTCAAATCAATAATACAAAGTAATTAAAGTTAAATATTAATTAAAATTAATGATAAATATTGACTACTAAAACAAGACAGATAATGACAGTAAAAATATAAAATAAAAAATAAAAATAAAAATAAAATGAAAACACAAAAAATAAACAAATAAAAACTAGTTAATAATACAACGATGGGTAATTAAAGCGAAACAGTGATATAAAAGAACTGCACATATATCGAGTAATAATGCAAGTCCGATATCAATAAATTATGCATTTGAAACGGATACATTAATTTCTAATTTCTGCGAACCTGCGCCATGCACGTTTTGAAGTAGAACAAACGCCTAACAACGGGTAGACATCCCGAAATATAGCATCACTGACACATCACTTGACCGTTTGGCACAAGTAAGAACACCCTTTACATAAAATTTGGCGCACGTAAGAACATCCTAAATTATTCTATAAAGCAATATACGTATATATGCATAGTTATACTTATACACATGAATTGGATCAATAAAGTGAAACCATCATATCTTAAGTTGCGTCAGTCTCAGTCTATTCATCAAACCCTTGAATTATTCTGCTTTCTATAAACTTAAATTTCTTTCTTTTTTATGTTATTGTGACATTGTAATAGACAATTATCAATTATTTTGTCGGTCTTAAGTAATAGGGTTTTTTTTTTATAAAGTAATTCAATTAAGGATTATAATCTACGTTACAATTGTGATCTTTTATTACTATGATTAGTTTAGATGTATTTTTTTATTCGCTTCGCTGTTCATGATTAAAAACACTATTTTATTTGGTCTTATTAAATACTTTGATGTAGTTTATATTAAAGCTTGGATCTCTGGAAATACAATGTATAATCATCCCAACAACCATCGTAAAGTTTTCACTGAAACCCATGCTGAACATTCATGGATTGCTTTATTTTTATTTTTTCATTTGTTTAGGTGTTAGTACGATTTCCCGCGAGAATATAGTAAACTATATAAAGTGGTCTTCTTGTATTAATAACTAGACCGCGCAATAAAACTCACTCAAAGGATACAGTATTGATTAACGTGTGAAAAGCTGAAGGACGTTAAACAGTCAAGGCTTGGTATTCAATCCTTAACTTCAAGTAGGTTCCGCCGAGACCCGTCCGTCCATCAACGCACAAAACGTCTCATTGTTACTGTTACAGTTTATAAAATGTATAACCCCCAACCCATTATAATCAATTGGCGGCAGAGAAATCATCGGCAAAAGCGGACTAAAAGAATACAATAGATTGCGCGTACAGAGTGCCAGTCTGTAGAGGCAAAGAAAGGGGAAATATGGAAAAACGCAATACGACCGGACATCAAGAGTTAATAAAGACTTGCGTATTGATTCTTGCTGACACGTTCATTTATAGAGAGTATGAGCACCGTCTTTATAATATTACTTCTTGAGGTATAAACTAACAAAAAAAAGACAAAAACAAATAATAATAAATATTTGGAAGACATTTCAGATAATAAAATAAAAACAAGCGAAAAACAACGTTTTAGCAATCTGAGCGCTATTTGCAGGTCAGCCTGTGTGGTTATATTTAATACGCATTAAATACAAACGCACTCTTCAATAACTTATGTAGAGAATATGACCAAGTAAACTATAACGCGTTCTATGCGTATGGATGTAACAAAAAAATCTTAAACAATTGTAGATGTTAATCTAGACGGTTGCATTCATTCATTTCGATAAATATATTCACAAAACTTCTTATACAGAGTTCCGAAATGTATACCTATTACATGGTGGCTTAAATAAGTTTCTAGACATTTTTTGTACATGCATTTAATTGTCGTAGACACTTGAGAATCCATCATGTTATCGCTATACATCTTATGAGATGAGCGACCAATGTTTATGATTTCAGGTTCAAATGGACAACTACAGGGGGAATTGGAACACACCTGGTTGTCAAAGTTGTTGAATTTCAAAAATGCAATCTGGATATAAGGACACTTTAGAAGTGTTATATGCAAGAAAAGTGTATTTTAAACTTAGAAAAAATACCAAAGAAACATATAACAAGCTTCCGATTTTTTTAAGCAGCTTGAATGAATCGAGCATTAGTTTCTGAGTGGTATAAGAGATTCAAATAAGGCAGGGAGTCTGTGATTGATGATGAGAGGTGTGAGAACAGTAAAGAAGTCCAAACACTAGAATTGATTGACCAAATAAAGAATTTAATGGAAAAGGGTCGCCATGTGTCTATAGAGACAATAAGTGCATAGTTTGATCAGTGTGGGAATTGTACACATCATTATTTATGAGGAACCGAAGGAGAGGAAGATTTGCGCGAATGCACCAGTTCACTCCTCCATTCTTGATACAGACTATTTAATCAAGACGGTTATCAAGACAACTCCCTATTGTCCAGCACTTGTTCCCTGTGAATTTTGTTATTCCTTAAGCTCAAGGAAAACATTAGAGGCTGTCGTTATGATAAAATTAAGGAGATTTAATAGGCTGTGACGAGGGTCATTGACACGCTCACACAAAAGGACTTCCACGAGGGCTTCCAGAAGGTGTTAGGACGGTACAAGTGCATTGCAGTCGGAGGAGATTACTTCGAAGGTAACTAGCGTTTCATGTGTGTACTATCACTGGAAATACCCATACAAAAAAGTCTGGAAACTTATTGAAGGCACCTAGTGCATGTGCCTGCCATAATAATTATAATAATAATGCTGATGGCTACGTGGTTTTATTATCACTATCTTTCCCTTCTGTCTCACGATAAAATATCTAAAATCTAGTTCAATGTATTAATACCGACAAAAACATCACTGCCTCTCACTGATTTAAAACAAATTTCAGTTGATAACACGAAATTATTACATTCCGAAATATATATATATATATATATATATATATATATATATATATATATATATATATATATATATATATATATACGATCTATCTTTATGAAATGCCAGTAACCTACAATTAATAACAAGCACAAGTAACATTTTTAATGTTTCATGTATCTTATAATGCTAATTCAAACGTTGTGGAATTTAAATGTTTTTTAAAATTTTCTTATTTTCTCTAACTTTACCAGTAATTGAAGGGTAGCTGTGTATATACGCCCGGAGGACACTTTGTCATACGAGGGTCGTACGAAAAGTAAAACCTCATATTTTTTAGCTAAAGAAGCTGAATAACTGCATATACATGGGTAGTACCATTAAATTGAGTGACCTTTTGTGCCTCAAAATTTATTAGTAGTGTACAACATGCTACTGGAAAGTTTTCATAAACAGTTGAAAATAGTCGAAGACTGTTAGACAAAATGAGAAAACGATGTAAAGAACAAAATATTTAACAACGCCCCTCCCATTGTTACGAACGGATTTCTAAATAATATTACTATTTAGAAAACTATTTTTGACATGGAGAGGGCGTAGATTTTGTTAACTATTTCATGGCTTCTTTCTATTAATAAAGTTAAAATTTTATTTGAATTATTAAAATTTGGTAGGTTATTAAATTGATTTGCTTTGCTGTAAACAAAAACAAAAACGAGATGCAAATAATAATAATAATAATAATAATAATAATAATAATAATAATAATAATAATAATAATAATAATAATAATAATAATGACAATTTTTTTAGATTAACACACTCAGCTAAATCCCCATTCAAAAAAAAAAACTTTTATAGGTGATTACGTGTGAAACCCTTAGAAAACTTGACGGAAAGAAAAGTATTTAATATTCATCTAGATAAATGTATAAAGACTCCCGTAAAAATAAATTGTATTCATTTTTATTCATTAAAAAAATATTTTCCTGATACGCCACACGGAGATTAATCAAAAAAAGTTATTTTTTGTTTTAGAAGCAAGACATCAACTTCAGTTCCGTTGTTGGATTTTTTAAAATAATAAACATGGTTTTTATATGTAATTTTATGTTTATTAGCTAGATAAAAACGTATTTTTTTCCTGTAGAAATTTGTTTTTATGACGGAATAAAATTTGCCGCACTGGTGTACATTTTGGCGTACTTTTTGGCGAACCCTAATGGCGGATTGTAAATCTGGCGTGCTGGAGTACTGGCGTCCCAAAAATAATTGCCCGACGATTGGTATGAAAATTAAGAAAACAGTGGCAGGAGAGATTAGTTAATAAAGTCCGTCCCATGCCAAGAATGCGTTACTACATAATAACGTACAATTTAGAAAAGCATTCTTAACATTAGGAGCGATTTTTGTTAACTATTTCGTACCTTCCCTCTTTGAATAAATGTTGTTTTTTTTTCACAATTATACGCATTTGTTCAATCATTAGATTGGTTTGTGTTACTGTAAAAAAATAAATTACAGATACTACTACTACTACTACTAATAATAATAATAATAATAATAATAATAATAATAATAGCAGCAGCAAATATTTTAATCCTTTTAGCTAAATCACGTTCCCGAAATGGGAATCTACATTTTTAAATGATTATGTGGCGAAAAGAAAAAAAAGAACAATTATTTTTAAATTTCGCATAGGAAAACCAAGGATAGACTCTTGAGGTCTTCCGCATTTATTTCATATTGTTTAGATGTACGAATGTCGAGGACCACCTGGATTTTTCTCTTAATTAAGAAGGATTTAATTACACTATATATTCTTCCAGTGATATCATATGAACTAATTTTTCTTAGAAGACCATCGTGCCATACTCTGTCAAAAGCCTTAGATATATCGAACTAGTACCACAGAAACGGTTTTCCAGCAGTCAGGAATGCAAGATTCGTTAAGGCATTTGTTGCAAAGTTTGGAAAGAACTGGAACAACCTCAGCAGAGCATGTTTAATAGTACAGCTGGGATTTTGAGATGTCTAGGTTTTTAAGATACCATGTATCTGAGAAGGGGTGATTTTCAAATCATCTACTGTGGTGTCTGTCCGCAAAGAAAAGTTAGGAAGAGAGTGATGTGCTGGGTCCAATGTGGAGTTTGAGGCTAACCGACTGTTAAGCAGGTTAGCCTTCTCAGTTGCCGTGCAAACAAACTCATGATTGTTTCATAGTGGGGAATCGTTGACTGTCCATTGTTTACTACACTATTGTAGATTTTTCAAAAATCACGGGTTCCTAGTTTCTGTGCTTCGGTGCGTTTTCTGGTGGCTTCTGTGTATTCTGTCTTATTAAACTAGGATTTGTCTAAGATCGGAGGAGGAAAGTTATGGACTTTTATTAAATGTTGATATATGGTGCTAGTATTGTTTAAATGCATAGTGAATCGGCGGGACAATGTTATCGTTTTATGTCCAATGTATGTATTATTCGTATGTTTGTTTTGGGAATTACATTCTCATATAAGGACTTACGCACAACATTGGCTTGCTCTAATGCTTTTATAGTCGGGCAGGAGTTGTTTTCAGCGACAAGATTTTGAGTTCTAAATTACTGATAGTAAATAATATATATGTATATATATATATATATGTGTGTGTGTGTGTGTGTGTGTGTGTGTGAGAGAGAGAGAGATAGAGAGTGGGTGGGGGGGATTGAGGGAAATAGACAAATATTTTAATCATTTACCCATTACTTTAAGATAGAAATTGAAACAATTCTCGTGATCCTTTAATTTAAAAGAATAAATAGTAAAGGAAATTGCAAAAGGAAGGAAATAAGAATGAATCAGATGCGTCAGCGTTCGTCCTTTGTTGCAGGTGGCGTCGATACAAGATTTGATTAGCTGTGATCCACGTAGAGAAAAAAAGATCCGTTTATAACCAGCCGGTTCATCCGTGGCAACTATTCCGTCATGCTCTGTTACATCGACAAAGAAATAACAAAATCCAGACGACTTCTTCCTTGAGCGAACTTCAATCGTGCGTATCTACGGAGGGGGCTATTTTTGTTTCTTTCCTCCTCTGTTTTTTTATATATATTTATAAATCATTCAATTTATATTCATACATCTCAGACGAAATAAATCTGCTTCCTTTGCAAATCTATTTGCGTCGCAGTCTGTTTAGATGATTGGGTGAATGGCGACATTTATCAAACATATAGCATTTAGATTTTCGTTTTGTTTATGTATTAACTTCATCTTACTTCGCTGTATTTACAAGATGTTGTCCAGGTGTCTTTTGCTTTTATAATTTGGTCTCGTGTACTTAAAACAATTAGAAAAATTAATATTTTATGCAGGATTTTAAATAAGAAATGATAAGGTGACAGTCTCGTTTGGTCATAAATCTAATTGTTAAAACCTATATATTAATGACGACTAAGCTAGTGTTTTTAGCATGTCTATAAAATTATTAAACGTAAATAACTTACAAAACGTTCCCCCTTTCAATATATGAGGATGTGTTAATAATGTTAATCTCAGAAATGACTTTTATATTAAAGAATTTAAATCCGTTTAAATTCTTTTCAAGTTGTGAAAAGACCACGAAATAATTCTATCTCTCTTTAATTATTAAAAAATGTTATTCATTATTTAAACTATTAAAATAGCAAAAATACGAAGAAAAAAAAAACGAAATGGATTATTGTGATTTTAAGCATTAATCATTAATTATTCTTTAAAACATATTTAAAAAAAGTTTTCGTTCAATTTTATGCAGTTTATTTCAGTAAATAATTACTTAAATATGAAATGTGAATTTCATATAGAGGCGATAAACATACACACAGAAAGCATTTAGGAATACACACATATACACAAATGTATATGTGTGCATATATAAATCATAATAGACGTTAGTATGGATCTTTAAATAAGAAATGTATTAAAATATCTTCAAAATTCAAGTTAGAACTGATTCTTATAATACTTAAAGAAATGTTCACTAATTAGCATATAAGAAGTATCTTTTATACTATAATCATTATTATAAGTAATTTTCGATTTCTTTGGACAACTGTTTTTATCTCAAATATCATTTTCTACGTTCTGGGCGTTTTCGGGCGATTACTTTAGTTTACTGGCAGGCACTAGCTCTCTCTGCAACTATCAATGATTGTCGACCACTATCGATTACGACCCGTATGTGCCTCCATTGGACTCCTTTATATAAAAATCTTGAATTGTTAGGCACTGTCATTCAGTGGCAGCAGTTTAATCCAATAGTGGGCGGTGTAGTCCAGTGGCGGACAGTGTAATCTAGTAGCGGGAATTGTCACCTAGTGGCGGGCATTGTTTAGTGTTGGACACTAGCGGTTATGACAGGCACTGACAGGCACTGACGCACAAATCTTCAATTGTCGGATACTATCATTCAGTGGCGGGCGCTGTCATCCAGTGATGGGTACTATCACCCAGTAGTGGGCTTTGTTATCCATTGGCTGGCACTGTTAAATACTAACAGTTTTGGCAGGGTCTAGCAGTAGCGCGTATTGTAGGTTACTGCTGTTTCGAGGTTATTACTGCTGTTTTAAGGCGGTCATTGCTATTTTAAAACGGTTATTTGCTGGTATTCGTGCATACTCGCGTTGTCTGGTAAAGTCTGTTTGCCTTAACAACTGTCGGTCAATGGCGTTAACTGTCAGTCAACGGCGACCGTGACTAATGCCGTGTTTTGTTCCAACCTTGAGCAAAGCAAGAAGAACCTTATTCTTCATTCTACGTAATCCTGATTTGATTTCCTTTTCTTTTTGTCACGGTTAAGATTTTGCCGAGATTTCATATGAGTAGAATTTTATACGAGTATATTATTTCTTATCTAAATATAAAACTACTCGATGATTTTACATGGTCTCTTGTTGTACGATGTTTTCTTACCATCACGGATAAAATTTTGTTTGTTTTTTATATGGGTAGACATCTGTATAAGTACCTGATTTCTTATTAAAAATAAAACTACTTTTGTTGTACGACCTTTGCTTTTCGTATCGTTTAAGATGTTTTTGTTTTTTCATATGGTTGTAATTCTGCACAATCCCTTTTTGTAACTTTCGAGTAACGTATCTTGCCTTTGGAAATCGTAATGTGTTTTACACTACATTTATTTTAAAAACATACACTTTCAAAGAGTTAAAAGACAAAACTCATCCATGTAAGTGGAAAAGTAATTTATCTCACCTTTGACCCGTTAGTAGGTAGTAATGTTTTTACTTAAAATGCGTTGGTTTAAAAGATCACAAATCTTAATAAGGAGGCATCCAGAGCACTAACATAACCAATTTTCTACACCGACCTGGTTTATTAGTATTAAAACATGTCGTTAAATAACGTGGAAAGTAAACCAATATCGTGAGAAGCAAGCACAGAGTTTTAGTATTAGTAGTATAAATTGTTCCTTTTCACTCGCAATTAGTTTGCTTCTTACTTATTCTCTCTTGATCTGTGTTACTCCTACCACTGTCATTATGCACTCATCTCGTTGTATGCAATGTCTTAATTTATTTTTAAAATTAAAGTTTGAAAACAAAAACTTTTAAATAACTTTTTTAAAGCAAACATTTTTAGAATGATATAAGGAGTATATTTTTAGAGTTTATATGGAGAAATATTCAGTACATAATGAGCAACATCGAAATAAAATTTAAAACATCCCAAAATAGCAGAAATAGAAAGGACTGCCTATTATGTACTCGCATGGTCAAAGCATAGACAGAAATCGTAGAAAACATGTAATGTGGTACCGCTTTCGCGCGAGGACAATATGTGTGTGGTTTCAGTATTTGATCTAATATTGCTCAATACGCAAGTAGCGCTAAAATGTAATATGAACATATAGCTATCACAAGTAATGACATAGAAATGCTTGTGTTGAATTCACCAGGAAAATACTGAGGCAAAATGCGTAGAAGTACCTAGTAAAGTGGGGAAACCTTCGGTTTGTTTGGTACACTTAAAAACGATTAGCACCAAAGCTTCAATGAGATAAAGGTAGTAATACGTTGGCTAAAAATTGGAGGAGACGGGTTAATACGATCAAAACCTCTGTTGTTGTATGAGTTAACCGTACAGGCAATCCTGAAATATAAACATTTGCAATTAAGTTGATGCTTTACATAATGTAAATAAAACAACTTTATGAGGAGCTCACATGCTGTAACTATATTTTATGCTGTTATATATATATATATATATATATATATATATATATATATACACACACCTATATATATATATGTAATTTGCTATAATAATTATTAAATACCTACAGAAACACAGACACTAGTGTAAATTTAAACATTTATTGTTTAAATGGGTTTTTTTAACTTATATCGGAGTGATGCAATTATTTTATGATGATCTGCGCATAAGAGCTAATTGACCGACTTTTTATTTCAACTGAAATTCCTCAACGATAAAAAAACGAGTTTCTTAAAAGAGGCTGACATAATTATTTACTATAATAATTATTAAATACCTACGGACACTAGTGTTTCATCCTTTCGGGAATCATATATATACTTTTCAGTCGAAGTTTTCAGAAATCAAAAGTCCCTTTCTTGGGCCTAACACTTTATCTGAATAGGAGATGCATTAATATTCGAATATTCCATTAAAGTTTTCCTTAATATGTAATTAAGTAAATCAGTTAAGAACATTATTTCTGTTTTCCTAATTGACCAATAAAATATGTTATAATATATCATTCTTGTGGTTTTATGGTATTGCTGCATTCTAGGGTAAGAATTCATCTAGTCTGGTTGAGTATCCACTTTGAAGTAACATCACTTGAAGAAGGTTCACCATTGATCGTAAAAGTTTCGACTAGTCATACTGAAGTGATCCTTTTGGGGACACGAATACTTTCAGATTTTACATATTTAGTAAGGGTTTACATGTAGGGAAACGTATCCTCATGCCAGGTTTTCCTGACACGCCTGTGCACAGAGAAATCTTAGACACTCAAGGATAGTGCCTAGTAAGCATTCAAACTCTTTCCAGTAGGGATATGTGTGTATTCTCAAATTAAATGTAAAATTAATTGTTTTATCTGATTTAAACACAAATTAAGCATTTGGTGCGAGTTCATTTCCTTTAAGGCAACACGTAATTCGCTTTAATCATGTCAGCTGCTAAATGGAAAAAATTACTGACATTTTCACAATTTATTGACTCTCGTCCATTCGTGTCAGTCCCTTACGTCAGATTATTTGCGAATACACCGACAAATGTACATCGCATATTTTTATATTTCCTACATTCGAAAACTTATTGTATTATTCCCGAATAATACTATGGCTCGATATTATTTTTCTGAAACTAATTTATTGATTTATTATCTACCCCGAAACATAATTTAAACTATTTATTTTTTATTTATCTTAGGTTTTAAGTACAAGTTAAGTTTATTTCTTATAATTTGCTTTTATAAAAAAAAAAGGAAGACAGAAACAAGCCTAAGCAATTTGTTTCGGTTGGAAGTTTTAAAATTGATTGATCTGTTTTTAATTTACTGTAAACAAAATAAAAGATGCCCATTTATCAGTGAGAGACATTTTGATAAATATCCTCGAAAGAAAAGTTTAATTAAATCTTTCGTTTTCACTAAAACATTTGCCTTCAGTTTTAAAAAGCAGTTACCAGGCATGCAATGCTTTAACATTTTTGAATCTCGTTTTCTTTGTGCGATATTGTTCTGTTTTTACACAATATAAGAACGTTTTGATTTTTTCACATCTGACATTTTATCAACCACTCTTAGTATATTACAGCGCTAATATACTTCATGCAAAGTTAAAAAATAACGGCTTGAATTAGAAAGCTAATTGTCGATTCTACCACACCAGGACGTATTTCACTTCATATGTAATCGTCTTCCTATAAAAGAACCAGATAGTCCCGAAATACAATACACCTGTCACATCTGAGAATTTGTCGCAGATAGCACTGTTTACTCTCTTAACATAGTATAAACTTGGCATATGACTTTTCCCCAGACAGCTTTCTCAAACAGAGATATTGCTGATTTTTATATACTCCATTGTTATTTCGATGGAAGGTGCTCGACTGAGATGCAGTCTTTTCTTTGTCCTTGCAAAGCATCTAGAATAAGAACTCGTTTTGTTACGACAACGAAAATGGCTTTGTTCTTCTCCATGTGTGCAGCGTCAGGTGAATTTCTGTGTAATGGCTTCCTATGGGAATAACACGTTGATGCAGAACTATTAACTGCAACCTTGTAGTTTACAAATCCAATGTCAACAAATTCTTGTCATCAATCTGCCGTAACGTACTCAAACGCAGTTCAAACCGACGTTCCTCAATTTAAGGCTGGCAATTATTTCCACCCCGTTTATACTCATACCGAGTTGCTCTTGGCCTTAATCTACCTAGACCACGATAGTAAACGAAAACGTCAGCAAGTAAGCTCAAAGTTGAAAGCCTACTAGCATGGCTATCGAGAGAGCAGGCCAATGAACACGATATCGTGACGTCATTACCAGATCAACGTGTAGGTAAAGACACGAAGGTGCCTAAAGCTTCCGGTGTCCAACCACGTGGTCATAAAAATATTCTTCGTTGCCTTATATTTGTGGCTGTTATAATTATGTTTTTTATTCTCCTAAAGAGAAAAAAAACAATTCGTCATTGGGATAATTTTAATCTAACAAAATATAATAGTATGTGGATTGTTTTTGAATTTTTATATCTATCAAAGGAAGTCGAATATTTTATTTTATTTATTTATTTAAACCGCAAAACAAACAATTTTTATATGAAAATATTTTTCAGTCCGTTCTTTCAATAATAAATAAAACTTATCATTGAGTATTTCCAAATATTTTAAAGCTAGAAGCATTTCCACGACAGTTCTTGCTTTATTTTTGTTGTTTTTTGTTTTTTTTGTTTGTTTCTTTGTTTGTTTTTTAATAAAAATGATCGATAAATTCAATATTTTAGCAGCGGGCGTAATTTATTTCTTTGAAATATATTTAAAACTTAAGTTTTTGTTTGTTTTTTAACATTTTATTTGTAAATAATTTACATGACTGAAATGGGAAATGAAATAGGAAATTCTCTCCAGAGACATACGAACACAAACTTATCTTAAAAATTCATTAATTAATCAGTTTTAATTAAAGTTTTGATATGAACTAAAATTAAAGAGTACATTAAATTTTAGTTAACATATTTTCTTGTGTTTTATCTTATAAATAAATGTTGTACGCACCATGCTAAAATAATAACGTTATTTAGAAAGCCATTCTTAACAGGAGGGGGATTTCTTACTATTCTGCACATTCACCTAATAATTTAATGAAAAAAAATACCACAAAAGTTTAAAATCCTGTCTAAAATATAGCATGGTGCGTACACTGCACAAGCACTATTATTATTATTATTATTATTATTATTATTATTATTATTATTATTATTATTATTGATACTATAACAACAACAATAGAAAAAGTGCTTCACGGGAACTGTAGGCCCTGCGTAAACGAGTTTTAATTTAAGGGTTCTCCCTGTAAAGCGCATACACAAAAGGTTTTCATTTGTTTATTTAATCACGAAAACTTTTTTGAAGGTACTCTTTGAGGCAAAAAAAAGGCCAAAAGCATTATTTGAATATGTATGAAAAAATAAATGTAAAAAAAAATAAGAATATTAGTGTGGAAAATATAATATAATAAAAATAAATTAAAACAAAATGAAAATAAAATAAAAACAAGCACGAAATAAACGTATGAATCAAATTTAATTAAAGAAATAAAAAAATAAAATAAAATACATGCACGATTACAAAAAAAAGTGTATGAGATATATACGAAGAAACTGAAAGAAAACCTCAGGGAGCAGCCATTAAATTAAAACCCGTTTACGTTTCCCATAAAGTGCCGAAAAGAGCTGTAGATGACATCGATTGGCGCCACACCAACTTGTTGTGAAGGGTCAGGGAGGATGGAAAGTCTGAGGTGGAAGAGTACTAACCAGACCGCTATTGGAAGTGTGCAGTTAAAATCTGGGACCTTGGGAAGGCATTTTTCACCCAAACCCCAGGAAACACCACGAACCGATGCCAACAAGAAATCAATGGTAAACGGCTGTTGCGATAACGTGCAATCATCTGTACGAGTGGTCAAGAGGTGAAGAACATTGGAAATCCGGGGAGATTTTTCACGCGGTCTCCAGCGAATACCACAGGTTACTGCCAGTGAGCGATCACTGATGATAGCCTGTGAGACAACTCCTAGTGAGTGAAATAATAATAATGTCCCCTCCCAAATTCACCACCACCCTGATTTAATATCATAGATATTTACTATATTTTCTTAGCTTTTAACCAATGTTCACATTATAGTATGATTGTTTTTAGTAGTTATGTGAACTTCATTTCCGTATTCATGTATTCTACACTGATATGAAAATGAAGACTCTAGCGGAGTATAGGATTCCTAACCATGTAACTGATGAAATTACACTACACATTTTGTAAAACATGGAAAAAATCGACATAGAAGAATAGAAAACTAAAACTTTAAATGTAATTTCTGTATTAAAAGTAATAGTTATTTAAATATTTCAACATAAAATTTTGTGGGAAAACTCAGCTCTCCAAAAAGGGGCACTCTGGATGGAAACAAAAATAAAAATTGTCTCAGTCATGAAGGATTTCTCCTCCGCCGGCCGAGGACAGAAAATGGTGAATTGTAGCATCAGAACAGATACTACTACACTATGATCTTGTCCTGAACGCCAAGAATTGTTTGTGTTTTATGTTTCTTTAATTGTTTGTTCCCTAAATTCTTAATTCAGTTTTATCAGTATTAGATTATATATTGCTTTAAAATACGTAATTTTACAGAGATAATATTTATATTTTATATTGAATAAAGTTCAGTTTCATTATTAATCGAATTGGGTGGCTTTCTTTTCTAACATGTTTTAATGCTCTTTGTAAAAATGCCGTCATATAGTATCGACAGTAACAGTTCGAAAATCTTACCTTCACTGCCTGCAGGCATTTTTCAGTAAACAGGCGTTCTATATCTAGGTGACCGTGCTACTAGACACCAACCTCGAGTGTCTTCTGTCTCTCTGTAGAGCGGTTTGTTAGGACAACCTGGCACGAGGAAACTTCACCCTACAAGTAAACCCCAACTAAATATTCAAAGTATTTTAAAGTTTTATCCTCTCAGCACGGCTACACAATCGCTAATAGGAAGGATTGGTGCCTCTTTTAATTATGTTAGATCATGTAACAACACTTAGTTGAATACTCCATTAAATAAGATTAATTCTTATTCCAGCAAAATACCGCATTAAAGATAAATTATAAGATAATTAAATAGTCAATTGGGGAGACTAAAGTTATTCTTCACAGCTTTATCAACGCAACGTTTGAGAGAGAAGAAAATCTTTATTGAATCCTAAGATATCTATGAATTGTACATAGAAATCAAGTATAGAGCCTCAGGAAGGAGGCTCTTTTATCTCTGAGAACAAAATAGAAAAAGGACAATTCTAGTCTGCTGAAAGAGCTTTTGGCTCTATATTCTCCACGTGATTATTACCCAGTTTTTAATTGAAGACATAAGACTTAAGAATCGTTAAATATATACAAATGTTATTTAGTTATTTAAACGTTTATTTAACGTAAATTAAAAAATAGGTATTTCCGCATTTACTGACCCGCATTCCTGTAAATGTTACCTCCATATATTCTGGCAGCTGACGTAAAGCGCCTAAATATGCCAATCGCTGATTAAACGAAAACGCTCAGCCAATGAAAAATCGATAACAAATGCGCTTTGGGTTTAATCAATACCAATCTTTGTGGACGAAAATTAATAAATTGACTCCTTTTTTCTTTTCTTTTTTTTTTTTTTGATTCCGAATGGACATATCAAATAATTTACATGTGGTCCCACGACATAGCAATAATTAAAAGAATTATGGGAAAGAATGTGGTATAGAGCCAGAATACGCTATCACCAACTGGAAAAACTTTTTACGAGATATTTGTCCGATTATTTTCTTGGCAATCCCCAGAAGATCGAAGGCCGAGAGGTCATTGGGGAAATAGATAGCTGTTCAATAAAATTTATGCAGAGAAAAAAATCGGAAGAAATCATTTGTCTCCATCATAAACCACATCAAAAAAGTTGCCCGGTGACGGAGCTTCCTTCTCAACTCTATTTGTCATCCGCGGCTACCCTTTAATCGACTGAAAATATTCCTAATGGAATATTCTGTCTCCAAATTATAAAAGGAATTGAAAACTAAAAGGAAAAATACCCCTTGCACAAACAAATTACTAAAAATATACATAAAATCAAATAGTACGAAACAAAAATATATTTTGAAAAGATTTACTTAGAAAATAACATTCTTACAAAAATATGTTTCATTTGTGGATGTCTTTAGAAGAAAAAAACTTTTATCACAAAAAAAGTCCAATGAAAATAACTTTAAAAACATTAAAAACCTATTTTAAAACTTTTCTCACAAAAAATCAAATTCTATTCTTACGTAAAAAGGGGTTCAAAAAGATTCTGTTATTTAAAAATAAAAGAAACCTACGGTAGATGTTTTTATTTATTGTATTTGTATTTTTCTTTAGTGTAATTAGTATACGATAAGTGTTGTTCCTTTTTTCTTGGCGTTATATAATTAGATCAGCGTTCGGCATATTCCGGCGATTTACATCAGCTGCCAGCCTATGCCGTGGTAATACCACGAAAATACGGGTCGGTAAATGCAGGGTTATCATTAAATATTTATTTCTTTGTTCTTGGTTGGCCTTCAACTTTATTCATTTCAGATATGGGCCGTTTCTGTGAGATGATCAGCTGTGTTATAAGGATTATAAACTTAGTGTTACACAAGAGATATGACAACATTAAAGTTAAGCAATTCTATTTTGGCCAAAAAATGTTCAATTAAGAAAGACGCTACTTTAGATCCATCACCGTAGTGTATCTCCAGCAATCTGAAAATTTTTTTTTAAGTAAATACGCAAGGTGTATTAGAGGCAGTATATTGAGAGAGCAGCTAAGATAAAAAAAAATCTACCAAATGCCGAAGTGATAAACCAATGATACAATAAGAATAACTACATTCAAGCTTTTGCTTATTATTCGTTTGGTTGCGTCCAATATTTTAGCATTCTAACAATAAACCAGCAATAACAATAGATAATTATTTTCTTAAATTCGACCAAAGAAAAAGAGAATCCAATAAAACTGCTTTGCTCGGAATAACGAAATATGAAGACGAATGAACACAAACGATGTGTATTGAGAAGTGTTAGACCAATAAATGAGCACGCGTCAATTCTCGAGCTAATGTCGAACCAGTTCAAACATTTTGGCTCTTACAGTTATTATTTTGGAACGGAACACGCACCTAACGGTTTTGTATTACAGTTCAGTGTCGGCGTAATCTGTGATCACTGAGCTGTCATTTGCGATCACCGACTTCGGTCACGTTTTCTGCTCCTGCAAATTACATGGGAGAAAGGCGTGCTATTCATTAAATTGAGGGCCGCTCCCCCTTCCTTTGATCAGCGCCCGTTTTGTGCCGTGACCTTAATTATTAAGAAACACTTTCACATTTTTTCTTTTCTTTTTTTTTTCCTTTGTGTTTTATGGTGTATTTGTTTTAATATGCAACCTTTATTCTGCGCTTTATTTTGACCTTCTTTTCAGTGTTAGAGAAAGAAGGGATCACATGAGAGTAAAAGGAAGTTTTAGAGAAATTATGTTGCTTGTCTCATCTACGAATGATAACGAGGAAGCTAAAAGAGGCAACGACGCTTTCGCAATTCAGAAATAAGTATTCAAAGACTATTCATTGATAAGTTTACAAATACTGACTGCCAATTATTTAGATATTTTAATCCACTTACCCTTAAATGTTTATCATGATGTTGTATATACTTTTTATTCGCTCACTTGGTAAATCCTGCACTTATTTCAGAGTTTATTAATATTTTATCTGATTTCCAATTCGACATTTTCTAATTATTTAAAATAACCTAATTACAAAAGTATTTTAAAGAAGTATTTTTCAGTTATAATCCCGATTTTGATTAAATAGTATCTTGTTAAATTTCAAATAGTTTCTCACAATTTTCCATTTTGAGTTTGAGAGAATATAAGATGATTGCTCATTCGTCTAAAAAATTGCTATTACAAATTGAAACCATTTTATAGCATTATCCATTTTCGCTCTTTGTAATCGAATGTCACTAATACATTATATGAAATTGGTTGTTATGTTCGATTACATAAAACCAATTTAATGTAGTGGTAGTATTCCTCTGTTGGTTTCCTTTAATGATTTTATTGACGGTTTTTAAATGATAATCGTACTACTTTTTTCTATTTCGGGCGTAGTTAGGTTGATTAGTCTCATACTAAATATATTAAAAATCTGTTTTATGATCCTTCAATAATATATATGCATTCTTTAAATTAACTGGGTACACATTGTAACGAATCCGTATTTTATCAGTTATATTTTACTCTACAGATCAATTTCCTACACAATAATTTTGTTCCTCGGTTTTCAAAAGTTTTTAATTTGTATTTCCGTGTTGTAATCAGTTTTGTTCATCCAGTAAAGGTTTAATCTTTTATCCGCTTTCAGAAATAATTTGTCTGAATGTCTAATATTTTATTGTTTTACGTTATTCTTAACTTGCTTTTAAAAATCTGTGATATTTACTTGGAATTTCAAATTATTTACAATATTAAACATATACATGGAAGATAATGTATTTGCATGGATTTTAGTAAACTTTTTAAAATAATTATCACTTAAATTGGTTTTTATACCGAAAATAATGGGACATGTTCGTATTTTATTTTTAGTAGTACTTCTAAATACAACAAATCTTTCGCAATTGTATTTGGAAAAAATATTAATTACAATTGATTAATTTTTAGGTTTATTATAACATATTTTTATTATAATCTCACAATGAGTGATAGTTACTAGAATTATTACACTAATAAATAACAAAACTGAATTTGCTTTAAATTTATGAGGATGCAAGCGATTTATTTCCTTTAAGTATCATAAACCTTGGTAATATAATTATATCAATTCTGTTGCGACAGAAAACACTTTTCACACTTTTTCAGCATATAAGAATTAGAATGATATAGGAAATATAGACGGTCATCGCTTTAATTAGATAAGCTTATCTACGTTCAAATGGGTGTTTGAAAAATGAGCCAAATATTTTCAATCTATTTCCTTTATTGCATATGTCTGTGAGATAATTAACAAACATTTGATATAATTCTTTCTTGCTAAAGATTCTTCTATATTGAGATGCATCTTCAAGTTTAGTTATTAAAAATATATTTATAAAATAAACATTTTAAAATAGGTTAAAATGATGAATTTTCACACTAAACCAGTCAGTACTTGATAATAAAGCCCAATTACGATAAATTATTGTAATTTTATTTCACAAGTTTTAAGATGACTTTTAAGAAACCGTTTATTAAAGATGGATTTAAAAAAAAATTAATTTAAACATTTCGATTATAATGTTTTTAATACATAGTTAATATTTATGATGGAACAAAATGAAAGCTGACTTATTTCTGTTGTAAAAATGGTTGAGTTAAATTAATTTTTTGACACGAAAGTATATACTTATTTTATGAGACTCTGTACTGGACTTTGACAATGCCATTACTAGTCAACAACTATTAACAATTAGTAGAAGAATTGGTGAAATATTGGTAGTCTTTAAAGCATTTCAGTTATTTTTTACCTGAGCTCAATGACCGATCTCGTTGGAATCTCTCCGCCATCTTCGTCACCAAGCCGGCTAGCTTCTGCCAGTCATAAATTCCTTTCTTTTATTATACATTTCCCCTCGTTTGCAGCCTCGTCATGCCTGAGGAAAATGAAAGGGTGCCTACGAATAAAAGGACGATTTTTATAGCATAATTAATCGGCCATATTAGTGCGTCACACTCATCTAATCGCAGATTATTTTCTTTTTCTCCAATTTTAAGACCATCACTGCGTTGGTGAAATGCGTTCAACTTTCGTGTCGTTTGATCACGTGATCGAACTAATTAACATTACACAATGGCTTATGTTCTTATTCTTACTTAACTGGCATTTTTTTTATAATTTTCCCCTTTTTTAACGTTATTTTTATGAGCTTGATTTCCTCGTTTTCAATACAATATGTTTTCTTTGTTCTTTTATTCTTACCATTGTCCTTTTATTTATGTTTTTTTCAATCAATCTTTAATATGTTTTATCTGTTAATTAAATGCATTTTTATATTGGATGCTCGTTTGTATTTTATCATTTTTTTTTCGTTTCTTTAAAAGTTATTAGTCCTTAGTTTCATCTTTTTGTCTTTATCTCCGTTATTCTTTTCTCCTTCTTTTCCTTTTAAACTATCATTCCCCATTGATCGTATATTCTTTTTTTATTTCACTTGCGATCTTATCTGTTTTAATATATATATATTTTTATATATATTTTACCTTGCATCTCGTTTTATACTTTTTATTTCATATTCTTTAATTATTTATCTTTTATTTTGACTATTATTGTCGGGTCTGTTCACTTAAATATTTATTGTTCTAATTCTTTTACGGTCTCTTTACCTCACTTTATCTCTCTCTCTCTCTCTCTCTTTATATATATATATATATATATATATATATATATATATATATATATATATATATATATATATATATATATAGTCCGAATGGTATGTTGTATCCACGCGTATTCCTTTTGGTATATAGAAATATGTATGGATAAAAATGAATACGAAATATATCTAGATGTCTATATTTTTTCTGTATTTCTGTCCTATGTGTTGACATATAGAAATACAAAAAGACTTTCGAAAAGAAAAAAAAACGAAAATGTTTCTTTCGAAAGTACAGTGAAGAAGACCGAAGAATTGGTCGAAAATAATGTGCTTTTGAAAGAACCATTTCCATTTTTTCGAAAATCTTTTTGTATTCCTACAAATCAACACATAGGAAATAAATCCAGAAAAAATATAAACATTTCTATATTTTTCGTATTGATTTTTTATTCATACATATTTATATACACCAAAGGAATACTCGTGGATACAGCATGCAATTCGGACTATATATATATATATATATATATATATATATATATATATATATATATATATATATACTTGCATGGGTACGCGGCGTTTCCCGGGTTGACATGAAGTTCCGTTTAAAATACGCCTGCTATACTAATCATTTTCATCATGGGTAACGTGGGTACATCCACAACAATTTCAAAAATAAAAGAACAGATAAAAACATGTAAATGTAATCGCCCCAAAAAGAAGTATCTGATAGCCACTCACCCAGATATTTCGGAAGAAGGGATAACTGTCCTAAGAAAACTAACGATTTTGTGAATCTAAAACAATAATGTTTATAAACATTAATGCGTGCGTTTAGTTTTATTTTGGTAAATGTGTAGTTTAGTGGCGTAAATTATTTGCCAGACCAAAATTATAAAAACTATTTTAATATAAAACCCAAAGGCTGAAATAAAACCAGAAAAAAATTATTTTTTCATCATTTATATTTATTATTCGAGGCCGCTATATTGATTTTAATATTTGACCTTTCTAAGGTTTGGCAGGTTGGTCTTTTTAAGCTCTTTCATGAATTACGTTTTTAGCCGCCATATTTATATTTTGTAATTAAAAAAAGTTGGCTGTCACACCTAAAAAGGGCCAAATTTTAACCGTGTAAGGCGTGCACATTTAGTTTAATAAAAAATGACAAAAAAAATAAATGAATAAAAATGAATTTTTTGAGGGGGTTTATTTCAGCCTTTGGGTCTAATAATGTTTTATATAAAAACAGTTTTTATAATTTTAAATATTTTTGACTGCTAATGGAGGGGGTAAATATTTATTTATTGCGAATAAAATATTTACAATAAAATGTGGCACAAGGGCAAAAAGGAGGCTGGGGGTTAATGTTGACCTAACTAACATAACGTTGACTTAACTAGGCTGTTTCACCAAAACACCAAAATCACTCTGTGGACATCCTAACTTAAACCCGAAAATAAATATATACATGATGTGTGGGTTGGGGATAATAGTCTTATTTACAAAAATGAATGAAAATTTACAGTGAAAAATGGTGGTTAGTAAAAAGAACCCCCTCACTAATAATTGTGGTAGGTAGAAAGTTTTGTTAGTCGAAAAGATGTAGGTCCCCCGAAAACTGATTTTATTAAATAAACACCACAAAATGTGCCTACATCACTGATAAAACAGTCTGTCCGTCACCTAATGGGGCCGGGAGTAGGGATTATCGAACCAAAAGACGGGGAAAAATCGGGGGTGATGGGACAGAGACAAACTAAAAAGGGATTGGGATGATGAAAACATGCATACTCTAGCTAAGTTAAAAATTGAACAAAAATGCTTACTTAGCCTATTCTAGATGGTCCGATGAAGTGTCAATGTTTGTTCAGGGTTGCCAAAATTCTAATCATAAGCCAATTAAAAAAATAACTCAGTCGCGAAACTTTCACCCATCTCTCGTTGAAATTTGCCGGAGTGAGTTTAACCTCTCCAGCCTAATCCACATTCTCAATCGATGTCTGAAAATGAGAACAAGCTGGGGAGCAGTGAAGGTATCATCTCCGTAAAACCTCCTTCTATCGCGTCGTCCAAATCACGCCTCTCATAACTGCTAGCAAACACAGAAAAAAGGCGTTTTTCTTTCTTTATGGTCGGTTCTCAGTTGCAGCACGGGGAAACCGACTCCAGTACAAAAAACTGTCCGTTCAGCATGCAGAGCGTGAAGCCTTCAACTAACACACAGAGGTCGAACGATAGCGCAGTTGAAGAAAGCATGATCAAAGTCTTCCTCCCAATCTCCGCATCGGACACAATTAGGTGTCTCAGTAAAACCCGTTGCGTAGAGTCTTTTGCCGACCCAGAGGGAATTCCGAATTACCAGCCAGCTGAGTGATGCCTCGTAATTATCGAAGCAGCTCAACCAAGGATCCCCAAAGCCATATAAAGCGGCGCTCCTCCTTCGTAAAACCGAACTCCTCAATCTTTTGGAATCGAACGGATCCCCTCACTAAAGCCCGATATATTGCCTTGCGAGACAATAGCTGGGTGTCAGAAAGGCATTCTCTCACCCGGAGAAGGAACCTCCAGGCCTGTCGACACTCGCGATAGAAAAGGCACTCGTTTCGGGGAAACTAGTGTGCCTCCCCCTCAGCCGACTGCACACTCTCCAAAGCCTGAAAGGCTTTCTTAGTGTCTTCCATCCAGAAGACACCGTTTCTCTCACTAGGTGTACACATTCGGTCCAGATATATCAGCCTAAGAGTGTGTTTATGAATTTCCACACTAGGCATACCCAGACCGTCTTCAGACGGATGCAGGTAACAGACCTCCCGGGTAACCATGGCTTGCTTTCCGCGCGAAAAGAGTACGCACCAGATCAACTACTGAGGCCTCCGGGAGTGGGAGTACTGATAGACGCTATAGGATGAGAGGGTAGATATGAGAATCACATACCTCCACCCGACCATACAATGACAGGTTTCTCAAGGATCACAAATGAAATGTGATCCTGACCGCTTCCAATACTTCCGACCAATTTTTCTTCAGCTGGAGGTCGAGGCCTAACCAGAAGCCGAGTAGCTTGCAGGGCCCATCAGTTCAACCAAAGGGTCCCTGAAAGGGCATACCCCTCTAGGCACCAATAGACCTAACGTAGTTAATTATGGGCCCTGTGACCTTTGCATACTGACTTGTTTCTATGTCGACGACTCTAATTTCGGCACTGCTCGTTACAAGCACGGTCAAGTCGTCGGCATAGGCAGTATACTTTATCGGGGTAGAGTCACCTAGCAAAGTAATCCCGCGACGGACCGGATTCACCCGAAGCTGGTGCAAATATGGCTGAAGCGCAAGCACATACAATATGGGTGATAACGGACAACCTTGACGGATGGATCTTGTTAGCATGAAAGGCTTCGACCTAACCCCATTCACTTCCACCATAGCTCCGGGGTTAGCATACAAGAGGCGAATCCAAGTGCGAAACTAGGGGCCAAACTCAGCCGAGCGAAGAACAGCCTCTAGGTAACAGTGGTCTACTCTGTCGAATGCTTTGGACTGATCGGCTTCTGTGTCGACTTTTTCTACGATCAAGCGTAATGCGTGCAAATTATCTTGAATCGTCAGAGCCTTAATAGAATAAGTGTGTCGGGACTTATTAGACGGTGCAAGACAATCTGCAGACGATTTGCTAAGATCTTGGTCAAAATCTTTAACTCTGTGTTTAACACCATTAAGGGCCGGAAATTACCTATGCCATCCCCTCCATTTTTATCTTTTAATAATCCCCCAGGTAAAATACTGAGGTATGCACCCTTTCCTAAACCAGGAATTGAAAAGTACGGCTAGCAAAGGAATAAAAATGGGCGACAGCCTCAAATACACCTCGTAGCGCAGACCATCAATCTCAGGGAGCCTGTCTATCCCGACCTGTTTCAAGGCCTCAAGGACTTCTTCCTCTTTTATGCTACCTTCACACCTAGCCGCTTTGGTCGCCTCAAGGCAAGAAAAGTCGGCTAAATAGGTGTCAAACTGTTCAATATTCAGCCCAGGCTCCTTGGTAAAAAAGCTCCTGAAAGTAAGCCTGAAAACCCTCCAATATTCGGTCATTTGATGTTATGGTTCGTCCGCCCGAATATGAATACATCGCGAATATAAATTTATCCAAAACAAGTCAAAATTGATATACCAAATGGAACCGTATTTGACATTTAAGAAAATGGCTGACTATATTATTTAAAAAGTATGGTTCCCTCAAAAACTGCCTGTCACGACTTGGAAAGCTGGCATAAAATTCTAGGACACTGCAATACAGCTGATATTAAAAAAATAGATTGTAAATAGTCCCAGGCACGACGTTAAACCGCGACCATTTCTATCTTACTAACCAAATTAACTAACTAATGCCTAACAGAATGTTTCCAGTTTTTGTTAAACAAAAAAATATATATTTATATGAGTTTGTGTATATATATTTGTATGTATTTGAATAGGATTATATTTGTATGTGTATATATATATTTGAAAAGTGTTTATTTTTATAGGTATATAAAAAAAACTTAATGTGATTTACAAAAAAAAAAATGTCTTCTGTTTGCACACATTATACCAATATATTAATACTTCTTTTTGACCAATGAGAATAAAGACAAACTCCCCACACTAAAAACAATGTTATTTTATTTGTTCATTTATTTTTTTATTTTTATTTTCTCAAGTCAAACCAAATTGAATCCGAAAGGATTTTTCCATTATATCAAAAAGGGGTGTGTTAAATGTTTTTGGTTCCTAATGGGGGTAGTTATTTATTTGATTTACCTCGTAAGCAAAATATGACAAAAGGTCGGTTTTTATGTGGGAGAAAAGGAAAGGTGGAGAGGGAGAGGAATGGGGAAGGGATGGTATATATAGGGTTGCACCTACATGTACTAACAACCAATTGTCACAAGGGAAATGGTCTCAAAGTGTAGCATCTGGGAATAGATACTATTTTTTGATCTAAGCCAAAAGGCCGAGTAATGGGGGTAGATATTTATTTGCTGCCCACCACAGCAAAATATGACACAAGGCCGGAAGGTAGAGAATAGGCGAGCTCCCCTAAAGAAGGGGCACTCTCGCCCCAACAAAAATTGCCTGGAAACTTTCGTCGGCATTCCCCGGTAGGGGCACCTCGGGCGACAAGCAATAAACTTGCCCATCCGAAAAGCCCGGTGACAAGGCATGGGAGGGTTGACCTCCTAGGTAGTACCAAAGTGGTGTACCTCAGTCGGGCTGAGTGTCAAGAACAGATTCTTGACGAGTACTTCTACCCTGTCTCCCTGCAGCCGAAGCTGCTAGGAGACACATCCCATCCTGCCGGATTATAATGCCGAGTAATGGGGGTATGACACCAATAATTTTGGTCCATCTGAATTCATCTCGTCTTGGAGGGAAACTGGTCCTTGTTTTGGGGACAAAGATTCAATCACTCCAAGACAAGGATTTGGTTTTATAGTTTATTTCACTTTCGCAGAAGGATGGAAAGTGAATCTCTGGCTTGCGTGGTACATGTCCGCCCCCCCCCCCCAGTAAAGGGGGGGGGAGACGTCTGTGAAGCCGTCCGTCGTCTTCTAAGCTCAAACCAAATCTCCATGATTCAGCTAACCTGTTCACGTGACTCACACGCAATCCGATCAGCTGATCCTGACTTCCGGTCAACGTGTCTCAATATAATGTACCTCCCTCTCTCTCTCTCGATCCATTCTCTAACAATATAATCAATATAATTGTTGCTTAAAGTTTATTAAATAACTATTTTAAATATAATACTTTGAAAATAATTTGGAACGCGTAAAACACAAATTGTAGGTATTTTTAATTATAAAATCTCTCTCTCTCTCTCTTTCTCTCTCATATATATATATCTTTCTCTCATATATATATATATATATATATATATATATATATATATATATATATATATATATATAAAGTTACTTTTTTGTTTGCCTGTTTTTGTGAGTAACATCTCTACCAAGGTACTGTGTCAGATTTATGTGACAGATATGAAACTTGACATATAGACGATTTGAATTTGGTGAACAGATTCGATTTGGTTTTTAAGCGGCAAAAATAGTGGGCAGTGGTTAAAAATTAAAATAAAATATTGGAATTTTGCAAGTGTAACTGAACTTAACGTGTTATTTTTACTCACGCGCAAATATGAATTTATATCTTTAATAACGTCCTTATTTATATTTTTATACTACCATTTCAGCCCGGCGTTGCCCGAGTGTTTGAAGATATATGATGAGCAAAAAAAAAGTCATAGTAGGAAGGCAGGCTCGAAACCGTACCGCAAAGGAGGAAAAGAACGGGAAAAACCTGACGTCTTTGCTGTTACAACCACCACCAAACCGGAAGTGAAGTAGTTTTAATTAAGGCAAGACAATCGAAAGGAGATGATGACTTTCGAATATATCGAATGATCGATATATCGGCGAAAAAAAGCGACACCCTTGTAGAAAGGTGCACAGTTAAAGGTGAAGATATTAATGTTTTTAGCCGATTTTTCGATATTTGTCGTCTGAAAAGTCGAACTGCAAAACGATAATGATTCTGTATAAATCCATCACCTCCGTCGAAAGTTTTAGGCAGACATGCAAACATACATACATTTATATATTGGTAACTGAAATTTTCGACCCAAACCGATTAAAAAGCTTTCCCTATCTCTGACTACCATTTATGTAAAATTTCAAATGTTTAGAAATTGTCTGAGGAATTTGGCAAAGACCGAAGCCGTCAATTTTTTTAAAACTTTGACCCCTATTATGACCCCTTAACATTTATTGTTTTGCGCTCAAATCAAGTTATTAAGTTAGATCACTGTCCAAGGAGGAACCTATATCTAAAATTTCAATTCTTTATACGCAAAATTGGCGGAGGAGTGTGGTAAAGTTCTCAAAGGTGAAATCGTTGAACTTTGACCGCTTAACAGCCAAATTTCTAGCCGAAAACACGTGTTACAAAGATTTTCCCAAATTTCCATAACCTCTATGTCAAATTTCATGTCTGTAGACTGAAAATTGACAGATTTATTGCGTAGGGAAATTTACACAGACAGATAGAGAGACACTTTCACTTTTATAGATATACTAGGATTTCAGTCCGGCGTTGCCCGGGTGTTTGGAGGTGTATTTTGAACAAAAAAATAGGTCAATTTTTTTAACTGTGACCCTTATTATGACCCCTTAACATTTATTGTTTTGGGTTCAAATCAAGTTATTAAGTTAGATCTATTTCCAACGAACCTATATCTAACATTCACGTTTAGACCAAAATTGTCAGAGGAGTATGGTAGAGTTCTCAAAAGTCAAATCGTTGAACGTTGACCCCTTAATAACCACATTTCTTGCCGAAAACGGATTACAAAGATTTTCCCAAATCTCAGTACCCTGTATATCAAATTTCGAGTCTGTAGACTGAAAATTGACAGAGTTATTACGTAGGAAAATGTACACACACAGACAGACACACAGACACGTATACTTTTATAGATTAAACAAAAATATATACGTATAGATAAATATATATGCAAACAATTTTGTGTTTACTGTACACTTCTTACGCAAATATAAATCATGTAGAATATCTGCATGAATATAATTACACATAATAGTTAACTAAAAATGATCATCCCATAAGAAAACCGAAAAGCTAATATGGAATTAATTAAAATGGATGTTTAAAAGAATATGCAAATTAGTTAGATCTTTTACTAGTGAATGCAATTCCATGATCCATATATAAGAACATTGTATTTTCTTTTCATCTAAATAGAAAAGAGGGTTTTTAATATGAATATCAATACACACAAAAGAAAAACGAATTTATAGGAGTATAGATAGAAGATAGATAGATACGTGTAGAATTAAGCCAGACGGTATCGAATGAGACTGGAGAGCTACTTTTTTTAGTTTCGATTTTAGCTGATATTACTTAAGGCATATTTTATTTAGCTTTTGGCATCACTACTATATATTGGGTACAATATAATTACTAATAAAGTATTGGCTTTATGATAATAAATACGAAAACGCGATGCGATAAGGGATTTGTTTTGAAGAAGGGTAAGTAATTGTTGAAATCATAAACTAAATTACTTTTTTTTTAATTACATTTTCACTCCAAACAAGGCACCTTGCCACTTTGATGTAAGGGGCTACTGTCAGGGAAATAAACTACAGGGGTGATGTGGGGAGTTGGGCAGCAAGATGTCGGTTCACGTTACACTTGAACTTCGGCATGTCAGTACAGTTGGGGATCAAGAACCCGAAAGGGAATTGCAAAGGCTAGCGGTTGTGGGGAAGAAACTACTGGAGTAGAAGTCTCTCTTACATCTAGGGATCTCTACTATGAAGAGGTGGGATCTGGATTTCTCTCTTATCTAAGAAGGATTTAATTATGTTAAGTATTTTCCAGTGATACCGTATGATCTGATTTTCCTGAGTAGTCCTTCATGCCATATCCTGTAAAAAACCTTAGATATATCAAAAGCTACCGCTCTACCTTCCTCTGCTTTGTCCAGTGAATGGTATATACGTTCAGAGATTACAGTTAGGATGTCTGCTGTGGAATGAGCTTGCCTAAATCCATATTGTTCGTCGGTCAGAAGTTTAGCATCTGTAAGGTGATGGACTAGAGCTTTCCTATTTTATAGGATTTTTAATTTTGTACATTAATACATATTAGTGAGATTTTTCGTTTAATATAAAGAAAAACCGCGTAAATTACGTTAGCTCTGAACGCGTAGATATCTAACAGACGACAGGAAAATATTTATTAACGGAAAAAAATAAATAAAATAATCATCAGCCTTTCTAATCGGATAAAAAAGTCTCCATTTACAGGTGAAATAATTAAAAAAATATACGAATAAATTAGAATTATATTTTTGTAATTTCTTTTCTAAGAATATGAAAACTGAGCGAAATGTTCATTAAGTGTGTTTTGAAGAAAATCAATATTAAGGTCGTTTTTATGGGCATTGTATGAACAGCAGTATTTGAGTATTTGTATTAAGATTAATCGGAAAACATGAAACTTTGTTTTTATTTGACAGTGGAATCGCAAACTAGTGTAGTAATTAATAGGAAATTAACGAGAGCATAGTAATTATATTGATTCTTTAAAAGTGTAAAGGTTGAAGGATGCTAATTGAACATTGTGTGAGCAACGCTCTGATCCCCATCTGGTATCAATTGACAAATGGCTCTCGTTTTAGGGAGGCTCCATGTTTTGATAAGCTTCTGGATCTGACCTCTACTCCTGATCTGAGATGGAACACATACATCAAATCCGTTGCCAAGGCTGCTGGAAAAATGGTGGGATTGTTCTACTGCTCCAGTAGATATCTCACTGCTGATGCAATTCTCTAATTAGATAAGAGCCAAGTACGTCCAAAGATAAAGTACTGGTGCAACATCTGGCAGGAGCTACTAGAACGACTTATCCTGCTTTGACAGAATTCAAAATAGACTTCGTAGCCAAGTGTGGGGTGCTCTTTTCTCTTCTCTGCAAACTCTTTCCCACAGAAGAGACTTTGAGAGCCTGTTTCTGCTTCATCGTTATTTTCATGGCAAGTGCTTATCTAAGATTCAATCTTTTATCCCCCCTCGCCTGACTTTCACGAAAAACACACGTCTATCTGAAACCATTATCAATAATTTCCCCCACTCTTTATCTGTGCCTAAACGTTAACGTAGATTACACGAACCAAGCTTCTTTCTTATAACTGCACGCCTGTGGAATTTTGTTCCGTTTTCTTACTTCTCAACTGACTACAATATGGTCGTTTTCAAGTCCAACGTGAACAAGTTCTTGATGAGCCATCCTATTAAGTAACGCGATTTACCAAATTTATACTATTAACGATTACTACGATATTTTCCTATTGACTACCGTACACTCATTAACCCTCATCCTCAAGTGGTCTCCAGGCTTTGATAAGTGGTGACTTCTTTGTAATTAGATAGAAAAAAGTATTATTTGTTAAATCACGTATAAATAATCGGTCTGAATCGCTCACAAGGCAGGCTCAATATGTAAGATAGGAAGATCTTCAGCATCAACCGTATACGGGAAAATCCACTTTAATTTATTATAAGATGTATTTACTTATAATATGTTGGTGCAAAAATAATGTTGTTTTTTGACGTTTAAGTTTAAGTCAAAAACGATAATATTTTTGCACCAACCTAATAATAGGTAGTTTATTAAAATCCAAATGTAATATCATAGCATAAAACAATAAAATGACATAAATCCAGTTAATGATGAGTTACGAAATATTATCACTTATTCGTCGATATGCAAAAAAATCAGCCATTTTAATATTTCAAAAATTCTTAGCAATCCTTGAATATTAAAAAATGAATGCTCGGATAGAATTTACATCCAATAATTTAATAAATAATAATTATGATATCACATTAATAAAATTATTTATAGTTTTGTAACAATTTGGATAAATTAATCTAATGACGAATTTAAAATTGTTGTAAGACCGAAACTTACCTGCATCATGATCTCTTAAAGTACTATATTACGATGTGAGATAACCATCTCAGGGAGCTGTATAGTAATACCGTAGAATCAGCAGGAGTACTACTATTACGCAGCACATAGGATTACCAATAATAAACACCATCGAATAGTAAACTTCGTTTACCTGTTACTCTATCCTTGTAACCTTTTGTTTAATATATCTTTCCCACGCCTTATCGGTGTTCTGCCTTTATCTTCCGTGATTCCAACCTTGAATCCACATCAGTGGCGACAAAACGATTCAAGAAACGCACTTATGCCGAAACCCTAATGTCTGCCGATTCCAAATCAATAGCGACAAAGAAATTCGAGAATTTTATTGACAATTTCGTCCTTGCAACGTCAGTAACGACAGAAGACCCCTTTAGTCACATAGCAGTGTTGAAGAAGAAATTAAGCAGGCATTACTACATCAACAAAATAATATACCGGTTTCCAAAATCAGTGACGAACTAGCAATCTGAATGTTCAAATTATATAAAGTGTGTCCCAAACAAAAAAAAAACGGTCAACCAAAGTGTAGAACGATTGCTTACAAAAAACACCTATTTGTTCACAAAACAAACTCTTCAAATCAAGAGGGAAGTTGAATGTCAACGAAGTTTTGCATATAAAATAATCATCCTTTCTTATTTACCGGGGCGAGTTTTTTAATAAAAAAAGACAAGTTCTTACACAAAAGGAAACAGAAATTCAAGCATTTAAAAAGTGTTAAATATTTGCTTTTTCTTCTGTCCGAAAGATATTTCCCCCTGCCTGCACTTTGAAAGAAAAACACCGGCCTATTTGCAAGCACTTAAACAAAGAAAAAAGTTGTCTATAATTATAAAAACCTCCAGCGAAAAACAGAAAAAAAATCCTTACTTACGCAAAAAAGAAAATAGAAAATAAACTGTTGAGCGCGCACCAAAAAAAGTAAATTTTCTTTTTTTATTTCTGGCTGAAATTTTTTTGCTTGTTTTTATCTAACAAAGAAAATAAAATATTAAATGTCGAGAAAATTTTAATGGTTACCTTAAATTAACGAAACACGGTTTCTCCAAAGAGCTAAACCAGTAAATAGTTCAGATTAATTGTCTGTTAATTTTTGTTTGGAAAAAGTTGAAACTGTCTGAATTTTCATGCACACTTTTATACACAGGTCTTCAAAGCAACAGTAATTGTTGTTATTTTTTTTCGTTGTCTGCACCTTGTTCGTCCTTTTATTTTACATATTATAAAACCGCTGACATTTTTCAAATAGAATTTTTTTAAAAATTTAGTCATGCAAATGCTAAAGGCTCATATGGATCAGCAACAACAATCAGCGGAAAGGCAGCAACAATTAAAATTCCAAGAACTTACAGTTTAGAAAGTTAAACTACATCAAAAACAACTTCAAGAATTAATTCTAAATTCATTAAACGACTTTAAAAACGCTGAAAGAGACATGATTTTTCCCGGGTAACAATCCAAAACTCGATTGAAACATCTGAATATGTATCAGAGAACGACAAAACATTCGAGGCCATTTACAGGCGCCATGAAGATATTTTCATCATAGACTGTGAACAATGGTCCTGTTATTAAAAGTACCTCTACCATTAGGAATGCTGAGAACTACCAAACATAGTAGGTTCGTGGGTTTTATATTATCCAAGAAACCACGGACTTTAATTTGTCAAAGATTATTAAACTCCTATCGGAACTATTAGTGCCGAACACAACTTTGTTCCATAAACGATGAAAATGGCTGAACATAGTCAAAGACAACCAACAAGATTTCTAACGTTTGCAGCATCTGTGAAAAAGCTCTGTAATGATTTAAAACTCGCTGAGCTGACTGCCGATGATTTTAAGTTCTTCATATTTGCACAAGAATAATATCAACATGAGATGTCGAAGTGAGACGACGAATACTAACCAAGCTTAAAAACGAACGAGGATTGACTCTGTAAAAATTGGTAAATGATTATCAAAGAGTAATTTCTGTAATGGGTGATTCAGAAGCAATCGATTATTATTGTTGCGTACATCAAAAAATCAGAAGCAATTCAACCGCCGTCTCCTCTTAAAATGAAAAAAAGAGAAAGTACGTGTTCTACATCCCGCAAAAAATAACACGCGAACAAGTTAAAGTTCCCAACTGGATGATATCATTATGGTCAATGGCATTTGACGAAATTCTATCCAGTCAAGAAGAAAGCATATTGCAAAAATTGCAATAGAATGGTCATAATTTAACTGAGTGCTAGTACGCCAATAAAACGAGGAAACCCAAGAGATAAAATAGTCGATAGGAATTTAAGAAAATATGACTGATATGATATTTTCAATAACTCTATAACATTCCAGTTTGACTCTGGTTTTGATGTTTCAATCATCAACGTGTATACTTGGCGACAATTTAACAAGCCGGCCCTATTAAAAATGGATAAAACAACTAAATCCGTAACTGGCGAGAATATTAACATTTTAGGTTGGGTAACCCTTACAATAACACTAAACGGAGTTACCAAAATGTTGAAATTGTACTAACTAAAACTTCGGATAACTTGTTAAAAACAGATTGGATAGAAAGCTTTAATCCATGGGATTGCTCAATGAGTAGCTTTTGTCACAAAATCGAAAGTACAGTGTCCACTTCGGGAAATCTCAAAAGATTACTCAAACAAGGATTTCACCATTTTTTTTCTGGCGGCCTTTGTAAATGTTCTAAATGAAAACTAAGCTGTAGGTGAAGGACGGTGCCCATCCCGTATTCAAGAAGAAACGGAATTTTCTTTCGCTCATCTAAAGCAAATCAAGGAAGAATATGACAGACTTGAACGAGCAGATATTCTGTCAAAAACAGATTTTGCGAAGAGGCAACACCTACGACCCAGGTAAAAAAGAACTTCAACCAAATACAAATATACGGAGATTTTTCGACAGGTTCGAAGGATGCCTTGCAAGATCACTATTATGCTCTCCGCAACCCGAAGAAATTTTTAACAAATTAAATCGTGAAAAAAATCCTCTCCAAAATTGATCATTCAGACGCGTATCTTCAGATAGAGATTGATGAGGACATTTCCAAATTTGTCTGCATTAAGGATTGTACAAATACACCAGACTGGCTTTTGGGTTCAAGGTAGCGTCTGCATTTTTTTTAGCAGATCATGGATACCATGCTGGGCGACCTTAAATACGGAACAGCATATTTGGATGATAAACTAGTGACCAGTAAGACTACAACAGAGTACCAGGACGATACCATAAAAATATTCTAGAAGTTACAAGAGTATAGGTTTAAGGTTGAGAAGGAAAATGTTACTTGCTCCTACGAGAGATCAAATACTTAGGGCACATCATAAAAAAGACGGTCGTCGGCCGGATCCTGAAAGAACCAACGCGATCAGAAATATGCCGGTCCCAGTTAACGTTCAAGCCTTACAAAGCTTCCTTGGCCTAGCTAACTTTTAATAAATGTTCATTAAGAACATGCAGAATTTGATAGGGCCTTTAAATAAACTCATAAAATGGACAAACCATGGTTATGGGGTACAGCACAATCAGGTTAACACACCGGTTCTCGCCAGATCACCGAAGTTAAGCAACGTTGAGCGTTGCCAGTACCAGATGGGTGACAATTTGGGAAGGCTAGGCGCTGTATATATCTTCTGGGAAGTTTGCGCGTGCGGCCAGCACCTTCATCCCTTAACAATAACTCAGTCGCTAGAAAAGCATCTACAAAGTTGTAGATGACCTATGCCCCTTAGGGGCACAAGGCTATGGATGGTTGAGGTCCCTGAATGCCAAGACGCATTCGAAAAGAACAAGTAAACTTTACTACGGATCTATTCCTCACCCACTACGACTCTAGTCTCGACATCATAATCGCAATTGATATAATTCATACAGCATCGGTTATTGCATTCTTCATAAACTACTAAATGTTTCGCGAAAAACTGTAGCACACGTTTCTTGATCCCATCTACCAACTGAGAAGCAATATCTGAAACCGAGAAAGAGGCTCTAAGAATAATATTCGCATAGTTCCACAGATACCTGCATGGAAGATGGTTCATATTACAAACAGATCATAAACCCCAAGAAAGGTATGTCAATCTATACCGGAAATATATTGCTTTGTTGAGGAACGATTTTTTAAACTGCAACTTCAAAATCGAGTTCCTAGAATTTTTTTTTTTTTTTTACATTTTCACCCCAAACAAGGCACATTGCCACTTTGGTGTGGGGGGCTACTATCAGGGGCAGCAACTGCTGGGGCACTATGTTGGGATTTGGGCAACAAGATGTCGGTTCACGTTACTCTTAAACTTCTGCATGTCAGTAGAGTTAGGGAAGCAGGGACCTGGAATGGAATTCCAGAGTCTAGCGGTTCTGGGGAAGAAACTACTGGAGTAGAAAGATATTTTACATCTAGGGATCTCTACTGTGTAGGGGTGGAATTTAGCTGCCTGTCGGGTTTGTCGAGGGTGTCTACGTCGTGGGGGCACAAGTGTCTGCAGTGCGTCAGAGCATTCACCATTAAAATACTTATAGAACAGGCAGAGGGATGCAATGTTTCGTCGATGGGGCAGAGGCTGAAGCTTAGATGCCAGTTCAGAGCCTATCAGATTGGCGACTCTCTTTTGAACCTTGTCTAGGAGCGAGAGACTAGCAGCAGATGCACCAGCCCAAATGTGACAACAATACTCCATACATGGGCGAATGGTTACCTTATAGAGGTATAGGATACTTTCAGGTGTCAGTAGTTTTCTAGCACGGTAGAGAGAGCCTACCTTTTTCGCAGCGGCCCTGGCAATGTTTTCAATATAATTGTTCCAACTCATGTTTCCTGTGAACGTTAGGCCAAGCAGTTTGAAACATGTACTCTCAGACAGGGAGTCACTGGCCATTGCTATTGGTGGCAGAGAAGGTTTCTTGTAATTATTGAAGGAAAACAGTTTAGTCTTAGCAGCATTGAATGTGACCATCCATTTATGTCCCCATTCCACTACAGATTGGAGGTCATCCTCTAGTGTTTTTGCCATTTCTTTAGTTATGTGTTCATTTGTTTTCCTGTCATGCCTGTTATAGAGTGTGGTGTCATCAGCATATATACCCATCTCAGAGGCAGTTTTGTCGGGGATGTCATTAATAAATATTAGGAACAATAGAGGTCCAAGGATAGACCCCTGAGGTACTCCCGCATTTATATCATACTGTTTAGATGTACGACCGTCGAGGACAACCTGGATTTTTCTCTTATCTAAGAAGGATTTAATTATGTTAAGTATTCTACCAGTGATACCGTATGATCTAATTTTCCTAAGGAGACCCTTGTGCCATACCCTGTCAAAAGCCTTAGATATATCTAGAGCTACCGCTCTACCCTCCCCCGCTTTGTCCAGTGAATGGTATATACGTTCAGAGATTACAGTGAGGATGTTTGCTGTGAAACGGGATTGTCTAACTCTATATTGTTTGTCAGTCAGAAGTTTAACATTTGTAAGATGCCGGACTAGAGCATGGTAAATTATGGTCTCAAATATTTTGGCGAAAAGTGGGAGGAGGCTAATGGGGCGATAATTTGATGGGTCAGTTTATTCGCCAGAATTCTTGAATACTGGTACCACGGAAGCAGTTTTCCAACAACCCGGAAAGCATGATTCATTAAGGCATTTGTTGTAGAGTGAGAGAGAACTGGAGATATTTCGGCTGAGCACGTTTTTAATAGCACAGCTGGGATGAGATCAAGTCCACATGCTTTTGAAGTGTCAAGGTTTTTTATGATAGCGTGTACTTGAGCAGGGGTGATTTTTAGATCGTTTAGCATGGTGTCTGTCCGCAAAGGAAAGTCAGGCAGAGGGTGGTTGGAAGGGTCCAGTGTGGAGTTCGAAGCAAACCGGCTGGCAAGCATATTAGTCTTGTCGGTTGCTGAGCAAACAACCTCGTGATTGTTGGTTAGTGGGGGAATTGTTGATTGCCCATTATTTTCCCGTTGTAGATTTTCCAGAAATCACGATTTCCTAATTTTTGTGCTTCGATGCGTTTTTTAGTGATTTCAGTAAATTCTCTCTTAGCTGTCGCTATTTCTTTCTTAATGTTACTTCTAGCTTCTATATACTTCTGTTCGTTTGAACTGGACTTATGTCGGTTAAATCTGCGGTATGCATGCTGCCTTTGAGCAATGGCAGTTGCGCAAGTCGAAGTAAACCATTGGGGAGAGTGGGCTTGCTATAAAATTGCCGCATGGGAACATGTGCTTCAATTGCTGTTTTGAACCATTCAGTGGTCTCATTTGCGCACTGTTCAGCAGAAAGAGAAAAAATATTTCCGCATGGGGCATCTCTGATAAGATCTCTGATGGCTTCCCTAGTCAGCCTTTTTATAAGACCTCGTTGTTTTGAGCACTCGCTCTTCAGTTTTGGGTCTAGAATTTAGGGCGATTTCATTGCATGGTCAGCGTTCCCGAGTGCGCTGTCAGCATTTGTTATACAATCCTCGGGAACTGTAGTCAGAAAAAGATGTAGAAGTGATGAGTGTTGTTCTTGGTGGTCAGGGAAACGGGTTGGAAACGTAACCATTTGTGATAGGGAGTGAGATACAGCGAAACTATGTGTTGTGCTGCCCGCTGCATCTGTGTGAGTAGAGAATCCAGGCCAGTTTTTGTGGCGAACATTAAAGTCACCAAATACATGTACTTGTGTGCTAGTGTCGAGGGAGAGTGCTGTGTCTATGCTGTCAGAGACTTTGTTTATTATAGTGAAGTCCTGGGTCGAGGGAGAGCGGTAGAGAAAATAAAAGTAGCTAATGTTATGTTGTATGTTTAGTCTAAAGCACATAAAGGCTTGATCGTCCGTTTCTAGGTTTCTTTCTCTAGTCAGGGGGAGGATGTTACGAATGTAGACTCAAAGTCCGTGCATATGTCTGTCACAGTCCTTACGGCAGAGTAAGAGATAGCCAGGCATGTTAAAGTAGTTAGAGGGGATGGAGGAGTGTAGGTTAGTCTCACTTAGTGCTAAGATATCCGGGGTATTTGTTAGGAGAAATGCTTCAACATTAGCTAAATTAGTTCTAAGCCCACTGATGTTAGTGAATGCAAGCCTCAAGGGAGGAGGCAAGTTGGATTTGTTTGCCCCGAGGCCTGGTTTAAGCTTATTGTTTTATTGTACTGTCATAATGTTTTTAAAGAGTTTCAGTTAGGTGAGAGGGAGCTGAATAAGAGGTTATGCAGGGTATCAGACATGCAATACAAGTAGACCATTAGCTGGCCTTTCTTCAACTAGGACAGTTTATCACAACTTATTCCCCAAAATACGGAATTTTTCGAAGAGACCATTGTTGCTACGCTAAACACAAATTGCGAAATCAAATACAGTATCTCAAATACAGCCAAAAAGCTCTCAGTAACTTTAGCCGCCATTAAAACGGAGCCTCGAGAGAATAAATTCATACAATCTATCAAAAACAAAATTCACAATAAAGACCCGAATGTGCCTAGTTTTCTCCCTCTGTTATGATGTCCTACTGTATAATAACCGTATAGTGATTTTATACAGCCTCGGGGACTTTCACACGGGACATCTGAGGAAGAACCGTACGAAAAGTCTCATGCATTGCCAAACATGGACAAAGATAGAGCAGAAATCTTACAAGGGAGGCGCGTTTGCAGCAAAATCTCTAACTATGACATGCAAACCATGGCCAAACCCAGATCACCAATGGCACAAAATCCATGTAGATTTTTCATGGTTTTTAGACAACATGTATAAACTCATTGTTGTAAATAGCCACTTAAAATGAGGTTCTACAATGTAAAAGACTAAACACCGACTGTACGATAGTATTTTTTACACAAACTATACTCGTATTTTGGCGTGGTAGATTATGTAGTGACAGAAAAGGGTGCTCAATTCCCACCAAGTCGTATCAAGTGGACCACATTACAACTCCTCAATATAACACCCAATTTAATGACCATGCCGAAAAGTTTGTGGACACTCTAAAGAGGATTTTTCTAATAGGCACTAGAAAAACTGACAGGAAGAGCATTGCAACAGTTTCTGTAAGTTTATAGGACAACCCCTAATCCAAACACACCTATATGACGCTCGCCTGCAGACAAAAAACAAGTCTGTTTTCGATAAACTCATTCTACGGCAAGCGAAGTTCAAGAAAACTATCTCGCCCCATAATAAATCCTTCCGTTCTGCCGATAAAATCTTGTTCAACGTCTACAAAACATTCCATTCTGGGAAGTAGACACTATCAAACAAAAAATTGGTGAACTAGTCTATATTGTTCAGGGATCGAAAAAAACTCACGAACAGGAAATGCCGTTTGAATGAAGCATAAGAATCACTACAAAATACTTGTGAAAATCCGATCGACGTAATATTCGATCACTTCGATCTCGACACGCCCCAAGTCTCTCTGAAAATGGGACGCTCTGGAAGAAAAAGAAAATTTACAAACCTTTCGACATAAATTTCATAATATTAACGGTTTTATTATTTTCCTTTAAAAATAAAATTTAAAAAGACAGAAAACTCTTGGAACGGGTGGTGTTGTGAGACCGAAACTTACCTGCATCATGGCTCTTCTAGTACTATATTATGATGTGAGATAATCCTCTCAGGTAGCAGTATCATAATACCGTAGAATCAGCAGGAGTATTAGTAGTACGCGGAACATACGACTGCCACCGGATAGTAAGCTCCGTTTCCCCTTTATCCTATCCTTGGAACCTTTTGGTTAATATATCTTTCTTACACATAATCTGTGTTCCATGTTTTCCTTCCATGGTCCCAACTTTGGATCCACATCAATAATGTAAAACAAAAAGTAATGATTCCATCACTTGTACCTTCCTATGCATTTTATCGATTTCTACAAAACAATTTACTTGTACAATATTAGTTTGAGTTAAGCAAATGTTTACTAATGTTTCCTTTTAATCGAGGAGAGTAAATCTCTCACAACAAAAATGGTAATTGATATTGTCGCTAATGTTATTAAGGCTTTTATAATTTGGTAAATATTAGTTTGAAATGTGTTTTCAAGGAAGGTTCTATGATTGGTAACGAAAGCGCTTCTAGGAATTCAGTTATATCTTCATCAATTCTCTTTGAATCAGTTCCAGCTGTTCGCCCAATGCGAGATCGCATATGACGCCATATTCTTGTGATTTTCGTGTCAGTGTCCGGCAACAAAACATCAAGATTAACACAATTTCGATCCAGATAATGAGAGAATGCCAGTTAATCACAGGTGCTCGTAGGATTATCTGCTGCGGGCTTTTGAGTTGCGCAGCATTTGGTGAGATGCTCGTTTGTATTAAATCGCATTTAAGAGGATTTCTTCGTATGAAGTTAAAATAAATCCGAAAAAAGAAAAAGAAAAAAAAATATTTCAAATATTTTAACTTGAATTTTTCACGTTTTATATTTCAAAAGAATAATAAAAATAATCTGAAATATTAAAGCATCAAGTCTCGTTATATTTAAAGATTCTTTGGTGCGTGCAATCGTATTTATTGATACTAAAATAGATTAGCTAATGTTTGCGCACGAGCAGTATCCGCTAATTTGATTTCCTATCATTTGCTGACAATAATCTTTCGAAAATATTTCGGATATTAGACGAGATTTTCAGGGATTTACTTTCTTCTAGCTCAAAAGGAAGTGAAAAAATAGACATGTATAAGCCCACACACGCACACACACATATACATACATATATATATATATATATATATATATAAATATATATATATATATTTATATATGAATTATCCATCTATGTTAGATATGTCGACAATATATCTATTAACAAAAAAAAAAATAGATAAACAAACAAAAATCAAAACCTCACATAAAAATAATTCAGTACAAAATTCCGTGCGCATTAAATAAATATAAATAACAGTATTCCCATCCTCTTGAATAACAAACAGTACTTGCCTCCCCATGAGAGCAAAGTTAGACACAAGGTCGGGTTTTAATGTGGGGGAACCATCTCCCAAAAAGAGGCACTCTGCTTAGTAACGAAAAGAGGAAATATATCGGTAATGAAGGATTTCTCCTCCATTAACCGAGACTAAAAACGTGAAGTACAGCATCAGGACAGATACTACACTTTGAGTTTTATATTTTTATTTACTCTGAAAAGTTGACAACAAAACAAAAAATTAGTCACAAATCGAATGTCAAGAAAGAAAAGACGACCCCTTTTTTTTTCGACACTGATGGATTTATTACCTACCCATACAAAAAAAAACATCCAGTAAAGAATCATACCACGACAATTATAAAAATGAATGATCCTATAGATATAAAATGGCCATCGTTTAAAATCTACCGAGCCAAACGTAGTTCTTCCACTAATGAAATATTCTATAAGACACTTTCTAACTTAAAACAAACCCTGATTTATAACAACTTTCCAAATTATATCGTTGACCAGAAGATTGAACACACTTTAACCGCCATTACTAAAACCACCACCACCAACAACAACAGCAATAATAATAATAATAATAATAATAATAATAATAATAATAATAATAATAATAATATTAGTATTAATAGTATTAACATATTTTATTGTAACCAGATTCACGCGAATTATAAAATAAACGAAAAAATAATAAGAAATATCATACCTAAACACATTTCAACCACCGAAAAAAAAACCCTCTAAAATTAGATTCATTATTTACTACAAAAAAAAAATTAAAAACAATAATCCTACAGCCGACGGCAGTTTACTCAGAACTAGGAATGCCGTGTATGTTTATAAATTCCCGTAGGAGAATGTGTCTCCAAAAATAACACGTATATCCGCATGGCTATAACCAGTATATCCCGCCGACTAACATACTGCCTACCCCTCCCCCGCCCGAATAGCTCAATTTACACCTCACGGAAACTTGTAAAAGGCATTTAAAGTTATGAAAAAAAACTCAGTTTATTAAATTACCAAAACTAACTGACATAGCGGTTTACAAAAACATTTTGAGCGCAAAAGTATCCAATGATTTAAAGTTTTGTGAACAAATTGTAAAAGCAGTTAAATTTTATTCATTATTAAATGAAGACGAATCTGAGCAGTTTCAAACAAATGTCTGACAACATTCAAAAAAGTCCTATCGGTAAAGATGATATCATATTCATATAATGTAAACCTTATATTTCATTTTGATTTTAGAAAAAAAGACACGAATCTGGAAAGCACGTAGGGAAAATAATGGAATCATTAGCATGGGATACTAAGTTCGCTGTTTAACATGCATACAATCGTTCAAATGATGGTTGGATTTTATTGACACAAATCAGTAACTGAGAGTTGTTTTATTCCTAACAGTATGTATAGTTGCTTATTAACTAATTACTGGACATTATTAAGTAATTCATCGCTAAAAATTTCTCCCTCTTATTATTTTGTAGTAATTTTTTTCTTCACATTTCATGGAGCTGAGAATAACATTAATTTTTACGATAGAAAGAATAGTCATTTTGTGTCTTAATAGCATTGACATTTACAGACATTGATTATTTCACAGGGAATACTATTATCGACAGCTACTTTTACAAATTGATGTAGAGAGTAGGTTTTTACGGGATCCAGCTAGTAGAAAGAAATTCTTCAATAAATAGAAAAAATGCAATACGGAAATAAAAATTTTATAATTTTTTGATGGATGTGATGTTGCATGAAACAGAGTTTGTTTATGAAATCCATCCTCATATCGCTTTCGAACAAAATCAAATTCGATCGACGCTTCTGGACTTCTAAATTCTAGATTATTCTTGTCAGAAATTAGGCAAATCAAATAAATTTCACACAGAAAAAGGCGACAGACATGACCAAAAATAAATCAGTTTCCATTTCGTTTAGTTTTCAATTTCTTTATTAAGCCACTTTTTGTCTAAATCATACAAATTTACTTAATTGATTGACACATAATTTGATTGGCAATACCATTATTGTTTGTTTAAATGTCATTAGGAGGCTATACATACGCATGGGATATTCTATCAATTACATTGTTTAAATGAGTATATGAGTTTACGACTATTCTAATATATATATATATATTTATATATATATATATATATATATTTAAATATGTATATTTGTGTGTATATGTATGTATCATGTGATTGCAAAAATAACGTATGCAAATTTAATTTCATGAACGAAAGACAGAAGGCTGATTTTTTAATTGGAACAGATGATAATAAAAATGAAAATATAACTGCAAGATTTATTTATAAGCAGAAAAATGTTGAAAAATTGTTAAGCAAGTAGGTTTTATAGATAACTCTTTGTCCTATTAATTATATAACCATGTCTTGCTACATTTTTAGAGAAAATGTGTAAAGGTTTTTAAAATAACACATTTCAAGTTTACTAAAATAATTAACATTTATCACATTTCTAATATCAGCGATTGGTGGATTACGTAGGTGTTTAAGTTGATTGAAGCTTCGTTTATATATTAAAACATTTTACGGTATTCAAAAAGATTTGCCGAGTTTGTTTGGATGATAGACTTTGATGGATGTTCTTTAACCTCGCTAAAATTGCAAGTGATATGATCATAATCATGTTGATGATTATCATATTCGTTATAATTATGGTCTTCGATTTTTTTTTACATTTATTATTCTTATTATTATCCTTAATTAAGAATGGCTTTCTTGGAAATTTTGGTATCATGGTATGTGATTTGCTGTCCACAGCAACCCCAATTGGATGTCATCAGATGTTTGAAATTGTTATATTACTAAACGATATTTTCAATAAATTCTTTAATATTTTGTATAATTTTCTTTTCTTTATTTATATAAAAAAGATTTCCAGCTGTCGGTGTGTTAAGCAAAAGAACAAAACATACAAACTTTACATTGGATTCTATGACCCAAAACTTGCTGTGAGAAAAATATAGTACAGTAGAACCCCGGGATACGGCATTAAAAATTAGTAACAAAATACAGCACAGGATATAATATACACACGTATATTATCAAATATCATGATAAATAACACCATAAGGCGGAGCATATACCGTATCCAGGAGCCGGATAAACATCGTATTCCACATCGTAACCTGAAAAAAAACGTATCCTAGGGCCAGCGTATACCGGGTTTCTACTGTATAATCATTTTGAGGTAAGGTACCAAAGACGAAATTAGTGCACCAACGTATTGGAATAATAATTTCTTATCATCTCACCGGTAGTTAATTTAGAATTACAGTGAAACTAGATAAATATTTTAGATTAAAAATATAAACCTATTTTTAATTTTAAACAATATTAATAGCACTATTCCCCTAAGGACCGTTTATTAATCACATGCTTATTGAAAATTGAACTACGTGATTTATTATAAAAGATTTAAATTAAAATTTAATTAAACACGTGTATTCTTTTTTCTTTTTTTTTAGTTTGTAATTCGTTAGAGACACGAGTTACCGCAGACTATTATAAGAAAAGAAATAAGTGATGCAGATACACATACAGTAGTTGACTGGATTAATTTTATTCCACTAGGTTTGCGAAGATCTCAATCAACCTATCATGCTGAGTGGGAGGGACGAAAATAAAACACCGAAAGAAGTAGAAATAAATGAATCATATTTTTAAGCGAAAGTATAATAGAAGACGAGTCAAGAATGGAGTTTGGGTTTTCAGAAACGTCAAACGTGGCTAGAACCTGTGTAATATTACCAGAGTTGACAGCACAGATCGAGAAACATTTTTTCCGATAATTAATTCGTGGATCCTACCAGAGACACGAATTTTATCGGATGGATGGGCAATCTATAAACGTCTGGACCACTTCGATGATGGAAAATATCAACACTATGAAATCATTGACCTGATTGACCCCTCGAGACACACGCAAACCATAAAGGATTTATGGTTCCATTGTAAAAAAAAAACACAGAAAAAAATGAGAAAAGTTGGAAACAGAATCTTTTGAAATACATATGGTAGAATTTATGTGGCGAAGAATAGAAAAGAGGTTAAACTTTTTCGTTGTTTTAAAAAAATCTGTATATCCTTTCATTTTTTAAAAAAGTTTATGGTAAATTTTTACTTACCTTAATATTTTCCTTTACAATACCGATTTTTGTAGGTTTTCAGATATGCTAAAAACGAATATCGCATTTAAATGAAGTTATTTTCGAGATATTAAGCAATATAATTTCTTACGTGTAAAGTGCTGGTTATAGTTGTACGCGCAAGCGCACATACTTTCTGTACACAACTATGGCCACCACTATTAACATAAATTATATTGCTTAACATCCGGTAAATTGTTTATTTGCGGAAACTTTAAATGCGATATATATTTTCAACATAGTTGAAAACCTCTGAAGTCATATTTTTTAATGTTAAGATGAAAACCAAGTAAAAATTTACCGTTTAAAATGATAAAATGTTCTATTTATATTGTTTATAAAAATAAAAATATAAAAAGTTAAGTTTATATTATTTAATATTAAAAATAATAAAGGTTTATATTATTAAATATTATAAAAAGTTTTATGCATATTGTTTAAATTTAAAAAAATGTTTTGTATATATTGTTTAAAACAAAAAAAAGTGTTTATTCTTTAAAAAAGCGTAAGCTATAAGTTCTGTTTATCAGCTTCTAAAATACCGATATCATGGTTTCTATATCGTTGGCATACTAACATAACGGTGGTTAGGAAATTATGTTCGTTTTATGTGATAGCGGGATCGAGAGTATGTTGCCACATAATCTCCAGTCTAATAAATAAAAATAAAAATTATTATTTATTTATTACGCGAAGGTTTAGTAAATTGACCCCACCTCTAAATTCAAAAAATGTATTGATTTATTTATTCTTTCTTTCATGTTAATGTTATCGATTTAACTTTCAGATTTAAAAAAAAATGAAAAAAAAATGACTTTTATCGTAAGGGATTAGTTTTCAATTATAACGTTCTACTAAATTGAACATATACTTTGTGACCATCACTGAGAAAAACATTGCGACTGCATGAGATTAACGTGAAAAAAGAAAAATAGTGTAAATTGTGCAATTTAGAATTGAGGGTCAATTTCCTAAACGCTCACCATTTATTGTGGGACTTTGAGAACGGACTCATAATAAATATTTACTTCCAAAGTTTTTTTTAAGGTTAACTTATTTCAGACTAATATAAAGTATTATATGTCATGTTGAAATTAGTACAAATTCCAACGGATTTCAGGTTAAAATTACCTACTAATGTGTCATGCCAAAATATTTACAATCATAGGGTGATTTTTTAAATGATTTTTTTAAACCTACGCATTTCAGGTAAAAACATTATTACTTACTTTAATGTCATGTTGAAGTAAGTACAAATTCAAAGACATTTCAGGTTAAAATATTATTACCTACTAAAGTGTCATGGCGAAATAAGTAAAATCATTTGTTGATTATGGATCTTTTCAATTTACGCATTTTAGGTGAAAAGAATTATCGTTTACTTACATGTCATGTTGAAATTAGTAAAAATTCCAACGCATTTCAGGGTAAAACAGCATTACCTACTAAAGAGTTATGTCAAAATAAGTAAAATCATAGGGTGCTTTTGTTGATTATGGATCTTTTAAACCTACGCATTTCAGGTGAAAACATTATTATCTACTTATGTTTTGTTGAAATTATTACAAAGCAATTAGTACAAAACAGTTTTCTGTAAATACGGAAAACCAAACCTACACATGTAATTCATAATATTTTTAAATAGTAAACAACCTGGGACCATCAGAACTTAGATAAAATCGGCCTTACTTAATATCACGTGTGTATCAGGCACATCTAGCTGAACTTTTGAAGGACATTAAAGATAGACATGCACTGATAATTTTATTTGCAAATCTTAATGAATTTATTGAATATCAAAAACGAGAGCTACTACACTGCTACATGATCATAATGTTGCGAGATCAGGATAAGATCAGAACAGTTCATTGATGCAATTGTCGGCAGAGATACCAGCACCTGAACATTCAGAGTGTCGTTATTTAGTTAAGTCTTCAATGGTACATAGTCTATACCTCAATATAATTGTTTCATTATGTGATAAAATATTTCTTACTGATGTGTGTTTTTTTACAATTTTCAACTACCGTGGAATTTCCACGAGTTCTGCTAATTATTATTATTATTATTATTATTATTATTATTATTATTATTATTATTATTATTATTATTATTATTATTAAATGTTTTCTAATGTCAGGTTTCAGTATATTTTATTCGGATCGCTTATAATCATTGTATCATTTTATAAATTAATGTGAAAATATTTCTAATAGAAATTAGTGATTTAATGTTGGCTATTAATGAAATTCCTTTGGCCGGTGATTCTCTCAAGTCGCCTGTTTTGATAGGAAGTTATCGCAATCAACATCATTTGAAACGTTGCCTTTAATATTTAGCTTACCTCTGTGTAAATAAAATTTACCGAAATCGTGCGAAAAGCAAAATTCAATTTTATTATTAAATGGATAAAACAAGATTTTTTTTTTATTTTAGTGTGCAAAATAGAATATTAACGATTCTTTATTTAAAAGACAGACAGACAGATAAATGGATAGATAAATAGATAGATATATAGATAGATAGATATTTCAAATTATTCCATTTATTCCGATTAAACTGATTTTCTCAAATACGTATTCCCACAAAAACGGTAGCAATAACTTAAACTCTTCTGAAATGAAGTCATCCAACAAAACTCGATAACAGCGTGAATTCCCTCATAGTTATAATTTTAAATAGGCCGCCGTTTATTTTTTTAAATTCTTTTACTAATACTACATTATACATTAGATTTAAATATTAAATAACAATCATACAATTATTTTCAATTATAGTATGTTTGTGTTCATGAAATTCATTTGATAAATAGAGAATTATCCAAATGTTTTCAAATCAGCGGTGGCGACTATACGTTCATACTAACATGTACGCTTCAAAATACCGAATTGTATTAAGAACAATTCAAATCACATTCAAAATCATTTCTTAAAATGACGTTTATCCACATCGTAAGTTATTTTCAAAATCAAGAATTAACATTTTTTCTCTTTTTTAATCAACCCTTACAAAGTAATAAGTATTTAGCATATTTTTTTTTAAGAGAAATAATATTAAAACTTCAATATAAACACTATGGTTTAAGCTAAACTTAAATCGAATGCAACTCGTTTATAAAGATTTAATTCATATATGAAATACACGACAATACTAATAATTATGTACTTAAACAACCGGTTTTATTTACAATATAACAAAGGGTATTTTAGATATATAAAACAATAAACTATTTACATTTTTAACTTCTAAACTATGGTATTTATGAAAGCACTGGTAATACTAATAAAGTAATATATTATTTTAAAGAAAATACTTTCAGCAAATAACAATTTATTCCGCATTACCTACACTTTGTGATCAATCGTATTCAAAATGGCGCATTTGCATGACATCTATTTATATCGTAACTTATTTTTAATAAGGTGTGTATTCTCTTTTTCTTTGTTTTTAAACCAACTCTTAAGACCGTTATTTTTCTCTTTAAATTTAAGCAACAGCATTCATTTTAAAGGACCAGTTTCATTTAATATATAATAAAAAAAGTAACTCGAATACAGAAGTTTAACAAATCGAGTGTTAACATTGCATTATATATAACCCACTACATTATATATAACCCAGTAATGATTTTAATAATTAAAAAAAACTAAACGACATGTTTCTTATAAAATATAACGTACTAGCGGGGATACCCGGCGTTTACCGGGTGTTTGTAGATGTGTGTAGAGGGGGGGGTAAAGTAAAGAATTAGCGAATTGATAACCGTGTTTCAATTAAGCAAAAAAAAGCGATGTTAAACTTCCCAAAAAATCGGAAAAACGAAAACAGAAAAAAAAACATCGAACAAACATAAAAGGTCTTTAAAAAAGGAAATCAGAAAAAACAAAAAGCAAAAATAAGGGGAAAAAATTATGAACTTTGTCGGAAAAACAAAAACAAAGAAACACAGCGAAAAGCGAAGTACAAAACGAAAGAAAACGGAAATTATGTATTATATGCTTATTTAAAAGAAAAAAAATGGAAGGAATCCTTTTTTGTAGTGTATAAATATTGAGAAATAAATGGTAATCAAGCAACGTAAAAGTAAGCGTGGGATAAGAATTAATGTTTATGGGAATGTCGCTATAGGTTAATTCCGTGGTACGTTTCACCCAATAAGAAGCACTGAACGGAAAGGCACTGTGAAATTCCATTCCAATATTTTTAAGCAAGTACAGAAAACCGAAACCGGCGTTCGTTCGTAACTGTCCCTTGTGAACGATCACGCCACGATGTAAATGGGTGGCGAGGGAAAGAGGAATTTATTAGAGAGAAAATATTTTACTACTTCCAGTGATTTTAACCAATTTGGGTAGGGAACTCAGCAGAAAAAATATAGGAATCTATGATTATCGAGAAAGTGGGGAGGTAATATGCCTATAACACACCTAAGATATTGTGCTGCAGTTTGTGCATATTACATTTGCATGAAATCTCTTGATTTTTAATCCTATTAAGGTCAAAATAAGAGGGGAAAATGAGTTAATTTTATATATAGTAATAATAATAATACTAATATATATATATATATATATATAGGGATAAGTAAATGGCTTATGTTTCTTTTAACAATCAAGTATTAATATGGCCAATAATTACGAAACAAATTACGAAAACAAATAATTATATTTCAGCAAAAGATATCATTTTAAACGACCACTCAAGCAATAATTCAATTACGTTTTTTTAACAATCAAGTACTAAGATTGCTAAATAATATAAAAAAAATTACGAAAACAAATAACTATATTTTATCGATAGATATCATTTTAAACAAATACAATAAATCGTTCACTTTCTTTTTAACAATCAAGTATTAAAATTGATTAATAAAACAAAACGCAGTGCGAAAACAAATAACTATATTTCAGCGAAAGATATTTTAAATAGACACTATAACAACAAATTGATTACGTTTTTTAACATTCAAGCAATAAGATTTCTTTAATAAAATAATTTTATTTTCAAAACTCAGTATTATGCTTTATTTCTTTCAATTTATAAACTTGGTACTTCTTCAGTTTATAGAAGATGGTGGTTCTCAATAGGATTTTAAAGTTAAATTCAATGTCAGTTTATAGTTTGAAAAGCTCTCCCTTTGCATGTTAATACGTTTCTGAATAATGACGCTAATTTTTCACCATTGTTCGGGGACTTTACAAGCACAAATAACATCCAATGGCTGTTATTTTTAAATAAAACACGACATTTTCATATTAAACATTATACTGCTTTCTTTTCATTACAATATTTAAAACAAAACAAAACAATAAACAATTTGTTCTTATTTCTTACTAATAATCCCATGTAACATCGAAAAAATACACAAACATTTCTGTGGATCTGCTTTAAACATTGTGTTCGTGACGTGTTGTTCAAGGTTGATCATGGATTTCTTAAGAAGACCTACCGTCCTAACACAATGCCGAGGATCAGTCAGCTAGTCTTTAATAAACTGTGATACCGCCATCCGCTCATCACCCATCTTCTCTGGGCTTCTTTTCGATCGACAGAAAATAGTTAATAAAATACAAAAGAACATTTACAAATAGAGAATATATTAGTTTTTAAGATTTCATTGTTCACTCTTTGATGGTGTACATTTCATATTTCTTCTTATTTGAATTCTTATATATTCAGCAACTAGAACCATATATTTCAATATTTTTTGTGCGGGGTACAAAATTTTATTATGGCTATGTAAAGACTAAATTTAAACTTGTTCGAAAACATTATTTAAGATTGTGAAATTAAAAAATAAAAATGAATGCTGACCGGTTTCGAAGCTCGCTCAACAGAGCTAAAATCAAACTTAATTACGTTTTAAAAAGAAAGGGGGGAACAATGAATTGGAGATGAAAAAGTAGGAGGGAATATATGTATATAAAAATGTATATAAAAAAAGAGGGGGGATGAATTAATTATTAAATAGAAACTAGATTAAGCCCTAAGAGATTCTCTTTTTGTTTGCAAAGAGAAGGTCTCAGAGTCTTAATATATATAGTTTCTAGAATTTTAAGATGATAAAGAAAGTGCGACTTGCTAAGGATGGAAAAAAGAGCACCTTATAAATAATCGTATTTGCGCTTTGAATTTTAGTGCGGACTTTTTTTTAAAGAAGTTTAAATTTAGTCTTTACATAGCCATAATAGAACCATATATGTACAGCTACGACTTTTTACGACTGTTTACAGTCGATAAAACATGTTTTACTATAAGTAATAATTATTTAGACTAATTCTTTTAGTTGAATTGATTCATTCAACTACACATGATTGATGCTACCTACTTTTGTTAGCAGCAAAGAATATAAAGGTCTTTAATTAGACACACTATTATTTCGCAACGAAATGTTTCAGTATAATTATTTTCTGTTTTGCAATTTTCTTCGTATTTTGCTTTAATAATTACGCTTGTTTTCCATCAATAAATCTATTTTGAAGATTAGACAAAAAAGGCCTGATGGACAAGAGGAAAATTGAATCAAATATCTAAAATACGTTTTACGTCACTTCCAGGTGAAGACAATAAAGCGGACTTGGCGACCGGAAATAAGTGCTTGTCCGTGGCGAACTGGCTTTCAACTTCATTCCGTGTAACACACACAGCAGATAAGTGGGCAATTATCGCCAGTTTTCGTTCTTCGTCTCGCGTTATGTGCTTAATGACGCATGGAAGACGGTCTGGACATTCTGGAACGAGAACGGACAGAGCAGGTCCTACTGGACAGGGTGGCTGTTGAGCAGGATGGGGTAGAGTTTACTGAGCGTGAGAAATGAAAGTAGCGCTAATGGTGTGCAAGGAAGGAAGTAGTTTATTCACTTAACGGTCGACAGTTTAGTCCTGAATAATGAAACAGGAATTTGGATTGATATTTCCAGCAAGTGGTGAGATGAATTTGAAAAGAGAAACCGGCTTTCTTCCTACGCTGCTCTATGTCATGACATATTCGACAAAGGAGAATAATATGCGGATGGGTTGGGCAAATATAAAAGGCAGGATAGAATCACTGCATTAGGAAACTCTGTCAGCAGTGTTTTCACAACACAGTGAGCTTTAGTCAAAAACGGCAGATTAACACAGTAAATGTCCAGCTAAATATTGGCATTCGTAATTATGTAAACCATAAATGGATATAATGAATAAAAAAAGATAAGCAGTTGTCTAATCGCGAATATCATATGAGAAACAATCTCAAAATGCAGGAATGTAACTCAGTAAACGTTTAACGAAAGAGCACTCGGGTTATTATGTATACGCTTACTAGAAATATTTTTATAAAAATTCTAACACTAAATATATGGATTAGTAAAGGTAATAATGAACTAGACTTTTATGTATACTTAAATCCCCTCAAAAGGATTATGAAGTTTCTAGGAATATAAAAATACCGCGGAAACAAGAAAACATTCAGACCTAAACTAGTAGCACTTAAATTCCAAAGATAGTTTTATTCTTTAAAGGGAGCTTGTATTTAAAGACCTCAAGAGAGTTATTTATTTTTTACATTTAAATTTTAGATTTTAGTATCATTTTTGGCCCCCCGACAAAAGAGGGGTTGACTTATAAATTCATCCTCGTTCGTTCATTCGTTTGTGTGTTCGCATTTTTCTCAATAACTACGCCTTGGAATTTTTGGAAATTTTGTACAAACATTAAACATGATATGAATAAAAAAGTATCAGAACGGATTCTCCGGAAAACTCTGGTTGTCTTCCAGGGGGTTCCTTTCGGGTCAAAATGGCTAAAATTGACACTTTTGTGCTTAATAAAAAAAAAATTGATGCCTTGGATTTTTATAAAACTTTCTGAAAAGTTGTAACTGATTTCTATATAATGTTGCTTGTCTATACTTCGCGATAATTTATGAGTGTGGCCCAGGAGCTCTTTTAGGGCCAATAAAATATTCAATTTTGGGGACTATTTTACCATATTTGTCCAATTTTCTGTGTATGTCTATTTAACAGTTTTGCATAGTGATGAACTCAAATTTAAATATGTTAAGGCGTTGAGGACTTTTGGAGCTAAACGGGGCAGGGGGGACAATTGATGAACTTAGTCATTTCTTTTTTTGCAAAGTGCAGAACTTAAATTTATATATGTTAAGACCTAAAACTGCACCGTATGTTTATTTTCACCGGGATTTGACGCCGCCTGGGGACTTTTGGGGCTAAAAGGAAGAGAACAAATGCTAAACTTTATTTTTAATGCCTCATTCACTTTGCACTCACAGGGGGCCATGCATGCTTCACTTGTTGTTTACTAAGAGGTGTCTTCAATTTGTTTTATATTCGTTGTTTATTAAGAGGTGTCTTCAATTTGTTTTTATATTCGTTGTTTATTAAGAGGTGTCTTCAATTTGTTTTTATATTCGTTGTTTATTAAGAGGTGTCTTCAATTTGTTTTTATATTCGTTGTTTATTAAGAGGTGTCTTCAATTTGTTTTATATTCGTTGTTTATTAAGAGGTGTCTTCAATTTGTTTTATAATCGTTGTTTATTAAGAGGTGTCTTCAATTTGTTTTTATATTCGTTGTTTATTAAGAGGTGTCTTCAATTTGTTTTTATATTCGTTGTTTATTAAGAGGTGTCTTCAATTTGTTTTTATATTCGTTGTTTATTAAGAGGTGTCTTCAATTTGTTTTATATTCGTTGTTTATTAAGAGGTGTCTTCAATTTGTTTTATAATCGTTGTTTATTAAGAGGTGTCTTCAATTTGTTTTTATATTCGTTGTTTATTAAGAGGTGTCTTCAATTTGTTTTTATATTCGTTGTTTATTAAGAGGTGTCTTCAATTTGTTTTTATATTCGTTGTTTATTAAGAGGTGTCTTCAATTTGTTTTATATTCGTTGTTTATTAAGAGGTGTCTTCAATTTGTTTTTATATTCGTTGTTTATTAAGAGGTGTCTTCAATTTGTTTTTATATTCGTTGTTTATTAAGAGGTGTCTTCAATTTGTTTTTATATTCGTTGTTTATTAAGAGGTGTCTTCAATTTGTTTTATATTCGTTGTTTATTAAGAGGTGTCTTCAATTTGTTTTTATATTCGTTGTTTATTAAGAGGTGTCTTCAATTTGTTTTTATATTCGTTGTTTATTAAGAGGTGTCTTCAATTTGTTTTTATATTCGTTGTTTATTAAGAGGTGTCTTCAATTTGTTTTATATTCGTTGTTTATTAAGAGGTGTCTTCAATTTGTTTTTATATTCCTTGTTTATTAAGAGGTGTCTTCAATTTGTTTTTATATTCGTTGTTTATTAAGAGGTGTCTTCAATTTGTTTTTATATTCGTTGTTTATTAAGAGGTGTCTTCAATTTGTTTTATATTCGTTGTTTATTAAGAGGTGTCTTCAATTTGTTTTTATATTCGTTGTTTATTAAGAGGTGTCTTCAATTTGTTTTTATATTCGTTGTTTATTAAGAGGTGTCGTCAATTTGTTTTATATTCGTTGTTTATTAAGAGGTGTCTTCAATTTGTTTTATATTCGTTGTTTATTAAGAGGTGTCTTCAATTTGTTTTTATATTCGTTGTTTATTAAGAGGTGTCGTCAATTTGTTTTTATATTCGTTGTTTATTAAGAGGTGTCTTCAATTTGTTTTTATATTCGTTGTTTATTAAGAGGTGTCTTCAATTTGTTTTATATTCGTTGTTTATTAAGAGGTGTCTTCAATTTGTTTTTATATTCCTTGTTTATTAAGAGGTGTCTTCAATTTGTTTTTATATTCGTTGTTTATTAAGAGGGGTGTTCAATTTGTTTTATATTCGTTGTTTATTAAGAGGTGTCTTCAATTTGTTTTTATATTCGTTGTTTATTAAGAGGTGTCTTCAATTTGTTTTTATATTCGTTGTTTATTAAGAGGTGTCTTCAATTTGTTTTATATTCGTTGTTTATTAAGAGGTGTCTTCAATTTGTTTTTATATTCGTTGTTTATTAAGAGGGGTCTTCAATTTTTTTATATTCGTTGTTTATTAAGAGGTGTCTTCAATTTGTTTTTATATTCGTTGTTTATTAAGAGGTGTCTTCAATTTGTTTTTATATTCGTTGTTTATTAAGAGGTGTCTTCAATTTGTTTTATATTCGTTGTTTATTAAGAGGTGTCTTCAATTTGTTTTTATATTCCTTGTTTATTAAGAGGTGTCTTCAATTTGTTTTTATATTCGTTGTTTATTAAGAGGGGTCTTCAATTTGTTTTATATTCGTTGTTTATTAAGAGGTGTCTTCAATTTGTTTTATATTCGTTGTTTATTAAGAGGTGTCTTCAATTTGTTTTTATATTCGTTGTTTATTAAGAGGTGTCTTCAATTTGTTTTTATATTCGTTGTTTATTAAGAGGTGTCTTCAATTTGTTTTTATATTCGTTGTTTATTAAGAGGTGTCTTCAATTTGTTTTTATATTCGTTGTTTATTAAGAGGTGTCGTCAATTTGTTTTATATTCGTTGTTTATTAAGAGGTGTCTTCAATTTGTTTTTATATTCGTTGTTTATTAAGAGGTGTCTTCAATTTGTTTTTATATTCGTTGTTTATTAAGAGGTGTCCTCAATTTGTTTTTATATTCGTTGTTTATTAAGAGGTGTCTTCAATTTGTTTTATATTCGTTGTTTATTAAGAGGTGTCTTCAATTTGTTTTTATATTCGTTGTTTATTAAGAGGTGTCTTCAATTTGTTTTTATATTCGTTGTTTATTAAGAGGTGTCTTCAATTTGTTTTTATATTCGTTGTTTATTAAGAGGTGTCTTCAATTTGTTTTATATTCGTTGTTTATTAAGAGGTGTCTTCAATTTGTTTTATATTCGTTGTTTATTAAGAGGTGTCTTCAATTTGTTTTTATATTCGTTGTTTATTAAGAGGTGTCTTCAATTTGTTTTTATATTCGTTGTTTATTAAGAGGTGTCTTCAATTTGTTTTTATATTCGTTGTTTATTAAGAGGTGTCTTCAATTTATTTTTATATTCGTTGTTTATTAAGAGGTGTCTTCAATTTGTTTTATATTCGTTGTTTATTAAGAGGTGTCTTCAATTTGTTTTTATATTCGTTGTTTATTAAGAGGTGTCTTCAATTTGTTTTATATTCGTTGTTTATTAAGAGGTGTCTTCAATTTGTTTTTATATTCGTTGTTTATTAAGAGGTGCCTTCAATTTATTTTTATATTCGTTGTTTATTAAGAGGTGTCTTCAATTTGTTTTATATTCGTTGTTTATTAAGAGGGGTCTTCAATTTGTTTTTATATTCGTTGTTTATTAAGAGGTGTCTTCAATTTGTTTTTATATTCGTTGTTTATTAAGAGGTGTCTTCAATTTGTTTTATATTCGTTGTTTATTAAGAGGTGTCTTCAATTTGTTTTATAATCGTTGTTTATTAAGAGGTGTCTTCAATTTGTTTTTATATTCGTTGTTTATTAAGAGGTGTCTTCAATTTGTTTTTATATTCGTTGTTTATTAAGAGGTGTCTTCAATTTGTTTTTATATTCGTTGTTTATTAAGAGGTGTCTTCAATTTGTTTTATATTCGTTGTTTATTAAGAGGTGTCTTCAATTTGTTTTTATATTCGTTGTTTATTAAGAGGTGTCTTCAATTTGTTTTTATATTCGTTGTTTATTAAGAGGTGTCTTCAATTTGTTTTTATATTCGTTGTTTATTAAGAGGTGTCTTCAATTTGTTTTATATTCGTTGTTTATTAAGAGGTGTCTTCAATTTGTTTTTATATTCGTTGTTTATTAAGAGGTGTCTTCAATTTGTTTTTATATTCGTTGTTTATTAAGAGGTGTCTTCAATTTGTTTTTATATTCGTTGTTTATTAAGAGGTGTCTTCAATTTGTTTTATATTCGTTGTTTATTAAGAGGTGTCTTCAATTTGTTTTTATATTCGTTGTTTATTAAGAGGTGTCTTCAATTTGTTTTTATATTCGTTGTTTATTAAGAGGTGTCTTCAATTTGTTTTTATATTCGTTGTTTATTAAGAGGTGTCTTCAATTTGTTTTATATTCGTTGTTTATTAAGAGGTGTCTTCAATTTGTTTTTATATTCGTTGTTTATTAAGAGGTGTCTTCAATTTGTTTTTATATTCGTTGTTTATTAAGAGGTGTCGTCAATTTGTTTTATATTCGTTGTTTATTAAGAGGTGTCTTCAATTTGTTTTATATTCGTTGTTTATTAAGAGGTGTCTTCAATTTGTTTTTATATTCGTTGTTTATTAAGAGGTGTCTTCAATTTGTTTTTATATTCGTTGTTTATTAAGAGGTGTCTTCAATTTGTTTTTATATTCGTTGTTTATTAAGAGGTGTCTTCAATTTGTTTTATATTCGTTGTTTATTAAGAGGTGTCTTCAATTTGTTTTTATATTCCTTGTTTATTAAGAGGTGTCTTCAATTTGTTTTTATATTCGTTGTTTATTAAGAGGGGTGTTCAATTTGTTTTATATTCGTTGTTTATTAAGAGGTGTCTTCAATTTGTTTTTATATTCGTTGTTTATTAAGAGGTGTCTTCAATTTGTTTTTATATTCGTTGTTTATTAAGAGGTGTCTTCAATTTGTTTTATATTCGTTGTTTATTAAGAGGTGTCTTCAATTTGTTTTTATATTCGTTGTTTATTAAGAGGGGTCTTCAATTTTTTTATATTCGTTGTTTATTAAGAGGTGTCTTCAATTTGTTTTTATATTCGTTGTTTATTAAGAGGTGTCTTCAATTTGTTTTTATATTCGTTGTTTATTAAGAGGTGTCTTCAATTTGTTTTATATTCGTTGTTTATTAAGAGGTGTCTTCAATTTGTTTTTATATTCCTTGTTTATTAAGAGGTGTCTTCAATTTGTTTTTATATTCGTTGTTTATTAAGAGGGGTCTTCAATTTGTTTTATATTCGTTGTTTATTAAGAGGTGTCTTCAATTTGTTTTTATATTCGTTGTTTATTAAGAGGTGTCTTCAATTTGTTTTTATATTCGTTGTTTATTAAGAGGTGTCTTCAATTTGTTTTTATATTCGTTGTTTATTAAGAGGTGTCTTCAATTTGTTTTTATATTCGTTGTTTATTAAGAGGTGTCTTCAATTTGTTTTTATATTCGTTGTTTATTAAGAGGTGTCGTCAATTTGTTTTATATTCGTTGTTTATTAAGAGGTGTCTTCAATTTGTTTTTATATTCGTTGTTTATTAAGAGGTGTCTTCAATTTGTTTTTATATTCGTTGTTTATTAAGAGGTGTCTTCAATTTGTTTTTATATTCGTTGTTTATTAAGAGGTGTCTTCAATTTGTTTTATATTCGTTGTTTATTAAGAGGTGTCTTCAATTTGTTTTTATATTCGTTGTTTATTAAGAGGTGTCTTCAATTTGTTTTTATATTCGTTGTTTATTAAGAGGTGTCTTCAATTTGTTTTTATATTCGTTGTTTATTAAGAGGTGTCTTCAATTTGTTTTATATTCGTTGTTTATTAAGAGGTGTCTTCAATTTGTTTTATATTCGTTGTTTATTAAGAGGTGTCTTCAATTTGTTTTTATATTCGTTGTTTATTAAGAGGTGTCTTCAATTTGTTTTTATATTCGTTGTTTATTAAGAGGTGTCTTCAATTTGTTTTTATATTCGTTGTTTATTAAGAGGTGTCTTCAATTTATTTTTATATTCGTTGTTTATTAAGAGGTGTCTTCAATTTGTTTTATATTCGTTGTTTATTAAGAGGTGTCTTCAATTTGTTTTTATATTCGTTGTTTATTAAGAGGTGTCTTCAATTTGTTTTATATTCGTTGTTTATTAAGAGGTGTCTTCAATTTGTTTTTATATTCGTTGTTTATTAAGAGGTGCCTTCAATTTATTTTTATATTCGTTGTTTATTAAGAGGTGTCTTCAATTTGTTTTATATTCGTTGTTTATTAAGAGGGGTCTTCAATTTGTTTTATATTCGTTGTTTATTAAGAGGTGTCTTCAATTTGTTTTTATATTCGTTGTTTATTAAGAGGTGTCTTCAATTTGTTTTATATTCGTTGTTTATTAAGAGGTGTCTTCAATTTGTTTTTATATTCGTTGTTTATTAAGAGGTGTCTTCAATTTGTTTTTATATTCGTTGTTTATTAAGAGGTATCTTCAATTTGTTTTTATATTCGTTGTTTATTAAGAGGTGTCTTCAATTTGTTTTTATATTCGTTGTTTATTAAGAGGTGTCGTCAATTTGTTTTATATTCGTTGTTTATTAAGAGGTGTCTTCAATTTGTTTTTATATTCGTTGTTTATTAAGAGGTGTCTTCAATTTGTTTTTATATTCGTTGTTTATTAAGAGGTGTCTTCAATTTGTTTTTATATTCGTTGTTTATTAAGAGGTGTCTTCAATTTGTTTTATATTCGTTGTTTATTAAGAGGTGTCTTCAATTTGTTTTTATATTCGTTGTTTATTAAGAGGTGTCTTCAATTTGTTTTTATATTCGTTGTTTATTAAGAGGTGTCTTCAATTTGTTTTATATTCGTTGTTTATTAAGAGGTGTCTTCAATTTGTTTTTATATTCGTTGTTTATTAAGAGGTGTCTTCAATTTGTTTTTATATTCGTTGTTTATTAAGAGGTGTCTTCAATTTGTTTTTATATTCGTTGTTTATTAAGAGGTGTCTTCAATTTGTTTTTATATTCGTTGTTTATTAAGAGGTGTCTTCAATTTGTTTTATATTCGTTGTTTATTAAGAGGTGTCTTCAATTTGTTTTTATATTCGTTGTTTATTAAGAGGTGTCTTCAATTTGTTTTATATTCGTTGTTTATTAAGAGGTGTCTTCAATTTGTTTTTATATTCGTTGTTTATTAAGAGGTGTCTTCAATTTGTTTTTATATTCGCACCTTATATTCTTACTAATGTTGCTAGTGAGCTTAGTTAACAATCGGTTTAGGATGATTTATTTCATCCATCTATTATCTAGAAATCAAATGTCTTTTAAAACATTTAATTAAGATAAAAAGCGAATTATTGTTTCCGAGCATTATACAATGGAAAAAGACTGATATGTCAACACCCGTCCATATTTGAATTTTTATTTTTTACACTAATAATAACCTTGTTCTGATTTTCTTATATTGATTTGACAATCCCAATAATAACATAATTATTAAATAAACAACAATGAAACAAACCAAAAGATTAAAACGCGAGACCAATAAAAAACGTCCCAGGCCTGATCGATAGTTTCGATTAGCCGGAAATAAAATATCGATACTTTGAATGGTTTGCATCGGAATAAGCAAAGCCAGGATGAGTCGTTCGATTTTCTTAATATCCCTTGATCTTGTGCACAGACAGATGCCAAGCACGATCGGCAGTTTACATTAAATAAGGATCATAAAAATACATGCTAAGAAAAAGGGCGCCAAGTGTGATTGTTTGTTTAAAATGAGTATAATAAGTTATGAATCACAAAAACAATCAGATCTTCCTAATGAAACAAAAAAAGCAGAGGAAAACTTAAAATAACAAAAAAAAAACATATGCTTTAATGCATCATCGTTTATTTCCATGTGAGAATCGATTTTTTCGAAGGTTTAATATTGGTTTATTGTTTCTGTTTGAAATTTTATGGTGGCTCAGAGGAATACATTTGCCACTGAGCCAGTTTGTTTAAGGGCAAGATATGACATGGAAGTAATAAGGAGATGGACAGCATTATCATATCAAAATCGACAATCTGTCGGAACAAACAAAAGCTGAAAGACGAGCCGAAATATTGATGTTTTACGTAGCAAATCTTTTAAAACATTATTTCGTATCGTTATCATTTTATAGATTTCATACTATTTGCAACTAGACAATACTTATATTTATTCAAGCATACATACATATATATATATATATGTGTGTGTGTGTGTGTGTGTGTGTGAGTGTGTGAGTGTGTGTGTGTGTGTGTGTGTGTGTGTGTGTGAACGGGACAAAGCAATAAAGGTGTTTTAATTTCCTTTAGATTAAAACAAAAGTAAAACAAAGATGTAATGCGACGCCAGTAAATAAAGACAAACCATACGCACGGTTGTGGGGATACAGAAACGAACGCAAGTTAATATGGATCAATGAAATCTAGTTTTGCCTTGTCGACATGTGTTTGAGTAAAATCTTAATCTCATAAATGAGAATCAACGGGAAAACATTTTCGTTCTATGATACTGCTTACTTCGTAAATGTTCAGATCAGCTATCCTTCCCGACAAAGATACTTAAGTATTTAAATGAATTATATGTTTTTCACGGCATTATCGACCGCCAGTGACTTTGACAAGACAAACTTGGCATATTTTTTAAATCGTCAAACTCTGTTTGGATTCTATATTTTTACTTCTTTTAATGAGTTTTGTATTTATTGATTTTTATATTCGTTTACTTGCATCTTTGTCATTAATTTTTATGTTAATGTAATCACTTTAGAGGGCTTGCATGTTTGTTTATTTCCTGGTTTTGGGACCTTTACTTTTGTTTTTACCCGAAGAATTAGATATGCAATCTTTTATAGTTAAATAGAAAGTTCGTATTTTAATATGGTAAAATCCCGCTCCCTCAAATGTGATTTTATTAGAACAAACAATTGTATAATTTAGACAAGTTTCTCCGTAATTTAATGACGGCAACTAAAGGAAGTATTGTACCTGAACACATATTGCACTTAACCTCTTACTAAAATTTATGCCACTGATTTAACATTGTAGACATCAACTGCTTTTTAGAATAGTGATTATGATGAGTATATAAACGCCTGGAATCTCTCCGAATAAATTTGTCTAAAAGCATATTTTACTAATACTACTACTACTACTACTACTACTACTACTGCTACTACTACTACTACTACTACTACTAATAATAATAATGAAACTAATGTGCAATATCTATTGTTCGCCACCTACTTATGAGAACTGAAAACCATTTACATATATTTTATTATCTAATAATGTATTCCAATAGTAACAATGGTTGTTTCGATCAATTTGGAGACTAATGTGTTTGTTTCAACCAGAACACATCCTGTTGAAAAAGTATGGCGCTAGTTATTGTGTTTTCTATTTTTTAAAGGAAAACCTTATTATATAATGCTCCTACTCGATATATACAATTATTCTTATATAATTATCTTCATTATCATGAACGATGGTTAACGATAAATATAAAATTGGTAAAAATTCCATATTTTTATATGTAAATAAACATACCCGATGAACGAATACACGGAACTTGTGATGTAATCGATATTCCCTTGTCTTTTCGTAAGTGATTCCTTAACATTGGTCATCATAGTATTTTAAAAGTGCTTATGTTGTTAGTTATACACAATGTCAAGTGTTTCATTATCATTAATAATAAGCAATTTTCTCCAAACAAAAATATATTGTATTAAAAGGGGCTTCATTTCTAGAGCAATAGCTTTAGCTATATCAACTGCATTTGAAATAGTTCGACTGAAAGGTCTACTTTACAAGATTTTTACCAACGGAATTCTAGAAATGTCCTTTTAACCATCACATCATTTCTCTCTTACATATGTATAAAAGTAGTCGTCGATACGCAGAAGTCCGAAGGGCGTAGTATCAACGCTGGCGTGCCTCAATGTTCCATTCTAGGCCCAACTCTTTTCTTTATCTCAATCTATGGTTTCCGAAATCACATCGTTAAATTATTCGTCAACATCTATGCAGATGATATCGCCAGTTATGACAACACTTCAAAGGTATGCAATGACCAAGACCTTTTCGATGTTTACTCTTCTGATCTTGAGCACGTGCTGCATTGGGGTAACATGTATCTTGTTAATTTTAATGCATCCAAAGCCAACCTTTTATCTTTTCACCACCAACGCTTTGATCTCCAGTTGGCATCAAGTGAAATGAACACCGAACATAAACAAAAAAACGCGATTTCTTCAGGCATAGCTGAAACAGTGATTCAAGATATGAGTCGACAACACTAGCCTGATATCGTGCAACACAGGAGAAAATAGATATACATACTATGGAATCTGCAGACCACGGTAAATGGCTAATTGTGCATTAGGCTGTTCTTGCTTTACAAGATGTACAGTTATCACGATGGTAAAACTCATGGCTATGGCTCACTGTGGGATTTAGATACTTGTCTTAGAAATATATATGCGTGTGTGTGTGTATTTATATTTCAGTATTATACGATTATTAAATGGCTACATATACCATACCTCAAATTTCATGAACTAGCTTCAACTAAGAAGCTGAAAACGCGGTAAAAATGTATTTCATTGTCATCACGTAGCAAACTATTGCTAGTGTGTAGAAATTTGTCATTTTCAAAGTATTCGCCAATCAAAAAATCGTATATGCTCAGTTAAAATGTCGGACATTTAAGTTAAAAATTAACATGGTAATAATTCCTTAATCTCTCTATCTATCTATATATATATATATATATATATATAAATATATACATATATATATATATATCTAAATTCCTATTCCTGTATGTGTGTTTATTTGTTCACAATTTGATTAATATATACAAAAGGTTCTCTACTTTACTCTCTCATTTATTTCTATATATAGTATCATTCTTGCAACCTAGATACAATAAAGAGATCACCTCATTTGCATATTACATTAAGAAAAATTGATTTTATTAAATAGCGGTATCTTAGTTTATGTTTCTAGCGAGAGAATTGTTATAATTGTCTTATTTTAAATTGTTATTTAATAAATTTTAAACGATAATTATATTAGCAACATATTTAATTAAATTTATTTGGAATTATTATTCCAACCTCGATTTTTTAAATCCTTTTTTTTAGAGTTATTTGCCGCCTCGAAACATAAACAAAAAAACTCTCATCAAATAAAATAATTTGGTAATCTCAATAAATTTCTAGCTTGAAAAAATAATTTCGAGTAGATAAAAAATGTTGGCTTTTATTGCTTTTTTAAATATTCAAACAAAAAAAAACACTTTCGAAAAACTGAAGAGAAGATTTCATTTGTTTGTTTGTATTATTCTTTAAACGGCTATAAAGAAATCGGTAAATTTTTACGATGTGATCCACCTAAAAAATAAAGATATACTTTTGGGGGGCTTAATACGTTTAAATAGCCTTTATGAATAATATGAAAGAAATGCTGAAAAGTAAGAAAATAAACATTTTAGAGTGGGGGATCACTTTTTCATATTAATTTAACGTAAAATGGGCACACTTTTTGGCCACCAAGCGTTCAACGAGACATGTCACCTCTAGCATTTTTTCAAGTTTGGCGATCGAGGGAAGGACAAAACATGGCAAATGCAATTTGTTTTTTTTTTGTTTTTGTTTTTGTGGTGGAGCGGGAATTAGAGTTGAAACATAAAATGACGATAAATTAAATTAATTTTTATGAGACGACTCTGTACTTTCACCTAACAATTTCATAAACAAAACAAACCCTAAAATATGACAAATTACATTTGGGGTGGGGTGGGGCATTACAATGACGAAAAATTTCATTTAATTGTTTTGGGAATTAATTTTTGGTAGATTTTCATTTTTTATGGGTTCTGCTTACTTGGCTATTTTTTTTTTTGTGTGTGTGTGTGTGTGTGTGTGTGTGTGTGTGTGTGTGTGTGTGTGTGTGTGTGTGTGTGTGTGATCGCACGGGCATAAAATAATTTTTTTGAAACCAAAGTTGTAATGATTTATTTTTAATTATTTTTGTGGGGGGAGGTCTTTCCAGTGCTCAATATCCGTAGAATAGTTTCTTCACTTCGTATCTCTTCTGCCGAAATATCTGGTGGAGAGGATATCACATACTTCATTTTGGAGGCGATTACATTTACATGTTTTTATCCGTTCTTTTATTTTTTGGAACTATTGTGAGAGTATCCACATTGCCCATGATGAAACTGATTAGTATAGCAGGTGTGTTCCAAACGCAACTTTATGTCAACCCAGGCAAATCGGGTACCAATGCTAATAGATCAATAATTATTTACTTAGATTTATACATACCTTAGTTATTACTAGGTATATGGATCGATGTCACTGTTTTACAATAAATTTATCAGGTCTGATGCCACTGCTAATGCTAATGCTAATGCTAATGCTACATAGGTTTGATCGATCAGTTATGATGCATGAAATATTCTTTACACACCAGTTCTCCTTCTTTTCTTTTTACATAGAGTCGGTTTATGCCATTTTGCGATTCAGTTTGAGTATTAATGTTACTCACTAGGAGTTTTTACGGTGATAAAGCTTCTCAAATGCATTGGCGATGTTAGGTTGTATAAAAGTGTTAACTTTAGTCAAAGTCCGACTTCTTTTTTTAATCGGATATTTTCGATTATCGATTGTCGATATTATCGGATGTATTCTCATACAAAACCTCATCAAACATTAAGTAACTCTCAATGAAATGTTAACAAATTCTGTTTTCAAGTCTATACGAAAGGAACACATACACTCAAAAACAAAATTCATTTTATATAATGTTAGAGATTTGTATACGTATATATATGTGTGTGTATATAAATATATATATATATATATACACACACGTACATGTGGTTATAGATACATACATACATACATACATACACGTATATAAAAGATTAAATACAAACGTGTTTTTCCAGTAAACCTCACTATATCATTATCAGTAGAGTTTATGCCTATTTAATTCTATTATAAACCATAAAAGTTTTAAAACTGTATATATGTTATGTTGTATCATAAAGGATATGAGTGTTTGTTATATTGTCTCTATAATAAAGGGTTGAGTGTTTGTTGTATCATATCTAATAATAGATTAGAAGAGATGGCGTGTTATATTATATATTTATGTTGTTTTCACCCCAGGTTCGGTATCGCATCGTGTGTGCGAACTGGTCAACGAACACCAAATGAGCGTTTGTTACGTTGGCTCTATAATAAAGGGTTGAGTGTTTGTTGCGTCATCTCTAATAATGGATTAGAAGAGATGACGTGTTATATTAGATATTTATGTTGTATCATAAAGGGAATCGTGTGTGAGTGACATGTATTTTCAGAACTTACCTCTGCTTCTTCGATGTTGGACAATCTGGAAATTTCTCGCCCTGGAGGGAGACTTGATACCTGTTTTTGGATGAAGATTCAATCACTCCAAGACAAGGAGTTAGTTCTATAGTTTATTTCACTTTTCCCAGATGTCCTGCAGAAGGTGGAAAGTGAAATCGGCCTGTGTGGGTTCTTCTTCTACACACGTCAGCGTTCTCCCCCCTCCCCACAGAGAGGAGGAGACAACGGGAAGCCGTCCGTTGTCTTCTGAGTCCAAATCAAATCTCAACGATTCAGCTAACCTGATCACATGACTCACACGCAATCAAATCAGCTGATCTTTTACTTCCGGTCAACGTGTCTACACTATAATTCCACTCTCCCCCTCTCTCTCTCCATCTCTCTATTCCTTAACATATATAGTAACATAAACGACTTCACATAGTGCTAACTTCAATATTTATTTTCATGCGGCTCCCAATAAATTAAAATTTTGTAATATACATTTATAATTTGCATTTTCATATTTTCTTATATGATTTGTTTGATAATAAAATATAATGCAGTCACTGCATTTTGATCTTAGGCAAAAACCCAAGGAACCATGAAAATAATATTTTATGACTTTTATTTGAATAGAAATAGCTTTGCTCTATTATTGCAATACTTTTAATCAGTGCGTGACGTGTACTACGAGTTCTGTTCTCATTAGAGCATCATTCCATGCATAACCTCCTCATTTTTATAGAAATAAACCCAACTCTTCCTAACATAACATTCTCCTTTAGGACGGGAGTAATACAATGATACTAGAAGAAAATCTTTCTATGGGGAATGTGTGCTTAATTTTTTAGGAAGAGAAATAGTGTACTATCTCTTCTGTTGTCATGATATCATTTTCCCAGGGATTAACACCTCCTTTGGGCAGCGATTAGTCATTACCCCTTCTTTTGGAATCGCTGTTCGTTCGCCATGATATTTTCTCAGCCTAGCAAAAATCTGCGAGCGGAGAGAGCATGTTTTATACATCTCATTTATAAAACTCACTATGTGCCGTATGTCTATCAGTCCGTCTCTATAATGTCAAACTGTATCACCATCGAGACGGAAGATCGCAAAGCGGCGTGAGGCGGCTCAAATGATTGCATTTTTGAGCACCTTTTCATGGGTCTTTACCTGGTTAAAATAGTTGCTAAGGGGTCACAATTGAAAGAAAATGCTCTTCTAAACATGCGCAAATGTATATATATATATATATATATATATATATATATATATATATATATATATATATATATATATATATATATATATATACATTTGTTCGTTAATCTTGGTTTATTTTTAGCTGTTTCTTATCCAACAGAAAAGATGATTCGGTAACTACCCAGACTAAAGCGCTATGAGTTTTGGTTTCGATTCTAACTTATCGAACTTTATTTGTATCTACTTTTTTTACTTTTGAAATCACGGCTCTGTATTGCGTTCAATCGATAGAAAATTGACTCTATAATTATAAATAAATATAAAGAAATACGCATGAATTAAAATATCATACACACACACACATATGTGTGTGTGTGTGCGTGTGTGTGTGTACATATAAAATAAAAAGTATATAAAATATATATTGTTCCCACGCCTTCTTTTCCGTCATAAAATACGTGTCGGACGGAATGATTTCAAGTGTTAAGAGAAAGTGCACTAGTAAATAGCAAGTCAGACAAACCTCTTTGCCTTAAATGAATTTGAAAAGAAATCTCCTAATGTATTTCCGTAGTAAGACGTTGTCATTTTATCCTTTATTCTTTCTATATCGATTGCCTTTGCTCTCTTTTTCTTTACGTTGTCCATGTTTCTTTTGATTTTTATTGATTGAAACATAATTAGATACAAATATAAGTACGAACATTAACGAAGCATACTTCTCCTTTCGATATTTTTGGATATCGTGAAATTAATAAAACGTTATGCAATATTAATCTAAGAAAGCATACAAATGCAGACATTTTTCATTTAAATGTTTATCAATATTCACTTGTGGTAATAATATGTAATATCTTTAATTCGTTGTATACGGTGATTTCATACGTAGATTGCATGCATCCCAGTCATGAGATCAGTAGTAGATTTCATGCATACCAGTCATTGTGATCAATAGAAGTAAATTCAAAATTCAAAATGCTCATACTAAGGTTTATTTCATATCTAGATGACGTTAGTTAATTTGTAACAGCGTTAATGCTTTTCAATTGTTCTAATTAAACGAACAGTACGTTTATTTCTATAAAATGCTGTAATCAAGACGCAATTAATGACTACAACACATTCATTAGCCAATGGCTATTTTCTTTTAATCTTAAGGGAATACCAGAAGAAATAAACATAGAAAAAACGTATACCAACATGCATTTCTATGTCAATAACACTGTGTTAGTTCTGTTCAGACGATGTATTTACAAGAAATTAAACTCATCAATCCAATGTTTTCATGAGATCTCTATAACCCTCCAATCCTAAAAGTAGATAGCGCTCAAAACGTTCGCTCGTTGTTGTCCTTACAGCATTTCTACTCACCTCTGTCTCATTTTCGAAACCGGAAACCATGTTATCTTTCGCTGTCGGCAAACTCAACAACCAGTAATAAAAAAAAAGAAACATTCTGTTAGATAAAAAAAAAAAAACAACTTCTTTGTCTATTGCCGTCAGCAGTGCTAAACAGCCGTTTGCACGGAGAGCAAAAAAGATTTATCCAAAATGGACGATCACTAAATTAGGTATGTGAAACAGACGTTGGTGCTAATTGAGTTGTGATGCTAACCAATTTCAAATTAAATGAGATAAACTGTACATGGAGGGAAAGAAAGAACAGCGGGAAAAAACAAAAGAAAGATTTGAAAATCGTTTGTACTAATCTTTCTGTATGTTAATCAGTGGCAAAATAAATTATAAAACAAATACACAAACAGGAAGTATAGTAATCAAATTTAGTAAGTGGAAGTAGTAGATATACTATGTTGATTATTTACAAATTGATAGTTATACAATTTTAGTTTCTATTGTAATCCTTTCGTAAGAGTCAGAATGCAAATATAAACGTTCAAATATTTTTTTTAAAATCTATATAATATGAACATATGTAGTCCAAAATGTTTCTCTCTTTCTCTCTCTCTCTCTCTTTCTTTCTTTCTTTCTTTCTCTCTCTCTCTCTCTCTCTCTCTCTCTCTCTCTGTATATATATATATATATATATATATATATATATATATATATATATATATATGACAACACCGAGGCAATTCTTAGCAAATCCCTCACTATTTCTAGCAAATATTGCAGCGTGTTTTCGCCCAAGGATACGCCATTTCGTGGCCTTTTATTAAAGGTTATAATTTACCCTCCATAACTCACTGTCTCAAATACGTAACTCACATATATAGTAGCAAATGTTTGTTCCCTCCTTTAATTTAGTCCTTCCACTGAACGCGAAATCGCCAGGGGAGATTTCATATCTTTACATATCCATATGTCACCGAAAAATTGTTCACCTCCTACATTCAATCATTTAGACTAAAACCTTGAAATAAGAAACAATCCCCTATCACCCTTAGTTTAACAGAACAGCGAAATAGCACCCAATCGGCATTTATAATTACACAGTAACATTAGAAGCAGTCATAATTCTGCATAACAGTTCCTATTTAAAAAAAAAAAAACACATCCACTACCGGTTCTGAATACGATTAACCAAACGAAAACTTTTTACATTTCGTATCATATCTTTTACTTGCATTTCAGTTTCTTTCCTTTAATATAAAACTACATTTTGCATTGGTCATTTGAATCACTAATCGAGAAAACGTATCCACATTTGTTCGGACAACATAGTTATGAAACGCCCGATTTTCCCCTTGCATCATTCATAGTTATGGAAGCCCCGAATGGTAGAAACCTACATTGTTTTTTTGTTTTTTGTTTTTTGCTATTTACGTTTGATTCATAGCATTGAGCGTTAAAACACGATTGTGTATCACTTCTTAGCATTCGTAGATAAACAAACACCGCATTATTTGCTGCTGCTGTTGTGATTAATACTATTAGTAGTATTGTTATTTTACTACTAATAGTATAACATGTCTATTTCCTTTACACGTACCCCGGCGGAAAACGGACACGGATGTTTATAAATATTTGCTACTTTCATCTAACACACCACAAAATAATTTTGGGGATTTTGCGAGTCTCTGTGTGTGGAGGGGATACTTTCTGACGGAAAATTCTTGTGCCGGCATATATATTTTACATAGCAAATTTATCTTTTAAGCGTTTTAATAACACATGCAGGTAGGGGAATTTACTAGTTCTTTTATATATAATTTATTTCATGGGGTATACTTCTTTTTTAAATTACTGACCAGGAGATACCTCCAAAGCGATCCATTTAATTAACTCTTATATGTTACATGGTGTAATTTAATATTGGTTAATATTATCATCACAACTTTTGTCCTATTCAAAAAAAGAAGCTTAAAATAAATTGCTAACAATAAAAAATGCGACACTAAAATCGTGTTTACATGGTAAACGCCTTAAAACAATATTCTTTTTAGTAGCTATTAATAATACATGTATTTTATAAATCTAACAAAAATCAAGTAATAGTCAGATATTCACATTTTTTATTCTTGTTGAATTTTGGATTAATTTATATGTAAAATATAGTTTTCGAAAAGATATGAAAGGAAATATATATATATTTACAATTATATAAATGCAACTTTGTCTCTCTCTGTGAGTTCGTTCCTTATATACTCCAAAATGTCTAAACAGATTTTCTTTAAAATTTACAGAACTTTAGTATATAAGTCTGGGAATGATCTTAGTTAAGTTTTGTCTCAGAATACCGATAGTTACCGATAATCGATAATCGAAACCGTTATTTTAATTTATCTATCATCGGTAAAGCCATCTTTCCATGTTGTCGCTTAGCAACAATGATAGAACAACGGGCCGTGAGTATTCTACCGTGGGTAAGCTGATAGCGTGTTTTTTTCTTTTTTTCGTTTTTCGCATAACGCGGTCTGCAACTCCGCACGTAAATTTCTTAATTTCTTTTTCATTAACTGAAAAGAATATTATAAGACTTGAAAATTTACGTGTTTTTCTTTTTCTTTTTTCTTTTTTGCATGATGTGGGCTGTAGGTTCAAACTCCGCACGTAAATTTCTTAATTATTTTTTTTTCTTTCGTTAAATGTAAAGAAGTTTATACAAAATAATTTTACTAAAGAAATAGTAGGTTTTCTAGGGGACAGTGTAAAATACTATATATTTTGTAATAAGTTACTGCATTGGAGTATGTGAAGCTTCCTCCTAGGCGATTTCAAGGATTTCGATGACAATAAAAAATATAGAAGTGTAGGGACTCATTCATATGTAATATATTGAAGTTGATTTCTGTAAATGTTCAGAGTAAATGAAGACGCTCTGATATTATTGTAGCTCTTTTGTCAAACTGCAAATGTGTTTAGCAAGGGCGCTTAAATATACTCTTAAATATGATATTTAATTCTTGCAGATTTTGTAAATATAAATGTTTTATCGGTTTTTAGATATTATAAAGTTGCGATTTCAAAAATAAAATAATATATCCATATGACTTGAGTGTATCAGCTTGAATCGAAACCAAAATTGTGAAAAAATATACGTATCTATATATAACCTGAGTTCCTTTAGTATAATCGAAACCGAAACCCAAACTTATGAAGAATGCTAGGTGACATTATTTATAAAAATAGTAAATGACATGAGTGCCATCGGCTATAACCGAAACCGAAACCAAAACTTATGAAGAATTCTTAGTAAAATTATTTATTCTAAAAGATAGAAGTCCAGAACAATTAAACGACAGTCACTCGGATGTAAGCGTTACACACTAAATAAATAACACGCACTATCCAATTAATATATAGATTACATTATCGAATGTCATTTTAACATTATATATGTTGAGGTTGCATTTATTTTGTATCTTAACCATGAATTAATATTCATCTTTTATATTTTAAAATGATTTAAATTCTATTCTTCCAAAATGTTAGGTTTTAACCACAGGATTTTGAATAAACGTTTCCTCTTTTTTTTCTGTCTATTATACATTAAATTAAGACATCTGTTATGATGTGGGTGAATGGAATCTTTCATAACTGTAAAAAAAAACATTGTAATAAATCACATCGATGGAGAGACAAAACAATGGCAATCGGTTAACAACGGTTATTGATGTTAACATAACGATTACATAAAAATATATACGCAGATGGGAACAGATTGAATTAGAAATGTCTCTGCTACGAAGAACGACGTTCGTTCCTCCATTATCCGCTTCGCAGACTGTCCCGCTTCTCGTGCCGCTCTCGTGGTATTCTCGTTCCTGTATTTACATACGAGAATCCTAGGGACCATTCCACGGTTCCGGGGAAACAATTTTTCTCTGAAAATGTAGGAGTTATTTCCCTTAGATTGGATTCTTAGATTCGTTCTAATTGTCGTCCGAACATCTCCACTTTTAATTATGTCGCTTCTACGACTTAAGTTGGGAATCCACCTGTAAGTGTTGTGTTGGATAACGGGGTCGAACTGATTCCGGATGTTTGGGTCTTACATCCCAGCTTCAGTGCTCTGAGAAGCTTCTGGTGATTGTTGAGGCAAGTTGAAGGTGTCCAACAAGATGTTTAGAGGAATAGAAGGACCTTGTTATACTTTGTCTGGAAGATGTGATGGTCGCAGTTAGTTAGCGTGTCGAACCCAAATTGAATCTTGGACATTTTTCCCTGTTTGTTACATTTCCAGTTATTTATATAATGTAACCTTGAGGCCATGAGTCCTTGTTGTTGCGGTAATCCTTTGCTAGGACTCGTTGACCCGGAGAGAATGTTGTTTGGACAGAACCATGATGGCGGTTGTACTGCCGTTTCATTTTTGTGTTCCTATTGAGGGATGATGTGGTTTTGTACGTAGTACATCAATATGTCATCGGATTTGAAAAAATTGTCCATCGGTGGGTCCTGCAAAATCTATGTGGAAGCGTGACCAAAGAGAATCTGGAACAGGCCATGAAGAAAGCACAGATTTCCGAAGAGATTTAGCTGCTAACTGACATTTACTGCAAGTGCGTGCAAGATCTTCTAATTGCTTGTCCATATTTGGTCAATAAATGTAACCGCCTGTTAACGCTTTCATTCAACTGGTGCCTTAGAGTCCGAAATGGAATTGCATTAAGACCCTGTTTTGCAGTTATGAGGGAATGATGACCAGTTCAGCAAGGAGAAGTATTCCATCAACTTCAGATATGGAAGAATTCCGTTGAATGAAAGGTAGTAACAGGTTGTTTGGGGATACTTTTGGCCACTTGGTACGGTGATAGCGGATGACTTCTTGAAGTAGAGTGTCAGAAGTTGTGGCTTCTTTAATTATATCAGCAGTGACCTGTAGTTTCCGTATTGTAGCTGGGAGTGTTGCGGAGATTTATGGTTCCAGTGATAAATCTTCCGGTAGTCTCTGGTGTGTACTAATAAATCTTGACAGGGCATCTGCATGTCCGATCGAATTAGTAGAGAGGTACTTTATAGAGAAGTTGTAGTCTAGTAATGTGATAGCCCATTGCTGAAGTCGATTAGCAGTATACACTGGGATACCCTTCTTGGGACCAAAAAATGCTCACCAAAGGTTTATGGTCTATGACCAAAGTGAAGTGATGCCCATAAATAATTTATCGGAAACCACAATAATGCCCAAGGATGGATTAAAATGAGTCAGGAGAAACTCTGAAGAGAGTGAAGCTTTGATTTTGGCAAAAACAGCCTTGCATTCTGGTGACCAGTTCCATGCAACCTCTTTCTTCAGAATGTTATTTAGAGGAGTTCGGATGTGGTGTAACTCCGGCAAAAATGAGCTGTAATGGATCACCAACCAAAGGAAGGAACGTAGAGTTTTGATGTCTCTTGGAGCTGGCGTGTTTTTTTATAGCTGAAATGTTCTCTGGATCGGGTCGTCGACCTGTTTTGTCAAATATAAAACGCAGATACTTTATTAATGTAGAATTGGCAGTTTTAAGCTCGTATATGGAAATCGTATTGTTGGATCCTGCCTACTACTGTTTTTGTAGTTCTTGTAGTCGAAACTGTAATTTTTGTAGTTTTTGTTGTTTGATAAACATTTCTTTCGTTTTCTGTTGCTGTAGGATCATTTGTATTTGTAATTATTCTTGTTTTATGTTCTGTTTTATGTAGTTATTGTTATTGTAGGATTTATTTTTCTTCAAATAATGATTTTGAAGTCCTTCATTTCTTTACAAGAACAAGATTCATTTACTCAATAAATTTTTGTATTACTCAAGAAAAAATTTTTATTACTCAAGAAAATTTTTTATTACTCAAGAAAATTTTTTATTAGTCAAGGAACTTTTTTATTACTCAAGAAAATTTTTTTATTACTCAATAAAATGTTTGTATTACTACAGAAAATATTTTTATTACTCAAGACAATTTTTTATTACTCAAGAAAATGTTTGTATTACTACAGAAAATATTTTATTACTCAAGAAAATTGTTTATTACTCAAGAAATTTTTTATTACTCAAGAAAAACTTTTTATTATTCAAGAAAATTTTTTTATTACTCAAGAAAATATTTTTATTACTCAAGAAAAAATTTTTATTACTCAAGAAAAATTTTTTATTACTCAGGAAACTTTTTTTTATTACTCAAGAAAATTTTTTATTACTCAAGAAATTTTTTTTATTACTCAAGAAAATTTTTTTTATTACTCAAGAAAATTTTTTTTTTAATTACTGAAGAAAATTTTTTATTACTCAGGAAAAAATTTTTTATTACTCAAGAAAAATTTTTTATTACTCAAGAAAAATTTTTTATTACTCAAGAAAAATTGTTTATTACTCAAGAACATTTTTTATTACTCAAGAAAAATTTTTTTATTACTCAAGAAAATTTTTATTACTCAAGAAAAATTTTTTATTACTCAAGAAAATTGTTTATTACTCAAGAAAAATTGTTTATTACTCAAGAAAAATTTTTTATTACTCAGGAAAAAAATTTTTATTACTGAAGAAAATTTTTTATTACTCAAGAAAAATTTTTTATTACTCAAGAACAATTTTTTATTACTCAAGAAAATTTTTTATTACTCGAGAAAAATTTTTATTACTCAAGAAAAATTTTTTATTACTCAAGAAAAATTTTTTATTACTCAAGAAAATTTTTTATTACTCAAGAAAATTTTTTATTACTCAAGAAAAAATTTTTATTACTCAAGAAAAATTTTTTATTACTCAAGAAAAATTGTTTATTACTCAAGAAAATTTTTTATTACTCAAGAAAAATTTTTTATTACTCAAGAAAATTTTTATTACTCAAGAAAAATTTTTTATTACTCAAGAAAATTTTTTATTACTCAAGAAAAATTTTTTATTACTCAAGAAAAATTTTTTATTACTCAGGAAAAAAATTTTTATTACTCAAGAAAATTTTTTATTACTCAAGAAAAATTTTTTATTACTCAAGAAAAATTTTTTATTACTGAAGAAATTTTTTTATTACTCAAGAAAAATTTTTTATTCCTCAAGAAAAATTTTTTATTACTCAAGAAAAATTTTTTATTACTCAAGAAAATTTTTTATTACTCAAGAAAATTTTTATTACTCAAGAAAAATTTTTTATTACTCAAGAAAATTTTTTATTACTCAAGAAAATTTTTTATTACTCAAGAAAAATTTTTTATTACTCAAGAAAAATTGTTTATTACTCAAGAAAAATTGTTTATTACTCAAGAAAATTTTTTTCTAATAGCTGCTGGAATTTTACTAATTGCGGCGTAATACTGTAACTTAAACAAAGCCTACGTGCTTGCTTTCTTTCTGACGTGAGAAAAATCTATTTTTTAGAGAAAATATAGAGTTATTCTTTTAGTTTTAAATTGAAATATTCTTGAAGTACAGTTTTGGGAAAAAATTTTCCGGTGTCTAACAAAAGTAATTTTTCGGTATTTATCCGATTTTTTAAAGGTATTTTCGTAGTACCGTATAAAAAAAAACTACTCTCTTAGTTGAGTATTCTACTTCGTTGTACGAAAGTTTCGATGAGAAAATACTGACTTGTTTACTTCTTTCCATTTTTGTTCCAAAAACAGGTTTTGTTGTTGATTGAAATGCTAGGCTGTGGGGATTCCATTTATGAATTCAAGTTCCTTGCTGCCAAGTTTGTTGTGGTCTGGAAATTTCACTAAGAAAGAATACGACAAGAATATAGAAAAAACATTACTATTTACAAGACAGAAGATGTAGTGAACTAGAGTTGTAGGTCTTAGCGCACATATGCATACTACGAGATACGGAATCTACCTCTCTCTCACCTCGAGGAGACGTGACACAACGTCGGAAGGTTGGATGAATTAGCTAGCGTCTTTAAAGAAAGAGCACTCCGGCCCTGTTAAAATGTCTGTCTATCCCCGTTGGCATTCTCCGCTGAGGGCGTTTCAAACAACAAAAGAAAAACTTGTTCCACCTGAAATGTTATAGCAAGGTCTGGGAGGGTGGACCACTATAACATTTCCTCAGTCCGACAACTAAAAGCCACCGAAATCGCTCAGTTTCTGTCGGATTGATTATCGCGCTCGATATCTTCACTGGCGTACTACGAGATACGTCCCAGAGTTGTACCTAGCGGTATATTTATACCGTTCGGGAGAGTTCATATATTGTGTATGGGTAAATCGCCATAACACTATATTAGTCAAATAGTGTTGCGAAAATACTTTTGTCTTTTCTTGATATCTTCATTTACAAAGTCTTGCCATATAGATATGATATTAATATCGATTTGGATTACTGCGATGAGCATTATTTGTAGTCTTCAATAGGTTTGGTAACAAAATTCGTACGCACGCACGACTTTTAAATCTGAGAAAACGCACCGATCATTATTTAAATGTCTTTGTTAATTAAAGATATTTTAAGAGGTCAGTTGCTATGTGTATATCTCTTTCCTGCTCTGTCCTTTTATATTTATGTATGTGTGAGTGCGTGTGTATGAACATTGGTTTAACTATCAATAGCCTGGGGATAAATGAATTATGTTTAGCCAATAACACTTAGTATTGATAAAGTTTGAAACTCAATGACGCTTCTCTACAACTCGAGGGTCCTCCATGTGTCTCGCGTTCATCTGGAGAACGAATAATTCCTTTTATTCATACAACAGAATAACAAGAAACAGATTATATGTAGCGTAATTTCTTTCGTATGAACAAAAGATTTTATATATTTCTATAGGAATTTGAATTGAAATATTTAACATTGCTTAATTACACACATATTGAATGAAACGACCGATTTTAATTTCTCTGCAAAGTCATAACAGATCTTTTTTTGCAATCTGATGATTGACTTTGATATTTTGTTATTTTAAGTACTGTTATTTCTCTCTTTCTTATTCTGTATCTGACATGAAAATACTGACACACCTACATATAGACACAAATACATATACAAGATCGTTCAACACGCACCACTACATACATATGAACATATACATAATATACATTTATAAAATAGTTTCACATAGTGTGATTAAATATAACTTGCGCAACAGTACTGCGATTCGAAAGAAAACTGTCGTAATCATGATCACTGACCTAATCATTCTTCAACGGACTTTTCATTGATAAATGCTTACTTATAAGAATGAGTAGTCCTTGGGTTTTACTATTATTCCATCCCAAACGAGGAATAGTGCAACTTTAACATAAGGGGCTACTATTTTGGACCAAATTTACAAGGATATTATCCTGGTAGTTGAATGGTGAGATGTCTGTCGACATTACATTTCTCATTTCCTAAACTATTTGCACAGATTTAGGACTAGCCTACTCTATTCAATCCGTAGCTTGAAAGAGTATATATATATATATATATATATATATATATATATATATATATATATATATATATATATATTCGTAATTTTCTCAAACGTATTAATAAAATTAAGGAAAAACTGTCTTGATATGCCGATCCCTCACCTGTTAATATAACCTCAAGCTAATTCCTCACGCGCACACGCACACACACACACATATACCCGTAGATTACCGTTTCACATATCTATATATATATATATATATATATATATATATGTACACACATATATATATATTCCTACACACATTTACTTTGCCATTTAGATAGTTATAATATTACAGAAAGAATAAGGCGAAAAAGACTAGCTTTTCTTGAGTTTTAATTATGTATCAATTGAGTCTCAAGAAACCCATTATTTTTGTTTGAGTCTTCCCACATCTTACACTTTTCATTTGAACTTCTGTTATATTAGCGATAAATAGATATTACAAACGTATTACTAAATAATCGAGAACTGTATTGGTTTCTTTCTATCCAAAACATTAATCAAAATATATGTGTGTGTTTGTTTATACTCTATATAGCGATCACTTGTGTCTATTATATCTAGTTACATGCACATTTTAATAGTTATAGTCACATCAATCGGATTGTATTTAACTGCATGACATTTGTCTATTTTAACTAAAGTGTCATTTTAAGCAATTGATTAAGTTATAATCTGGAAATGTCTACCACATCTTAAAAAACAAACTAAAAGCATTACATAAGAGTTTTAATTATCAGAGTTGGATGACAGTCTTATTTCATTATTATACTTTCGACCTTAACATCTCAACACTTTCAAAAATATTTTCTCATAAAATATGTTTTATGCTGTTTCTATTTTTATAATGTTTCTATTTACATGGGCCAATCGAGCCCACATCTCAATGAAGCGAAATCCATTCTGTATACATGACTGACTTTAGCTTTGACATTACTTTCACACCACGATTGCCTATCGTAAATCTAAACTCTGTCATTTTCGAATTAATCGCAGCTACAACTGTGCATGCGCAGAAACGTGCACAGAATACTGAACTCTTTATTCAATTCTGATTTTCTTTATTTAGTAATGAAATATATTAGCTAATATCGGCTAATACTGATAATAAGTGTTTCTGTGAATTATTTTTTGATCTATCGATCTCTTTTAGTCAAATGGAAAGTGCGGTACAACTTAATGATTTTATTGTTATTTCGATTAATCCGTTTGATGCACCAGCTTTACATGTGCTCATCTATACTACAATTCTAATTGTTAGTTAAGAATGTATTAGAATTGAAACTATATGATATGATATCTAATATAAGTAGAACACATTTACCTAATACGTTTAACAATATGTTTATGTTTACTGTCGTTCACGCAAAGTTAATTTAATCTTAGATGCTTGAAAGCCAGAAATTAGATTTCGAAAAATAGATCTACTTTTACTTTATTTTCAGTGTCTATTTCACATATAAGTAAATCAGATGAATTCATTACTCATGAATATTTTCGATTTTATTCCTAGAATTTCTATACAATTTTATTAAAAACTAGCATTTCAGCCCGGCGTTGCACGGGTGTTTGGAGATGTATGTTGAGCAAAAAAAAAGTCATTTTTTTTAACTTTGACTCTTATTATGACCCCTTAAAATTTATTGTTTTGGACTCAAATCAAGTTATTAAGTTAGATGCATTTCTAACGAACCTATATCTAAAATTTCAAGTGATTAGAAACAAAATTGTCGGAGGAATTTGATAGAGTTCTCAAAAGTCAAATCATTGAACTTTGACCCCTTAACAGCCAAATATCTGGTCGAAAATCGATCACATACATTTTCCCAAATCTCAGTAGCCTGTATATCAAATTTCGAGTCTATAGACTAAAAATTGACCGAGTTATTGCGTAGGGAAATGTACACACACAGACACGTTCACTTTTATAGATATACTAGCAGTTCCGCTCTGCTTTGCTCGGGCTCTATATACTGTTCATAATGTTATGTGCATATGTATATATTCAAAAGTGTGAATATGTAAAGTAATGCCTTTGTGTATAATAGTCTTTCTATACTACCATAGAGAAAAGACAGACATTTTCACTTTTATAGATATATAGATAGATAGATTAGATGCAATATATAGTAATGATTTAAAAGGTATAAAAAAGACTCATGAGCCACCACCGAGAATCGAAACCAAAACGTTCAGCTCATGTTTTATTTTACCTCTGCCGTCAATGACTGGTCTATGAAAACATGTTCACTTCAAGGCTAAAAATTAAAACATGAACCAATAGCTACTACGTTGTGCATTTATAATGCCGGCGTTCGACCTTCACCTGGCAAATTTCATTTGTTTTTTAATTTTTACAATTTTGCACCGATTTTTTCGGGCTAAACCCCAAAATTTTCCATGGATTCAAATAGCTTATATATGAAGTTTCATGTCTGTAGACCAAGAACTCTTGGAGTAGTTTGGTAGGCAAAATTTCTTAAACAAAAATATATACGTATACATAAATATATATGGAAACAATTTTGTGTTTACTTTAAACTTTTTACGCAAATATTACGCAAGTATAAATCATGTAGAATATCTGCATGAATATAATTAAACGTAATAGTTAACTAAAGATGATTATCCCATTAGAAAACCAAAGCAATTAATAGGGAATTAATTAAAATGAATGTTTAAAAGAATATGCAAATTAGCTAGATCTTGTGCTAGTGAATGTAATTCCACAACCCATGTATAAGAAAATTGTATTTTGCTTCAAATAAATAGAATAGAGGGTTTTTAATATACATATCACTTCACACAAAAGAAAAACGAATTTATAGGTGTATGCTCTGTATTTAATAACTCAGGTGATAAATCATCCCCCTCTCCGTACAGACCAATAAGTCTCTTGTGTGTCATGAGTAAGTTACTGGAATCCATATTAAATAAAGAAGTAGTCAACCACCTCAGCAGAAATAACCTCCTTAGTGACATGAAATATAGTTCCGTTCGGCTAGATCTACAGCTGATGTGCTAACAGTTATATCCCATAGGATTAGTGAATCTCTCGACAAAGGCTTCCTTTCTAGGGCAATTGCTCTTGACATATCAAAGGCCTTCGATAAGGTTATGCATAAGGGCCTACTTCACAAGATTTCCAGCTACGGTATAACTGGAAATGTTTTCTCAATAATTAAATCATTTCTCTCTGATAGGTTCATAAGAGTAGTGGTTGATGGGCAGAAATCTGAGGCCCACAGTATTAATGCTGGTGTTCCCCAGGGGTCCATCCTGGGCCCAACTCTCTTCCTGATCTACATCAATGATCTCCCAAAACACATACTAAATTCATTCGTTGACATCAATGCTGATGACACAACCATCTACGGCAACACATCAAAGGCTGTAAATGACAACTCTCTCTCATATTTCCTCTCCTCTGATCCTGAGCGCGTCGTTCAGTGGGGGAGAGATGGCTGGTTACTTTTAATGCATCAAAAACCAAGCTCCTAACTTTACATCATCAACGCTCTGTTCCTCATCTAGCATCAATTGAAATGGATGGCTCTCGTCTTGGGGAGGCTTCATGTTTTGACAAGCTTCTGGGTTTGACCTTTACTCCTGATCTGAAATGGAACACGTATATAAAGTTTGTTGCCCGGGCCGCTGGGAAAGTGGTAGGATCCTTCTACCGCTCCAGAAGATATCTCACTACTCATGCACTTCTCTATCTCTATAAAAGCTAAGTACGTCAAAGGTGGAGTACTGCTGCCACATCTGGGCTGGAGCTTCAAAAAAACAGCATATCCTGCCTTGACAAAGTACAAAATAGACTTCGTGGGTTAGTAGGGGATGCTCTCTTCCCTTCCTTGCAACTTCTCTCCCACAGAAGAGATGTTGCGAGCCTGTCTTTGTTTTATCGTTATTTCCATGGCAAGTGTTCGTCCGAGCTCCAATCTCTGGTCCCCACTCGCCAATCCTTCATAATAAACACCCGTCTAGCTAAAACCACTGTCAGTAATTTCTCCCACTCTTTATCTGTGCCTAAATCAAAACGTGGATTCCATGAATATAGCTTTTTTCTGAGAAGTGCACGCCTGTGGAATTCTCTTCCGTTTGCCTGTTTCCCACCTGACTACAACTTGAACGTCTTCAAGTCCAACATAAACAAATTCCTGATTAATCGCCCCCTTAAGTAAGACGCTTTATCAAATCCCCAATACCAACTACTACTACGATATTATCCCCTTGATTATTGTACACAAAATAACCCTTATCCTCGAGTAGCTTACGGGCCTTGATAAGTGGTGATCCCCATGTAAATATATATATATATATATATATATATATATATATATATATATATATATATATATAGAGAGAGAGAGAGAGAGAGAGAGAGAGAGAGAGAGAGAGAGAGATCTGTTCATAATAAACATGTATATAAATAGTGAGGTTACTTATGTTTTGATAGCACGCAATACATTAGACAGTACATGTTGAATTGTACACTTATTATATCAAATAATTTATAATATCTCAACAGATCTGTCATGTTCTTTTAATTGTCATGTGAGAATAATCTAGTATGGTTGTTTTAGTTTGAAAATAATTAATTACATTAACTAGCGACGTAATTTTTTTTTTTTTTTCGGCGAGGTGATGATTCTTAGTTAACAAAGATTAAAGAACAGCATTGCACGCTGCACGAAATAATATCGCATGTGTACCGTTTATCAATGTTCGTGCGATTATTGTGCTGGATTGTAGCGCATTATTCCAAAGTGACAGAACAGTATTAGCATTAATCCATTCTGCGATGAGTTTTATCTGCCAGAATTCTATCGTGCGTTAAGTTGTAGAAAATGCATTCACTGTAATGTCAATAGGTGAACATTTTCTCGATCCTGATTTTTTATAGAATATGATCAAAACGGCATGCCACCTTCTGCAAATCTTAAGAACTTCGCAATTAGTAGAGAATCATTGTTACAATAAAAATAGTAACAAACGTCGTGTTTATATGAGATACTAGACATTTTCTCCCGTGAGAAACGGATAAAAGTTATAGCCCGTTGAGTTAGGATAAGTACTTTATGCCAAATTGATGGTTGAATATGATGAAATTTGTGCTGGTTTTTAATGTGGTTGAAATATAGTCGTCATCTTTACAAGCAATGAGAAATATACTAGTTAAGTAAAATGATAACATGCTTTTATTATAATGTATTTGAAAAAACTTGCTTATGACATTAGATTATCGTTCTTCCTTAGATAGCCTCTCTATCGATTAGTTTGGATGGTAACACAATTATCCCGACTTTATTTACATTTCAGCGTTTCACGCGTACGATGAAACTTGACATAAGTTAATATATATTAGTTATGACTAATGCTGAAACCGATTTACTGTATTTAACGTAAATTGACCGAAAATAAAATAAAAGAAGGAGTTAAGTAGAAAAAGTTTGTTTTCTTAATTTTTTAATTTACAGTGTGGAACGATAAAAGTGTCGCCGTAAAGAAAACAGCACTACAGCTTTATTTATAAACTTTTATAGAAAAAGCAATTCAGGTAGTAGAGTTAAAATCTATTCAATGTAGCAGCCTACAGCTTCAATCACTGCCTCGATACGGGTCCAGAATTGGGAGCATGCCTTTTCTACTAACGCCAAGGGTCTACCATCGGCCACCTGATTGCACCAGTTGATGGTCACGCTCTTCAGCATATCTAGTTACACTTTGATGTTCACTTTCAAGCCGACTTCTAAGATGTGAGGTGACATGATATAGCCTTCCCTTAAAACCACATTAAAGACCATAACCGTGACCGGAAATATCGTTTTCATCACCCTAGGCACGTCTCTGTTATTTGTGGCAATTTATCAATGTGTATTATGGGCGCTGGCAATGGTCCTGTTGTCATAAATTGGATCGGTAGAGAGCATGAGTTGTACAACGGTGCATCTCCGATCTCGTTCGTTGAACATTATGTCACTTTCAAACATGGTAGAAGGCTCATATCGCTCTTGAGATTTGTACACAACTGACTAACTAGTAGATGGTATGCAAAAAAAAAAAAAAAGAAAAAGAAAACCGGTTTGCATCAAATGGAAATGGAATCAGGTTATCTTTTTTAGGGCGACAATTTTCTCGTTCCACTCTGTATTAAATCTGAGAATGTTGAAAAAATACTTTTTTAATAATTAAAATAACAATTTTACGTCTTTATATCAGACTATTAATATGTCAGACTATTAATATGTATAAATACGGAAAACTATGCGCTTCATAAACAATGAAACAGAAAATCCATCGTCGCCAGAGAGAAAGACGGGACAGTAAATGAAGGACAATCCCGCCAAGTTTTTTTTTATTGTTTATAAAAAGTTATCTTTACACACAGAGATACAGAGAGAAAGCAATACAGAAAGAGAAAGAGAGAGAGAAAGAGAGAGAGCATAAGAGGTAGAGAAATGGAGAAGGGAGACAAAGAGGGAGTGCAACCTTCTCCACTGTGAACTCTTATGACTCATCAATATATCTTCCTAGATAAATAAAGGTAATAGTTTCGTTTAAATTATATTCTTTCATAATGATAATTAATTACAATACTTTAAGAAAAAAAAATTATAATTAATTTTCATATTATATTACTTCAAAAATTAATATAACTATTGCAGATATAGATAAAGAATAACGCTTTGAAATGAATAACAGCAGGCAACAAATAATTATAGATTATTTAAAAAGGAGTTACGCAAACTAGGCAGGTAGCTTTCAACCGTATATATATATATATATATATATATATATATATATATATACCGTACTATATATATATAGAATATATATATATAGAATATATATATATATATATAGAATATATATATATATATATATTCTGCTAGATCTACAGCAGATATGCTTACAGTTATATCTCATAGGATTAGCGAACCTCTCGACAAATGCAACCTTTCAAGGGTAATTGCTCTTGACATACCAAAAACCTTTGATAGGTATGGTATAAAGGTGTACTTCACAAGATCTCCAACTATGGTATAGCGGGCGATTTCTTCTCAATTATTAAATCATTTCTCTCTGATAGGTTCATAAGAGTAGTAGTTGATGGGCAAAAATCAGAAGCTCACAGTATTAATGCTGGAGTCCCTCAAGACTCCATTCCGGGCCCAACCCTTTCCTGATCTACATGAATGATCTTCCAAATCATATCCTTACATCATTCGAAGACATTTTTGCTGATGACACTATCATCTATGGAATCACATCTAAGACAGTAAATGACCAAGTTCTCTCCGATTCTCTCTCCTCTGATCTTGATCACGTTGTACAATGGGGAAAGGAGTGGCTGGTTACTTTTAATGCATTTAAAACCAAGCTTCGATCTTTACATCATAAACGTTCTGAACCCAATCTGGCATCAATTAAAATGAATGGCTTTCGTCTTGGGGAGGCCTAAAGTTTTGACAAGTTTCTGGGCTTGACCTTTACTCCTGATTTGAAATGGAACAAGTACATCAAATATGTTGCCAAGGCCGCTGGAAAAAATGGTTGGATCCTTCTATTGATCCAGTAGATTTCTCACTGCTGATGCAATTCTTTATCTATATAAGAGCCAGGTATGTACAAGGATGGAATACTGTTGCCACATCTGGACAGGAGCTGCTAGAAAGTTCTTGTCCTGCTTTGATAAAGTTCAAAATAGACTTCGTAGCCTCGTAGGAGATGTCATTTTCTCTTCGCTGCAACCTCTATCTCACAGGAGATATGTTTCCAGTTTGTCTCTGTTGTATCGTTATTTTCATGGAAAGTATTCGACTGAGCTTCAATCTATAGTCCCCCCACGCCAAACTTTCACAAGAAACACTCTAGCTGAAAACAATATCAATAATTTCCCCCACTCTTTATCTGTGCCTAAACCTAAACGTAGATTCCATGAACCAAGCTTTTTTCTTAGAACTGCACGCCTGTGGAATTGTCTTCCGTTTTCCTGCTTTCCAGCTGACTACAATATGGTTGTCCTCAAATTCAACGTAAACAAGTTCTTGATGAGCAATTCCACTTGTTAACAAATTTACCGAATTTCCATTACTAACGATTACTATATTGTCCAACTGACTACTGTACACTCTTACACCTTATCTTCGAGTGGTCTCTGGGCCTTGATAAGTGCTTATGCCTATGTAAAATATATATATATATGTGTGTATATATATATATATATATATATATATATATATATATATATATATACTTCAGAATAATTTTTTATTTAACAGTCAGTTGGTATGAAAACCTGTGATTATAAAATTTATAAAATATTACTGGCGATAATATTCTATAAATTATCCCATCTAAGTAAGAATTGCTCAATATGCAAGAGAGCAAATAAATTAAATTGTGATTCAATGAATTTCAAGAAACTCTTATTGAAATGAAGTGGTTGAGTTTCATATCAAAGATTTTTATTATTCTAAGCAAGACAAAGAATACTTAGAAAATTAATCTCCTATCCCTATAGGACAAAGAATACTTTCGAAATTGTATCTCCTTATCCTATAGGGTTTCGATGCCTACCATCTCTTCAGAAGAGAAAATATTAGCAAATAGATGTAACGGTATTCACCCTAATAGCTAAAGTCAGTTAGACATGGAAAATCATAACCCAAAATTGATTAAATAGAAGTCACATAGCGGGGGGAATTGAGGAAAAGGATATAAAGGGTTACTTCCAAATTGCGCGGTAAAATCCAAGGTAACTATCCTTGGATCTCATTTCCTCACTGCTTTAAAGGACAGTTACCTTGGATTTTACCGCGCAATTTCGAAGTAAACCTTTATATCCTTTTCCTCAATTTCCCCCGCTATGTGACTTTTATTTAATCAATTTTGGGTTATGATTTTCCATGTCTAACTGATTTTAGCATCTAGGGTGAATACCGTTATATCTATTTGCTAATATTTCTCCTCTGAAGAGATGATAGGCATCGAAACCCTATAGGATAAGGAGATAAAATTTCGAAAGTATTCTTTGTCTTACTTGGAATAATAAAAATTCTTGATTTAAATAAAGATTTTTTTAATTTGATTGAATCACTATAATTTGCTTTATTTGCTCTATCCTATATATTGAGCAATTCCTATTTAGATAGGATATTACGTAGAATATTACGACCAGTAATATTTTGTAAATCTTATAATCACAGGTTTCCATACCAGCTGATTGTTTGATAAATCTATTCGGAAGTATATATATATATATATATATATATATATATATATATATATATATATATATATATATATATATAAGAATATTGGTTGAAAAATACATAGCCATATACAAATATAAAAACTCATGAGAAATAAAATATAGGAAATACTACTAGATTTTTATTTTTATTTCTATTTCCCTAATTTGAATGTTAAGATCAGTTATGGAGATCTGCTTAGGGCTTTCCAGTTTTTATTGTTTATCTGTTTTATTATATTTCCACTAAAAGTCATACTGCATCGAATCTTTTTAGAGGTTTTGAGCGTATTTAAACAAAAATTGTAATATGTTTTACCATAATGTTATGCTAACCATCATTCAGATGAAGTTAATATCATCTTAAATGTTTTAAATCTATGCCCGAATTAAGTTTTCAAATAACAACAGGTCTGATATTTTTCTATTCCCACAACAGTTATTTCCTAATCTTTTAATTATTTTTAAACAGGATAATTAAATGATGGAATCGTCTTTCATACGTACACACTGTTTCATTATTATACTACTCATTCGATATAATGTAATTGAATCTATGAGGGTTTTACTTAAGGCTATAAATATTATGTTATTCGTGAAACTGTGTATCGACAAATCACATGCGATGTTTATAAACCTTTTCCTGCTCTAGACATGTTAAGCGTTCATTAATATTTATTACATAGCGAAAAGATTATTGATAAACAGTAAATGAGTGAGTTTTTTGAAGAAATACTTATTATTTACAATATTGCAGAATGTGAATATTTCAATTTTTCAATTGTAATTGTAATAACACTAAAGCTATTCAACATCTCAGTCTAAAAACGGCATTAAATAATGAAACACCCCTTAAGCAGATATCATTGTTAACGATAGGAAATGCATGAACAAGCAATTATTTCGGGCAATAACTATGCTATCCTATTCTAATCGTAAAAAAGACTTGACAAATAGATAAGTTATACCAGTACAATCTTTGTATTTAACAAATTGGCGAGGTGTGAATAAACACAGATCCTTAAACAGAAAGGAGAATCTTTTACAAACCGTTATTTTACCATTTCATTTAAATTGTAATATTTAGAATGCACCTTACATCTGTTACCAAAAAAACTGCCCCAAATCATGTGTTCATACAAACATACTGTCACCGAATCGCGGAAAACTGATTCGTGCTATGGACAAACCTATATGAAACACGCCGACCTCCTCTCGACTGTACTCGCCGGGTCTTAAAAGCTTGGGACAAAAGATATCAATAACCAAAAGTATTATTTATTAAATGTATTGCATCGCTTTATTGGAAGCCTATTTGAAAGAATCGTTTCTAAGCATAATATGCAGCCATCATTTCATTTGACTCTTTTATTCATTTGTACGTTGTCCTGGGGGAAATTGGATCATTCACGGACATAGCAAGTCAATACCTGAAAGCAAAATCATCAAGAAAAAGTTAGATCAACAAAATAATGTGAATACAGAAGGTAATGTGAAATCTATTTTATAAAGAGTTTTTTGTTGTGTGTCCTAAAAGATGTTTGAGATCACGAATCATGCACTCAGAAATATTACTTCAACGTTTAAATATTAAAAAAAAATTCTATATTCGCACACTGATAGAAACCAAAATATGAAGCTCTTCGGCCTTATTCGTTACCACCCTGTGTAAGTTCATACGCATATAAGAACTTAAAAAAACGTTAGTCAAGATATAAATGTATATTTGCGCATGCGTATGAATTACACGTTTAGTCAACTTACGTCTATCAATTCTTTGAATGTTTTACGCTTTTAGCAGATATTTTTACCGTCTACATGTGAAATTGAATTTGTTTACATTCTTTCATATATCAAGTGTAAAGTCTGTAAATTAAAAATTGACAAAGTAGGTTGGTAGAGACACAGACAGACAAGGACACTTTCATATATATATATATATATATATGTATATATATATATATATCTGTGTGTGTATGTGTGTGCGTGCGTGTGTGTGTATGTGTGTGTGTGTGTGCTTAAAGTAAATTACCAAAGCCACTTGGATAAATTATCTTATTTTTCTCAAAAGAGGCCCAGTCATATGAGGTCTGCCTTTGCGTTGTCCACACATTAAAATATAAGGCAGCGTTTGACTTTATGGTATTTGTTTTATAATTTTAAAATATTAGACATTCAGACATAAAATTAAAAGGCTTATTTGGAGTTACGAAGTTGTCTCAGAATAACATATGTGTCTTTGTAAATTTCCAGTAAACGCCGTGTGCGATTAATGGCATACAAATTTACGAAAAATTAATCAAATAAATCCAACATAAATTACACTACTCCAGTCCAATATATAATTAGGCCTAAACTACACTACTCCAGTTCAATATATAATTAGGCCTAAACTACACTACTCCAGTCCAATATATAATTAGGCCTAAACTACACTACTCCAGTCCAATATATAATTAGGCCTAAACTACACTACTCCAGTCCAATATATAATTAGGCCTAAACTACACTACTCCAGTCCAATATATAATTAGGCCTAAACTACACTACTCCAGTCCAATATATAATTAGGCCTAAACTACACTACCCCAGTCCAATATATAATTAGGCCTAAACTACAAAAATATATAAAACATAAAATTTTAAATAAAAAATTATAATTTTATTATCATGAGTTGAAGATGACGGAAAATAAGGCTCCGCATTAAATTCTCGAACTGTAGTAGAACATTACTCAAATATCCAGTTGTCAGAAAACACCACTAATCATTTTATTCTAAATTGCGTCACTTTTGTTCTTAAATCGTATTAAAAATTTTAAATATACAATACTGAAATTAGGTTAAACAGTCAATCTCGAATTATATATTGTTTTTCTTTTATTCTATTGCATGTAAGCAATTGCAAAACTATTAGACAGTTATGTAGTCGGGTATGGAGGCATATATTTAAAGTGGCATGGCTGACAGATCGAGAAAGAGAGAGAGAGAGTGGGATGAATAGAAGGAGGCGGAGAATGAAGTTTTACAAGCAAGTTATTACATGCACATTTTTATGGCTATTATATTTTCTTTTCCAAAAGCCCAGCAAACGACGGGTAGGATTGCTAGTAATAAAATGAGGTGAGTAGATATGATTGAAATGCAGTGTTTAAACTCCATCAACTAATAATCCGTCCACTAATGATCCATCAACTACTAAATGGATGTCAATTGTAAAACGGACAGAATTAACAAATATGGATTGTTTTATATTGTTTGCAAACTCGTTAAGAGATGACAAGGACAAAACGAGATTACGCACCATTGTTTGCTTGTCAACATGGTCCTTTGGTAATAGAAGATTTATTGACTTGTATTTTGGTTTGAAGTACTTAGTTCAATACGTCATAGCAATGACAGGAGAAGGAATTATTTAAAAATCAAATCGCAATAGTCCATTTGAATCAAAGCGTGAGACTGAGAGGGTGCTGACACAAAGAACCTGTTACCACTAATAATACACGTGACTAGTTGAAGTAATGGTCTCTGATAGTTTTATGAAGTTTTCTATTTCTACAACTCAATTAAAATTGAAAATAAAACTTCAAATCGAGAAGCTGCGTGAAAAGGTTGCGGAACACAGACATAGTTAATAGCACGTTGGCAATTTCTAGTCTTACATTCATAAAAAACGAATGTGTCGTGTGTATATTTCCTATATGCATCTTATATTGACATCGCTACATTATTAGTATTGATCAATTTTTCCATGACTAAAGTTTTTACAGATTGTTACATATATACAAAGTTCCTGTTTTTACTTATCATGACGTCCTACTTTAGCTAAGATTCTTCTTACTTGAACTTTTGTTATACATTTATAAACTAAATCGATTTTTTCTCAAGTTTAGTCAATGTTAGTATTATGAAAGTTAAATGTATTAATGCGGTATAGTTTTATCTATAATTCATTAATATAAACTACTTTTTATTAAAGCTTAATTCTATAAAACAGTGTCATTTGTATTTATACTAATATGGACGAACTTTCAGTCTTCATACACAGTAGTAATCAATAATTTACATGCTTTAAAATTGCTTTAAAATTATTAAAAGTCACGACGTAATTCATCCTATTGTTTATTAATAATAAATTTTAAAAAGCTAATTTTTTAAATATTTGCTGAAATTCATTTAAATGGTTGTAATTTCATGATTAAACAATTTTTAATATTACGTAAAAATAGTTTATTTTACGTTTACATTTGTAATTTTATACATATTAGATTAATAGTTATAAAAAGTAGGTAGAGATGAGGGAAACATTCACTGACACTCGTAAATAAAGCATTATATTTATTTTTACACAGATGATCATGTTTTGATTTTAAGTATTATGTTTTGTTTTCGCGGATGAGAACATTTCTTTCTGCGTAAGTTTGATATTTGCCTTGTTTCAAAGACCATGATTTATTTTGATATTATCAAAGAAAATCTTTTGTTATAAATTTATTTTATTTGGTGTTATTATCAGAAAACGCAGGCCTTCAATACAGAATGGATATAAAGCAGTAAGCCGGAATGTCCAAAAACACAGATGCAAAGATTAAGAGATCTGATATTAAAATGTGAATTTTAGGAAAACCAAAAGTAGCGAATTTGCCGCCATTTTCTTATACGTGTAGTGTGCTCTCTTTTCTGACAGATTTTAAAGAGACTATACGCAGAAAGCTGACGCTCATCGCCAAAATCCGATGGGATTTGGTAAGCTATCAATATCTTGACCTAGAATAAGTCTAACTAATACTTATCTTTTTTTATCCAGTGTTTGGCTCTGATTTCTGTAACTTTTATTTTAATATAATTCTCAAACAAGTAATGTCTTTATAGATAAAAACAAGTGTCTTGTGATCAAATAGAAGACAAACACGAGACGACAAGTGACTTCTAGCTACAACAGTGTATATAGAGAGTATAAACGCTTGAGACACACCAATATTCAACATTATTACAGCGAGTATTTAGGGCCTCGGTAAATAATTTGGTGTTTGTTTAAAAAAAACAGTAAAAGCCTCAATATAATTTGGGAGTTTAACACAGGAATGATAAATGACTAATTTCAAATAATCTGATTATAAAAATAATTTTGTTTTACGATATCGCAGTTGTTATTTTAACGAAGATTTGAATAGTGGTAAAAATGTAAGCCACGTAGAGAAATATATACACACAGATACACAAGAACTTTGCAGACATTGAAATCATATAAAGCAACATTTAAATTTGATTTGGAATATAAACCGTTCAATAAAAAATAATATAATATGAGAAAAATTATTACGTTTTTAATTGTTAAAACAGTTTAAATGATTCTTCGGAAACGATATGCATTTAATTATTCTGTTAGTAATAAGAAAAGGAAATATGATAGCATTAATAAATATGGATTGTTATATATTTCTTGAAATATCGTTATGACATGGCAAAGACTAAAAACAGATTGTGCACTACTGTTTGTTTGTCAACACGATATTTCGGTAATGGACGATTTATTAATTTGTTTTCTAGAGGTTGAAGTACTAAGTTAAATAAACCAATGACAAAAAATTAAATTACTCTGACACTAAATCAGAATAACTTGTTCGGACAAAGCGGTGGGGTATAATAGCTGACAGCGTGAACTGAACTTGTTATCATTAAATTTACTGAATTAAGCATCCCCTCATTGCAAATTGAAAAATTGTCTGAGTTTCATATGTAGAGTCATCCGGTTATGTACATATCGTATACAAATTTAATCGTTAGACCATACAATTACCTGGCTATTACACGGTCTAAACCTAACCGCTTGTTTAATAGTAGTATATTAGTTCTCTTGCAATTATTAGAACATAAAACAGTTTATATGAAATGGACTGATTGCGTATATAATTTATATGTTGTTTTAACGCTGTATCTAAGAAAAAATATAAGAAACTTTACACATACCGGGTAATTATTTTACTTGAACAACATCCGGCCTCATTCATGCCTGAAATAGAAGAGATCTGTTGAAAATTCTGGTCACAGCACCAAATTAAAACATGATGTTTTTAACGAGTCCCAAATCAGGGTGAAACCTTCAAATTAACCTTATAAGATACATATAGTAACCAAGATTTTCGTTATCATGTTTAAAAAAACTTATGTGTTTTGGTAGTTTGTTTTTCGAGCGCTCATACTGTTATCGTCGTGGATGGAAGAATGTTACAAAGCTTGTTATACCTTTGAGAAAACTAAACTGACTTATATCTGACCATTGAAGAATGAAATAGAAACAGTGAGCGATAGAGATTGGAACCACTTAGTTATATATGCTAAGCCTTATTTGTCATATTTCCAACACCCTTATATGTTTCTAACGGACTGGGTCGTTGCTGCCATCCTGTCTCTTAGAACAATGTAACGTATTAATTGTTACTTAACATATTATACCCAAGTAACTAATTTCATCACGAGTCTTACAAGTTAATATTTGATACTCTTTCGCTTGCCACATTTCCTATCATGCTGCAAGCACTTGCTAACCCAGCCATAACTAAAATATACAGTAATAGATTTACCCATCCAATATGTAAGAATAGATGAGAAAGTTGCCATATCATCTATACAAATTTCTAAATAGCGTGTTGCATGATTTATAACAAAAAATAGTAGATTAATAATCCAGAATTATTAACAAATATATCAACAAATGCATACAACGTTTTAAAGTAATTAAAAATGTAAAATTCTTTCTTTTTTTAATCGGTCTGGCAGATATGTCGTGCAATTATCAAAAAGAAACAAGGTAAAAATCAATCGATTGTGTTCTAAACTATAGTTTTAGAAATAAGATATTATCTTTTTAACAGAAAATGTTTCAATATTTCAAACGATAAAGATGTATTTTCTCATTTAGTGTCCATATCAGTTCTTTCTGTGAGATATAACACATTTAAGACAAGTTTAACTATAAATAAAAGAATTTCTTAAAAACATAGTCGATTAACCAGTTTGTTCTACATGTTGTAAAACTTGTCATAGAACTAAAATATTTACAAGACATAGAGAGAAATACATTATCGGCATATGAAGTATCAAATAAGTTTGGATAACATTGCTTGTAGCAACAGATTTAAACATAAACAATGGCAGGTAATCTAATCAAAAATTTTACGAATGATTAGAAAAGCATATTAATATGGATAATCTTTATAACGTATTTCAACGACTTGTTGATTGCTCTTCTCAATAAACATTTCGATGTTTTATGAAGAGAGTATTTATCATAATACGTTTCTGAGAAGATCATGAGTTTAACTCGTGTAAATAGTTCAATTGCATAGTGATGATAAACTAATGGTTTCCATGCACATTATTTGAAGCCTTAGTATTAATATGAAATTTCAATATATATATATATAAATATATATATATATATATTTATATATATAAAGTGAAAATGTACATTTACATTTGAACTACTGTTGGATCTATATATTTACAAAGAAATACTTGGATATAAAATTTATGTATTAAATATTATCCCATGCGTTAAGAATTCTTGGTATTACCATATAATGTTACAGGTTACTTGTAATTGATAAAATTTAATATGCTAACGAAAAAATAATATACATTTTGTTTTTTCAATAAAATATATTTTACTAATATTTTTTATTCTTATTTTGGAAGAGCTTGTATGTGTAAAGTAAAATCGTTGTATATTTATTTATTTTATAAATAATTGAACTTTTGTAAGACACAATTAATATATATATATAATATATATATATATATATATATATATATATATATATTAGGATGCATAATTGGTTTAAAAAAACAGGGGAAATTGCTTAATACTTTAGTAGAGCTAAAGATGTTTTTATTATTTAATCCTCAGGGGTTTTTTTTTTCTTTGCTTAAATCATTACAAAGTATTTCAATCGACAGGACAATAATATTATCCTGCCGATCTCTTCAGACGATTCCAGTCAAAATAAAATATTCTTTTAAATTACATCAAAAACCAAGATTTGAAGTGATGGATAGAGAGGGGAAACAGGGGTGAGAAAGAGAAGAAACGGAAAACAGTGGAAGGGGAGTTGGGGAGAAATATAGATTATATGTAGTTAGAATTATAATTAAAGATTAAGAGTAGAAAAAAAGCAATCAAAGTTAAAACGAATTAAAATAAGAGAAGAGATTGTTTGTTAAGAGAGAAAGAAAAGGAAGGGAAAATATTACGGAGTTAGAAAGGGAAATTGAAACAGATAAATGACGAAACGGAGTGTGCCAGACAAGTGTCAATAAAAGACAGCAGTAAAGTTAATTGCACGTTCCAATGCAGTCATTCTTAGAAGTTCTGTTTCGTCAAGCTGTGGTGGTGATAAACAGAGCAAAGATACGCCCAGTTTAAAAAAAAGTGGATACATATGTCCAATGGAGGTAAGATAAGATATTTTATATGAACGAAAGGGGTAACGATTATATATTTATAATTAGTAAATAATTGGTGAAAATTAATAGGAGAAATAATTATTATATTTACTATAATTAGTAATGGATTAATAGTTGATAGGATAATTATTCTATTTACCGTTGTTACTGAAATAATAAAAGTAAATAACTATTATTATTGTCGTTACTAATGAAATAAAAAAATAAAAAAAACATATAAAGATTAAAAATAAAAAATAACAAATAAAAATTAAATAAAAAATCAAAATAAATAACTATTATATTTTAGTAGAGGAAAAAAACATAATATTATTGCTGATGTAGTAAAATATGTATGACTATTATAAAATATGTATGACTATTATTTATTATTTAATTATGAATAAAAGATAAGTAACTATTATTATTATTATTATTATTATTATTATTATTATTATTATTATTATTATTATTATTATTATTATTATTATTAATGGAATAAAAGATAAATAACTATTATTTTATATTTATTACTGATGTGGTAAAAGATGAATAACTATTATCATTACAATTAATGGAATAAAGGAAAAATGCTTATTTCAAAGCTATTATTAGTGGCATAAAAGATAATAACTATTATTATTGCTGATGAAATAAAAGAAAGATAGATGACTATTATTTCATACTAATCACTAATGGAATAAAAGAGTTTTTATCCTTTAATAAAAAATAATAGTTATTTATTTTATTTTTTATTTAAATTTTTTATTTGTTATTTGTTATTCTTTATATACATTTTTATATATTTATATTTTTATTCCATTAGTAGCAATAATAATCATTGTTTATTAACTTTTTATTCCATCAGTAATAACAGCAAGTATAATAATTATCTAGCCTATAAACTTTTATTTCATCAGTAAATATAATCATTATCTAATCTATCAACTTTTACTTATTATTTACAAATTATAAATTCATACTCATTACCTTTTCATTTATATATAAAATATAATCTTAAATCTATTGGACGTATGTATCCCATTTCTTTTAAAGTATCTTTGCCCTATCTACCACCATCACAATAGCTGGACACAACAGAGCCTCTAACCGATGTATGACTTCATTAGGACGTGCAATTTACTTTACTGCTGTCCTCTTGTCTGACACACTCCGTTTGCGCCCCTGTCTGATTAATGAACCCAATGTTGAATTTAAATGCCGGCTCTTCTTGTATGGTGATAAACTCCTTAAATTGACTTGTCATGTTAGGCTATGTAAGGGCGTTAAGTTTGGTCCAAATCGAAATTCCTTTCTCTAATCGGATGTTTTTTCGATTATCAATTTTCGATGGTTATCGGAGTCATTCCCATACAAAACCTAAGAACACTGCGGGATACGTAAAGTACATTTGAGTAAAATTTCAAAAACATCGGCCTAGGACATACAGAACCACACACAACGAAATACGTATTTTATATTTAAGTAGAGATATACAGAGAGAGAGAGAGAGAAAGAGAGAGAGAGAAAGCGAAAGGGAGAGCTAGGAGAGACAGACATACAGCCACAGAGTGTCTATATACTTTGTTTTGATCATTTCTATTTTTCTAATGAGTTTTATTGTTTCTGGTAAGAAATATAACTGCTTTATTTTTTCCTCAGGTACGGTCACATCCGTCCAGATTTTTAGAGGTGATTATCAGTAAAGTTATTAGGATATTTGTAAGGGTGATTTGTTTTTTATATTTACAAATGTGAAAATACCTATGTCAAAAGCGATTATAGTACTTATATCAACCATGTGTTTCCAGCAACAAGAAAAATTGAAATGAACAAAACTAAACTATATAAACTGGAATTGTCTATATTAATTAATGAAACTTGTTTAACGAAAAATATGCTTCTTAAATATAATATATATATATAATATATAATTTGCTACATAAAAATATACTGAAATAAACTATTAGTCATTAAACAGACTTCAGAAAGTAAGCATATAACATCCAAACAATTTGTACTAGTGTTTAACGATCGAGTCTTAAGTTTATACTTAAAATAAAAATATGTGTATGTCTTCACGAATAGCCATAGTGTGATAGCAAGTTAGAATGTGAAACTTTTTCTTCTTTCGTCGATAACATTTTATGTGCTTTAAAGAACATGGCTACATGCCAAATATATATATATATAACGAATAAAGTACAATAATAAAAGCAAAACACCTAATTTAGCTGTCGTATAATCGTTTCAAATATTATTTATTATTTTCTTCCATTGATTATACTTTCCTTATTACCTTTCTACATTTATCAAGAAGGTCAGTCGTATCTAATAGCTTCGATCTATTGGCTACGAAGGCAGGCATGATTCTCATAATTAGAGTCTTCAAATGTCAAATCCAGTCTTACGTAGTCTAGATCGGCAAGAAAGTAATAATATATTTGCTTGCGTAGTCATGATGGTAATAAATTGTAATTAAGGCACCAATACCGAATCTGTTATAGTATACTGCATTGATGTGTGAAGGTAAAACTTATAATTACGATCGTATTAAAGGTCAACAAAATCATGAAATGAAAACGAGAACAATTTAAAGACGTTGTGACAGCGTGTTTGGAAGTGCAAGTTTCAGCCGTCAGTATGAACTACGAATAAACAGTTATTTTGAAAGGGTTGACATATATTTGTATCAATTTTCATTCCCTGTTGTCTTTCTACTGCAAAGAATTCAACTATATAACAGATTTTATCAAATATCCATACATAACATCACTTACAAAATGGCGTGCCAATTCCGAAAACCGTTCTTGAGGGTGTCTGTTCCGAAAACCGTTCTTAACATAAGGAGGTTGGAAGTTGGCAAACAACAAAAACGACAACAGCTGTACTTTACACTTTTACACGGGGGGGGGTGCATGCTACTACTGGGCAACGCTATTTAATGGGTCCTGCTAATAAATGATAATTATGAGAAATACTTTCCGCTAAAAATTCTGTGGCACTAATGTCGGTTGACATCAACAAAAATTATAAAGATTGGTCTGAGAGAAATGCTATCCAGATTTTCATTGAAAAGGCACAGTTAGTAATGGACTCTTGGGGTAACAAATTGCCATTAAATTCCATGTGATGAACATTTTTTGCGAAAACGCAGTGGAATTTGTAATGAGTACTGATGTAGGCGGCGAGTACTGGAAATCTGGAAAGACTTGTAACCCCAACTTTATAAGATCAACACTTGCTTATGTTGCGCCTAATAATGAGTAACTAATCACCCTTCGCCTCCTACTCTCCCTTCTGTTGCTAGTAGTAGTCGTAGTAGTAGTAGTACTACTACTACTATTATTATTAATAATAATAATAATAATAATAATAATAAGATGAAGAAGAATACAAGAACTGAAACTGTAAGAAATCCAGTCTCCACTCTCAAGAAATTGTGGTAGCATCAAAATCGGGTAAGAGTACAGAAAATGGTCATGAAGGTTCAAGGAGTATGGAAAGATAAAATGCAGAAAGCACCATCCATAATTTTAATCGAAACGCTTATATAGTACTGTAATATTTGGGAAGGTTATTTTCACTCCGATCCCAAAGAAGACCAATGTTCGTTAACAGCAAGAAAACAATAATAAACAAATCTTGAAATAAGGTACGTATGGGCAAAATTAATGCCGATGCTTAAAATGTATAAATATTTTCACTCCTCCCTTTACTTAAAAATTCACCAAAAATCAGGAAATTAACCAATTTAAATTAAATGTTCATTATTTATAAAATAATGATTACGGTATATTATTTTTTTTTTTTTAAATCTTAGTGAAAATGTATTATTTGTATGAAAATAAAGCATCGTAAATTAAATAATTTTTTAAAAAATTATTTAATTTTTACAGGAACATTACTAAAAAAAACCCTAAATCCGTCTTAATGAATTCGATATAATTCAAAGAAAAATGAATTTCTCGAACTACCGATATTACCATTGAATTAAGCATTGTTTATTTAATATTTAAAAAAAAAAAAAATTATAATAGCAAAAATTTTTCTACTTTTCTAATTTCCTTGATTGCATAAATATGAAACTTTCGGCGTAACATAATTTTTATATAATCTCGAACAATACTTAAAAAAATAATAATTTAAAAATAGGAACAAAAAATAATGAAAGTAAAAATGATAAAAATTGATACAAACGTTTAGAATAGGAATATACGGATGCACGTCTGGGGAAAAAAGTCTGACACCCCTACCTCCTTTTACTATCATGACTTCATCTTGCTTTTTTAGGGCTAATTAAACTATTTTTTGTACAAACAAGGTGTGTTTTTTTATTTAATTCAATATCCAGTAGATATCTCACTGCTGATGCTATTCTTTACCTATATAAGAGCCAGGTACGTCCAAGGATGGAATACTGTTGCCACATCTGGGCAGGAGCTGCTAGAAAGGACTTGTCCTGCTTTGATAGAGTTCAAAATAGACTTCGTAGCCTCGTAGGAGATGTCCTTTTCTCCTCCTTGCAACCTCTATCTCACAGAAGAGATGTTGCGAGTTTGTCTCTGATGTATCGTTATTTTCATGGAAAGTGTTCAACTGAGCTTCAATCTATGGTCCCCCCTCGCCAAACTTTCACAAGAAACACTCGTCTAGCTGTAAACACTATCAATAATTTCCCCCACTCTTTATCTGTGCCTAAACCTAAACGTAGATTCTATGAACAAAGCTTCTTTCTTAGAACTGCACGCCTGTGGAATTGTCTTCCGTTTTCCTGCTTTCCGGCTGACTACAATATGATTGTGTTCAAGTCTAAAGTAAATAAGTTCTTGATGAGCCGTTCCATATAAGTTATTAAATTTACCAAATTTTCATTACTAATGATTACTATATTGACCAATTTCTACTGTACACTCTTTAACCCTTATCCTTGAGTGGCCTCTGGGCCTTGATAATGTGGTGATGCCTTTGTAAAAAAAAAAAAAAAATATCTTAGGACTTTACTTTACTAATTATCTTTGAAATAGACCCAGGAAACTAATATTTATTTTTTAAAAGATTTTTGCAATGAATTTATTTAATTTCAAAATTTAGCTGAATTGGTTAGCTCGCCGTGAAAAATTTTTTCATAACTTTATTCACGTGTACAAATATTTTTTGCCTTTATGAAATTAACTTTAGCTTTTAATCTTTCAAATACAACCAAAAAGTAGTCGGAAACTTACAAAAAAAATATGATAAATCGGCTTTCAAAACTAGGTCCCTCTATCTTTATCCACCCATTTTTGCCCGTACCTAAAATAAGGCAAAGAGGCAGAGAATGATAGAAATCTGAATAGACCGCATACGTTTTGCTATTATTAGTGATTAGTGAGAAAACTCATAGTATTTAGATAATAATAATAATAATAATAATAATAATAATAATAATAATAATAATAATAATCAGTTATTTGATATTCAAAATCTCGATTCAGAAATATATTGCACATAGATATGTATAAGGCAAAGGACCATGCTCTGGTATAAAATACTGTGAAACAATTTAAAAATAACAAAATATTCGTTATTAAAACGAACAAACTGCATTTAATTATTTTTGTTTCAACTTGATGAAAGTTCATCTTGTCGTATATTTATGCTATTGATACTGAAACAAGATTCACTTGTATTAGCTTTAACAACACACTAAAAGATCTCTTCGCACAATGTACTGGAACAGTAAAAAATGTTTGCGTTGTTACAACAACAATCTTCTTAAAATATACTGATCAGGGACACTCAGGCCATGATGTTGTGTGCTTAGCCACTACTACTCAATGGATTCGAATGCTTCAATATCAGACTTCTGCAGCCAGACGAACAACTGGTGTTGATCAAATACCAGCCCGAGAACGAATAGCTAACTATAAGTAGTGCAACGTTATAATGAACTAAATCATAGACGATAAAATGTAATTAGTAACATATTAAACCAAGTAGAAATAATAACTTATCATCCACGATTAATTTGATCAAGCAAACAAATGTAGAAGAAATACGGATATTATGGCACAGTATTAAACAATTTCCAAGATCACTTATGACACGTTGACAACTTAATAGTACAAAAGAGCCCATAAATTCTACTCTTTTATGGGACATCAGTAAGACAGAGCACTGACAACAATTCAGACTTTGTTTACTGTTATCAAACCACCAATGCTTCGGAATATATTTAAATGTGGTAAACGAGTACGTGTGTGTAGGTGTGGATGAGTGGGTACATATTTGTATGCGTGGGTGAGTGGGTGAGTGTTTGTATGTATTATGAGCGGGTTTATCTACGAATGCGAGAGTAAGTGCGTGCGTGTGAGAATGGATGATCGGGTATATATGAGTAAGCGAGTTCCTGTGTATGTGTGTATGTATGCGTGTATGTATGTGTGTATGTATGCGTGTATGTATATGTGTATGTATGCGTGTGCGAAACTGTAAAAACGAAACTGTATATGCATGTTCAATATAATATTTAAATTATAAATTGCTAAAACATTTGCAGAGAGAAAAGAGGATATAACAAAATGTCTGGAATACAAATGGCAAGAAATCAGGATTTAAATTTAAACCTGATTTTACAGACTTGTTTTGAAGATGGTTGGGGACACAGGCACAAGCGAAAACACAATACTGAATAATAAAAAGAAGTTCTGACCGTAATTACAGTCTAAGCTTAAGACAAGCGATAAGCAAGGCGTTTTAGTGCCAAATCATACGCAAGTAATTCTGAATGCCTACAAATGTTTGGTTTTTATGTGGGCAAAACATTTCGTTTTTTGAATTGAAATCTGCCTAATCAAAATGTCCCACAATCGATTTTATTCATGGTTTTCGAATATAAATTCCAGTTTTAACTAATGTTTAAAGTAAAAGGCTAATTATATGGTGAACGAAATGTGTAAGAAGTAAATTAACCTTTACTATGGTGCTTAGATTTCTGATAACATAAACGAAGACAAAATTTTATTGATTGAAGTTGAAATCTAAGAAATGAATATAAGTGAACAAACGTTTCAACAGTTAATATTTATACCTGTCTTCTCAATAATATAAGCTTAATAATGTTACCGCTGCGTTCTATGGAATTAACAATACCGAGTTCTAATATTCACTGATCGTTATCATTTGCATACTAATACTAATCCCAACCATTATCAATGGACCAGAAGTCATCTCGGCAGCGCCAGACAAGGCCAAACTATTTGCAAAGAACTTTGCAGCTAATTCTACCCTATACGACGAAGGCCATCAACTCCCCATATTTCCTCCTATAACACAGAACAAGCTAGGTAACATACAAATATCCGTGCATGAGGTCGCCAAGCTAATCAAGAACCTAGATTCCAGTAAAGCAACTGGCCCTGATGGCATCCCAATTATAGTGTTAAAAAAGCTTCGACCAGAACTTGCTCCCATACTTACGAAACTATTTAAGCGCTGCCTTAAGGAGAAGTGCTTTCCGACTCCCTGGAAACCTCATCAATTTGCCATGTATTTAAGAATTCAGGTGATAAGTCATCTCCCTCTCAGTACAGACCAATAAGTCTCCTGTGTGTTATGAGTAAGTTGCTGGAATCCATATTAAATAGAGAAATAGTCAACCACCTCAGCAGGAGTAATCTTCTTAGTGACACACAATATGGTTTCCGCTCTGCAAGATCTACCGCAGATGTGCTGACGGTTATATCCCACAGGATTAGTGAATCTCTTGGCAAAGGCTCCCTTTCTAGGGCAATTGCTCTTGACATATCAAAGGCCTTCGACAAGGTATGGCATAAGGGCCTACTTCACAAGATTTCCAGCTACGGTATAACTGGAAATGTTTTCTCAATCATTAAATCATTTCTCTCCGATAGGTTCATAAGAGTAGTGGTTGATGGGCAGAAATCAGAGGCTCACAGTATTAATGCTGGAGTCCCTCAGGGGTCCATCCTGGGCCCAACTCTCTTCCTGATCTACATCAATGACCTCCCTAAACACATACTTAAATCATTCGTTGACATCTATGCTGATGACACGGCCATCTACGGCAACACATCAAAGTCTGTAAATGACAAAGTTCTCTCTGATTCTCTCTCCTCTGATCTCGAGTGCGTGGTTCAGTGGGGGAAGATGTGGCTGGTTACCTTTAATGCATCAAAAACCAAACTCCTATCCTTACATCACAAACGCCCTGATCCCCATCTGGCATCAATTGTGATGGATGGCTCTCGTCTGGGTGAGGCCCCGTGTTTTGACAAGCTTCTGGGTTTGACCTTTACTCCTAATCTGAAATGGAACACGTACATCAAGTCTGTTGCCAAGGTCGCTGGAAAGATGGTGGGATCCTTCTACCGCTCCAGAAGATATCTCACTACTGATGCAATTCTTTATCTATATAAAAGCCAAGTACGACCAAGGATGGAATACTGTTGCCATATCTGGGCAGGAGCTGCTAAAAACAGCCTATCCTGCCTTGACAGAGTACAAAATAGACTTCGTGGCTTACTGGGGGATGCCCTTTTCTCTACCCTGCAGCCTATCTCCCACAGAAGAGACGTTGCGAGCCTATCCTTGCTTTATCGTTATTTCCATGGCAGGTGCTCGTCTGAACTCCAATCTCTGGTCCCCCCTCGCCAATCTTTCACGATAAACACCTGTCTAGCTGAATCCACTGTGAAAAATTTCCCCCACTCTATATCTGTGCCTAAATCAAAACGCGGATTCCATGAACAAAGCTTCTTTCTTAGAACTGCACACCTGTGGAACTCTGTTCCGTCTGCCTGCTTCCCACCGGACTACAACTTGGATGTCTTCAAGTCCAACGTTAACAAATTCCTAATGAACCGCCCCCTTTAGTAAACACATCATCAAATCTCAACACTAACGTAATGTACTTGCAATAATCCTTATCCCTGAGTGGCTTCCGGGCCTTGATAAGTGACGATCACTGTGTAAAAAAAAACAAAAAATCAAACGGGTTTTCAGTTGTGTTAATGCAATGAAAAGGTTATTTGAAACAAAAAAAAAACAAAAAAACAATTATGTTAGAAAATGTCAATTTTACTTCGGTTTTTAAAAGTCAGACTGGATTATTCCAATCATTTTTGACTGATGCAGTTATACAAATACAATTCGTTTTGCCTAATCAACTTACTGAGAATAAACGTGCTAGTACTCGGAAGAGACCGTCCTATCAAACACTTTTCCTACATGGGTGAAACAACAGATTTCATTGATCGCAAAACAAAACTGTGGAACATTTCATGATTACTCATGTAAATATTATCCATAAAACAACTCACTCTTTAGGGAACTGAGATAGAGACAGAGAATGAGAATTAGAAATTATAAGGTGGAACGATAAAATTGTCGCCATAGAAAAGATGACATGATTCCATTTTCGTTTGATGAAAACCGGTTTTCTTTTTTGTTACAGACCCTCTACTATTTGGCCAATTGTGTACAAATCTCAAGAGAGACATGGGCCTTCTACTATGCCTGAAAATGACACAATGTTCAACGAGCGAGATCGGATATGCGCAGCTGTACAACTAATACTCTTTAATGATCAAAGTTATGGCAACAGAACGATTGCCAGCACCGTCCAGATTTATTAAACGCTTGAGGGCAAAATTTCCGGGCACAGTTATGGTCTTTGGTGTAGTTTCAAGTGAAGGCCACATCATGCCACCTCATGAAGTTGGCTTGAAAGTCAACACTAAGGTGTATCTTGATGTGCTAAAGAACGTAGCAATCCCCTGGTTAAATTAGGTGGCTGTTGGCAGACCTTTGGTGTGCAACATGACTCGGCGCCAGTCCCCAAGTCTAAAGAGACTTAAAAGGAGTACTATGGCTTTGTACCCTTCTCTCACTGGCGCCCTCCTCTCTCGACCATAACCAGCTTGATTACTCCGTTTGGACATACGATTCAATTCACCAACATGACCTTCAACAACACCAAAGTTAGTATGATCACCGCCATCCGCCGAGTTCCCGCTAGAGCTTGTGGAAAATGCATGCTTCGAGTTCCGAACCCGTCTAGAGGCGGGGATTGAGGATGAAGGCAGCTGCATTGAATAGATATCAGCTCTACTACATGATCAAGTTACCTGAATTGAATTTTTCAATAAATTCTTTTTAAAAAGCTGTAGTGTTATTTTCTTTAGGGCGACAGATTTATCGTTCCACCTTGTAGAACCGATTGAAGACACAAAAATAAAATACTGTGATCACGTGGATAATTTCTGACAAGGACACTCAGACGAAAGTCTTTCCATTATGAAATAAAAACACAAATAAAATTTCCAAGTTACTTAACACACTATTAGTGTTAGCTAAAATCTTTAACTCGTCTTTTCTCTAACTTTTATTTTGCATATAGTATTTAGCCACATTTGTGTTGCAGTTAATGTGTTACGCGAGATTCTCTTATTATCCTAAACAATTACTAAATTTACCTTACTTTAAAAGTTATGTGTGAAAAAAAGTTTTTTCAGAGCAAATATAACGTACGAGATTATAATAATATTGAATCAGAATTGTTGCCTAAGGATGCAGAATTTGACTATAATGAATCTCCAGGACATATCATCACCAAAGAGAAATGAACAACATTGTGATATCTCCACGGTATTTCAGATCCGAAATTATATCCTCAGTTTATAGCGACATCGTAGACTGCCACCAAAACTTTATTCGAAAATTAACGAAGAGATAGAATTAATTAGAATAGAAAGAAAGAGACACTCCAATCATACGCTACAATGTATAATTAATTGCACTTGAGACGGAGGAAGCTGAATAATGGATGGGGCCATATTATGTAATAATAGTTCAGACAATTTCCAATATGCGACCAGATAATAAAAATGGCCAAGGAGCAGATACTGATATACTTTGTTTTTGCGTACGTGATTATCGTTGGTTTGTATTTAAATTTCCGTTTTATTCCGCTTGGTAGAGTTTTCAAAGTTCAAATCGTTGAACTTTGGCCCCTTAACAGCCATATTTATGTCCGAAAACAGATTAAAAAGATTTTCCCAAATTTCAATACCTCTTATGTCAAATCTAGAGTCTGTAGACTGCAAATTGACAGCGTAGTTTGGTACGGAAATGTAACATACACAGACAGAAAATTTCACTTTTATAGATATATAAATTGCAAGTTCGAATCGTTTCCAAACACTTAATTTCTATTTAAAAGAAACAATAATTCGAATCCAATCTGAGATTTTTCAAGAAATGCAACAAAAGTTTTTAGTACGATACTATAATTAAAAAAAATAAACTTTCTTTTATTCTCATTTTTAACAGTTTAAAACTTCTTAAGTTAGTTTTTATGTACAGCAATTTGGGATGCTTAAACAAACGCAAAGTATTTAACATTATAAAAACATTAAAAACAAAATAATGTTGAGATCTTGCCCGATCATAAATTCTTTGGAAAAACACGCGACGCCAATTGCCGACAAAAATGCAACACCTATTTAACAAGCTCGAAAAACTTCAACGAAACAAACCCCATAACATTAGCTCAAATGCTCTAACGGACCAACTAAAAAGTTGCCTTTTAAAATTTGATTTTTAGAGGTATTCCACTTTTACCTAATGCTATAAACACTTTTTCACTAAAAAGTAGCTGAATCTGTTTAATAAATGTCTTTGTAATGTGAAATTTTTGCGTTGGTCTCAGCGTCCCAAATCTTTGTATGAAAAAAATGAATTTAAAAGTTTTAAACGAGAATATATGTGTAAAGACCTTAACATTTAAATATTTTAAAATAAGTAACACTAAAACCAAAGGAATGAAAAAATATTTGCATAGAAAAACCTTCTAAATATAACTAAATGAAAAGATGTTTTGAACTGTTAAAAAAATTAAAATGAAAGAAAAACAATAATTAATTGAAAAAAGATAAGTAAAAGTTTGTTTTTTTAATCGTACTAAGAACTTCCGTCGAATATGTTTAATAAATACATATAACCCCGTAACTAACGTCGCACACCTCTCCAGAGAACTCACTGCCAAGAGCAAACATCAGACTTTTTGTTGTTTATTTTAAATAAAAGTTTTTTAAAAAATTTTAAAAAACTAATAAATAAAAAGAAAGAAGGGTAAACTGGAAATGTTGAACCGGAGAGCGTTGACGAGCATCGAAAGTACGTGTCTTTCTGTCACGTGTTCTGGTTAGCTGAGAAAATAGATGAGTTAGAATTTTAACGTCTAGTAGGGTGGATGGGTAAACGGGAAGGGAGCTGATGTGTCTCAAATTGGTAAGTAAGAGAAACCCACAAGCAAAGATATTCACGTCCCATTCTTCTGCGATCGACACCTGGGAAGTACTAAAAAATATATAAAATCAATCATCGTCTTGAAGTTGAAATGCATCGTCCACAGGTTCCAGCTTCCATCCAAGAAAAGATGAAATTCCCAAGTTGACAACAAAAAAAAAACCAACGACACATTTGAAAAGTTGATAAGGAATGTCAAAATATATGTAAGTGTTTATGTAAATGCCTGACACACGCACACAACATAGCCGATCACAGAGCGTAAATAAACCGCAAGAGTAAAAAAGGGTTCAAATACTAGAGAACCCCACTATAGACATTTAGTAACACGACACATAACACGATCCCATAATGTTACATTACTTGGTTTCCATCTTAACATTTTTCTTAAAATGACAATTTTATGCTGAAAACGACTATCGCATTTAAATATTCCGCAAATAATTAGTTTTCCTGATATTAAGCAATGTAATTGTTTATGTTAAAAGTGGTGGCCATTGTTGTACGCGCAAGCGCGCATATTTTTGCAAAACTTAATGTACTCACTATTCCATAGTAAACCATTACTTGTACTGACTCAACGGGTCACGGGTAATCTAGTGTATATATATATATATATATATATATATATATATATATATATATATATATATATATATATATATATAATAGTTTGGTTCCCTAGATGTAGATGCACCACGGCAACCCCGTGTTTATTAAAGAGTGCTCGCTGGAAGATAAAGCAATTATAACATATGTTTATTATACAAACATTATTGATTAGATATTTGTATACATGTTTCAGCGGAATCTGAATTCAGAGAGACCATCTTATCGGACCGAAAAAGGAGCAATTAAACTCCTGGATATGATACTTATAGATAAGGACTTTTCGTAAAACAACCATCACCTAAAAATTAGCATCGCAATTAGGATTTAGAACAGAATCGATAATCGCTTCGGATCGGGAGAAATATTTGAACCATTCCCACATTAACACACACACACACACACACACACACACACACACACACACACACACACACACACACACATATATATATACACATACATTGTATATATATATATATATATACAAGTGATATTTTCTGCAGTTTGTCTGATGAACGGTTTCTACCAAATTACTGTCTAAATGTTTCGTCTACAGACTTGAAACAAGATATATAGGGGATTTTGACCAAGGTAGCAAATGCGATTTGGTTTTTTAACCGTGAATATATCGTCTAACGAGTTGACATTAGAAAATTTTGCACTTGGTAGGCGTCAGTTGCTTTAAAGTGCCCTTGTACGCATGCACAAATAAACTTTTATAGTTTAAACAACGCTTTAGTTTTAGGACTGTATATATTAGTTTCGATTCTGACTGATTGTACCCAAGGCATTACTTTTTGCTTTGAAGTATAGTAGTGATTACTATATAGTGAGTACAATGTAAAGAGAATTAACTCTAAAATAATAAATATTAAATCTTCATGTATAAAATATAATATTAAGGCGTAAATATTACGACTGTGTCACGCCGATGGGGCAACTACTACTAGATATGATGTACAATATAATAATCATTAGGGAATTGGCTCTATAATATTCTATAATGAGCGTTGGATTTCTATTTTTTTAGGTTTGAACCTAAGATTCCCAGAGAAACTTTCTTTGAAATATTTTAAAATCTTCTTTTTATATAAATAAATAAATAAGAACAAACACACACATTATATATATATATATATATATATATATGTGTGTGTGTGCGCGTGTGTGTGTGTGTGTGAGAGAGAGAAAGAGAAAAGAAAGAGGGAGGAGAGATTGGAGGAGGGAATGAGGGAAAGATAGACAAAAAGAGGATAATAGAGTGACAGATAATGTCATAATGTTCCGAAAGACATGTTTCTAATGCTGATTATACATGATTAATAAGAAAATATAGGTATATTTCAACTTATGAAATGCATCCCTCCAAAAATAAAGCAAAGCATCCTATTTTTTGTTTTATCCGAATTTTTTTTGCCTTCCCAGGAGAGCAGAGTAAGACACAAGATTAATTTTAATGTGCAGAAAATCTTGTTTCCCAAAAATGGGTTCTCTGGATTGGGGCAAAGATTAAAATTGTTTCAGTCTGAAAATAATGTATCCTGCATCGATTGAAGAAAGAAAAGATGAAATACTACAGAATAACAGGTACTACTCCTTATTCCTAGCAAAAAGGCCTTGCATGTTTTAATCTAAATTAATTTGAATTATTTCTTTAAAGTTTTTATTACTATTAATCTAATTCGCCGTATAGAATGCAATTCTTATTTAATTTCAATATCTATTAATTGCAATTAAAATTAATATTGCAATTGTCTGATGTCGGATTACAAATAAAAAGCCGCTCATTTACTAGTCTTTAATTTGTGCTATATATACTGGTTTTATATACTTGGAGATTAGCCAGATATTTGCGTCTTCAAAACGCTGAGAACATTAATCTAAAATGGGCCAGGATGCAGAAAGTGGGTGTCCTTGTTAGAAATTATCTACGTGACGACAGATATGTCCCTTCCTGCGAACTACATGACTGGAACAACGCTGTTATTTGTCCGTTAAGATAAAATGCTTCCTTCTTGCAACCGTCAATTATTCTCAGACTTTATATTGCACAACATCTGTCACTACCTAGATCGAACAGTGAGTCATCCATTTAAATCGCAGGGTTTCGAAATAACTGACTCAGCTGTTGATATATTGTCGTCTATAATCAAGATTTTGTATAATCAACCTATTGTCTCTCACAATAATAAAAAATTATTTCGGATCTATTAAAAAAGTTATTCATACGTAAAAATATTTAAAAATTGATTGTTTGGTGATTTATTTTACTTACAACCAAACACTAGAATCGCATTATTCCAAATATCCTTCGGTTGAAACGCAAACAAGAATACAAAAAAAAAATCTTATTTTTCTACCTTCATGACCATCAATGTGTGCTGCCAGTGTAATCTGTGAAAAGCAGCTCTCTCAGAAAGTACAAAAATAAGTAATAAGCCCCTCCTCGTGAAGAAGGGGGCCTGCGAATATGGCTTTATGAGACAGAATCGAATAAAGATCTGCCACGAAGAAAAGATAATTCATAGGTTTCCAGAAGAGTGCAAAAAATTCCATCGATTTATATAAAAACAAGACTTAAATTTGCAAATTCAGTTCATTTTGTAATAAAAAAAAAATCCAAATTAGTTGCCTTCTGATCACTATATCTACTTCCGTTGTTCGTCTCTTCTTCTCTCTCGGCTACGAGTAAAGTAATTTTACTTGTTACGATTTTTTATCTTTTTAATAATGGATTATTCAAATGATGAATCATTGGTGGATTATTATATTCGAGTCTTGATAAACTGAGAGGCGCAGGGAGATAAAGAGAGAAGGCGATATAGAGGAAGAACGACATGGAAATAAAGAATGATAGAAACTATAAAATAAAAGCGTTGTAGTCACACAAGGTATTGTGAGAGAAAGGGAGTGATAGACATAAAATTTGGTCAGAGATGACACATTGGCTTAGTTGGGTTCAATGTAAAGCTAAATATAACAATTAAAATTAAGTGTTTTCAAACATAAGTATAAAAAAAAACAAGAAACAGTGTAGCATATAATTTCTGTGATTCACATAAATCTCTTGATTTAAACGAATTAAATATACTGTCTACTTTCTTTTTTATTTTGATACATTTTTGCAATTTTAAAAGTCACATGCATGTTATTTAAAGAGCTGACAATTTTTACAGTAAGTAAAAATATATTTATATTTAAAGATGTAACTTGTTAAAATAAAGAAGGAATAGATGTATTTGCGTAATTTATTTGATGCATATTTACGACGAAATAAAAAAAAATTGCCTTAATATTATCAATCCTACATGCATTTGTTATTCTAATAGTAATATTATTGGTAACATTAAATTATACACATAGATGAAGAAAGCAGCTATAAAATTTACCCGAGGTTTGGCTCGTAATCAGTTGGAAAATATGTAATTTACGAATAAACTTCAGAATATCAAGAAACTTTAAAATTTGTTTTCACATCATTAACTGCATTGGTTTATTGAGTTTTCGTAGCAGTCACTGAACTAGCACGAATAAACCATTAAACATAAAGACTTTAATGTATCATGTGTTATTTTCTTATAACTTAATTCCATAATAACCGTTAAAATATACATTTAAAGACTCCACTTTACAACGGACAAATAGAACCGATATTAATGAGCTGTAAATATTGCAACACATAAGCATTTATACATTAATACATGGCGGATTTAAGAATACGGAACTAATAAAGTTAGCAATAAACTTCAGTTCAAATTTGAAAAACAACATTCTATTAAATATTCTAGAATATCTCAAATCAATCTATCTACTCTAATACAGCGTGTCTCAAAATGATTTTGTATATTTGTAGATCAAAAATAAAAATAAATCTATATATCTATAAAAGTGAAAGTGTCTGTCTGTGTACATTTCCCTACACAACAACTCTATCAATTTTCAATATGCAGACTCGAAATTTGATATACAGGGTATAGAGATTTGAGAAAATCTCTGTAATCCGTTTTCGGACAGAAATTTGGCTGTTAAGGGGTCAAAGTTCAACGATTTGACCTTTGAGAACTCTACCAAAGTCCTCCGCCAATTTTGGGTATAGACAATTGAAATTTTAGATATAGGTTCCTTGGACATGGATCTAACTTAATAACTTGATTTGAGCCCAAAACAATAAATGTTAAGGGGTCATAATAGGGGTCAAAGTTTTTAAAAATTTGACCGCTTTGGTCTCTGCCAAATTACTCAGACAATTTCTAGTCTAAACATTTGAAATTTTACATAAATGGTATTCAGAGATGGGGAAAACTTTTTAATCGGTTATGGTCGAAAATTTCAGTTAGCAATATATAAATATATGTATGTATGTTCGCATATCTGCCTAAGAATTTCGACAGAGGCGATGGCTTTTCACAAGATCAGTATCGTTTTTAAGCTCAACCCTTTAGACGATTAATACCGAAAAATTGGCTAAAAACATTAATTTCTCTACTCTCAACTGGGCACTTTTCTACAGGGAAGGGTCGCTTTTTTCGCCGATATTTTCGAAAGTCATTCCCTCTTTTCGATTTTCTAACCTTAATTTAAACCTATGCCACTTCCGGTTCGGCGGTGGTCGTAACAGTATAGACGACACGTTTTTCCCCATTCTTTTCCTCCTTCGCGATACGGATTCGATCCTGCCTTCCTGCTAGCACTTTTTTTGCTCAACACACACTTCGAAAGAACGCCGGCAACCCATGCTAGTAATTAAATAAAGTAAATATTTTATTTTTTTAAATGTACGTAGAATACCATTTTATTTTTATTTGGTAAAAATCTATTTATATCTGTATTTATGCACTTTTTAAATTTTAGAATACCCTTATAAATTGGTTTGTTTGATATGGTGATATTGGTTGTCCCGCAAGATCGCCTGATCGAAACCCTTGCGATTTTTTTCTTGTGGGGATATTTGAAGTCAAACGTATTCAGTTATTGTCCTCAATCTTTTGAAGAATTAAAACGAACTATTCGTTTTAAAATTGTTGCTAATCAACCCGAAATGATCCAGTGAATTATTGAAAACTTCGTGAATGTCTACAATCATGTGTTAGCAATGATGGGATATATTTCGCTGATTTAATATTGTATGAAATTTAATTGAATTTTAAGTCCATTTAAAAAATAAAAAAATATTTTTTTTTACTTACGTGTTATTTAATTTTATTTTGACTAACTAATGTGCCACAGCATTTCAAGACACTGTGTATAAAATGAAATTTGTGTGAGTTCGTTCTCTATGGGTTTCGTTACAGAAACAATCGTCTCTAAACTCCATTGATCTTCGCACTCAATAATACCGACTCGAAGTTCGCTACACACCATCTGCCATGTGGTCTCCCCCGGTCACTTTTATGCAAGCGATCGCTAACCAATTTGCATACGGCCAAGTTCACCTCTTGCCAATCCTCGCAGCTACTAGATCGCGTTTCCCATAAGACTAACTCACCGTAATAGCGGTGTTTCTTTCTTTGGATCAATTACTGCTCTGCACGTCAGACACAAACGAATCCTCTTACTTCGAAAGCTAAGGTTCGTCTCACTTTTATGACCACATAAACGTAACATTTATTTCCATGGCTGTTTCTTAGAGTGCACACCTGTTTTTCTTTTTGTTATTACATCTTCTTTAATTCCCAAGATGAATGCTTCATAACTGCCAAAGCAAACCTCGTCTCGTGGACGATTCCCAACTCTGCGTATCTGTCTGGTCTGTCCCGTGAATATACATCAAATCCTTTCTTTGCTAGTTCAGTTTTTTGATGTCAGACCCAGGTCAATCTTTTGTTTGGGTAAAACCATAAAATGTATTCGTTTTGATAAATAAATTCAAAAATATCATATTGATATTTTTGTTTATGAACTAAAATTCCTAAATCTTTCATTATAAATATCTAACTGTACATATGTCCCTACAAAAATTTTTGTTATTGAAAAATATTTCTATATGCATTAATTTTTAGCATTAAAATATTTGCTAATAAATGAACTTTGACAATCGCAGCCACTTTAGCTTCCATTTAGGTCACCCGTCGTTTTCCTGGATACCGATATTCAATACAATCTCAAACAACACAGAAAAATTTTCGGCCGAGCGTTAAGTATAAGAAATATACCGATGTTCAAGCTAACTAAGAAGATATGGAGGTCTATTCGACTTCCGTTAAACATTATTGTCAACATACCTAATTACAGTATACATCCAAATGAAACTTTTATGATACGTTTCATGCTAGTCTTATTTATAGTCTTTAAATACATAAACGTCTATTATTATTATTATTATTATTATTATTATTATTATTATTATTATTATAATAATAATAATAATAATAATAATAACAATAACAATAACAATAACAATAACAATAATAATAATAATAATAATAATAATAATAATAATAATAATAATAATAAACGCTTATATATTCCTAAACTATAAAAAAAAGACTTATTATTTTTGTTATTATTATTATTGGTAAAATTGATGTTGCTTTAGAAGTAGTATGGCATTTTCCCTCTAAAGTTATATCGGTATCACAAGTTGCTTTGCAGGCGTCAATTGATGTAGATAAGACTGCAATTGTAAAGGACAATGGATTTTATTACTTTTACAAAGTGTTCTTTTTTATACAAGGTAGTCACCACTTATCAAGGCTCGGAAGCCACTCGGGGATAAGGGTTATCGCGTGTACAGTAATCAATTGGATAGTACCATAGTAATCGTTAGTATTGGAGATTTGATAACGTGTCTTACTTAAGGGGGCGGTTCATCAGGAATTTGTTTATGTTGGATTTGAAGACATCCAGATTGTAGTCAGGTGGTAAATAAGCAAACGGAACAAATTTGACACGTTTTGAGAGAAGAAAAACGTCATATCTAAGTTAATGTATTCTCAAAATTCAAAGTACATCTCTTAGATAATGTTTTGTCAAATATAAATTACTCGGAGAAATTGTCTTGGGCATCCATTATCCTCCCATGCGGGAAATGAATCTTGACTACGCATCCTTCTTAGTATTTTTCGCGAACATCCTGAATATTAATTGGATCTTGGTAATCTATCCGTTTTTGATGCTGCAGATTACACGATTGCAGTTTTTCTCAAATGTACCCACGCATAATACTCTATCAGGTTGCAATTAGGTAAGTTGGTTTAGTAGATATTTAAACTGGTGAGTTTGGAGAAGTGATCAGGCAGTCAATTTTGGATTTTCCATGCGACGCGAGAGAGAGGTAGATAAATTATGTTGATAAGCTATAGCTTTCCACGCCCACTAATCTAACCAGTTTAGACACCAATTGAATTTGAATCGTTTTCGAAGATGTGTGGTAGCATGAATAGGCATTCACATTGTAAACACATATAAATACTATAGATGTTTCAGGAAACTTAATCTTTATGATAGATTTTGTTCGGAAAGTCAATTACTCACCAGTTGTTCTGCGTGTTGTTCGATATGTCCTACGAATCAGAGAATCTCCAGCTCAATAATGTTAAGGAGGAGATTTGATTTGGTAAGGCGGTTATATTGGGTCGTGGTGATGATGCACTTGCGACTTTTGTTTGGGAATTTGCGAAGATCAATGTTTATCACTTTTTTCATAATCGCCTCTGACACCCATGTTAATCGGTAAGATCCACACGTTTTTCTTCGAATCTTGTATTTTTGTGACAGTCTCCCAACAAATATTCTCATGCAAACGTTAACCGTTTGCTTCGATCCTTCCTGTTGGCACATGCTTTCACACATCCAATGCAATATTCCAGAAGTACTAAGCCACAAATTAGATATTTCATCCGAAGGAATCTTTACGATGCAAGTCACGATTCAAATATTCCAGTAGTTACCAATTGTTTATATATATATCTTTCTCTCAACTTCCAGTACTGCACAGAAATAACAAGCCTTCATTATAAAAAATATAAATGCTTATGAAATAAAATAAAATTTGTCTAAAAACTATGTAGCATAAGTATAGCTACTTCTACTACTACTGGTACTATTGGTAGTATTAATTGTAGTAGTAGTAGTAGTAGTAGTAGTAGTAGTAGTAGTAGTAAAAGAAAAGCATGTTAGATGTCCAATGTGATGAAATTATATTAAATAGTTTCGGTGACTAACACACAAAATAAAATGACCAATTTAAATATATATTTACACGTAAGTAAATGTAAGAGATCATTACTTAAAAAAAAAGTATATTCAACCAGAAAAATGAAAAATATTCTTAGAGTAGAAGATATCAGGAAGCAGGTGATGGATAAATAGAAAGAAAGGCCGGTATAGCAAAAGCAATAAAAACGCAGAAAACAACGTCATCAGTCAATAGTTCACGTGACAGAAAATAATTGCCACTAACAACTTGAAGATGTCAACGCCCTCTATATAGTGTGCCTATATTGAGAAAAAACCCTGTTAATAAAATACTGCTTAGAGAGCAAATCAATACCAACAAGCCCCATGAGGCCCAAAGTGCGTGTAGAATGGAATAAAGCCCTTAGAGCTCGCGAATCACTTCATACTTTTCCAGTGCAAATAGATGGATGTATGCGCAAGGGATAATGCGAAGCTCTTTGTGTTTTCGTTTGTTAATAAACAAGCAGGTCAAGCGTTCTAAAACCGGTGGCTATATAAATGGGTATTTGATGACGTCATTTACAAGCACCAATCCCATGGCTCACAGGTAAAAACTGTCGACTATCTAGATGGTTGTAGGTTCAATCCCTGGCTAGGGATGGGTGCTAATCTAGCCGCACTAATTAGCTGTGATACAGTTAAACTGCACTGTATGTGGATGGCTATATATATATTATGTTGGTGATAAAATAATGTCGTTTTTTGACGTTCAGCTTTAAAAAAATCATAACTTCTTTCATAATAAGCTTTATTAATCGAAATAAGAACACTTACAATCGACACATTTTTGTCAACAAGAAATAAATTTATTTATCCCATTAGTATTAAAATCCAGAGTTCTGGAAGCGATTAATTAATTGAAAGCCGATTCGACATCATCTTGGCGTTTGAAGCATTTTTCACGCAGGAAGTTGTCGAGATCCTTGAAAAAGTGATTATCAGTGGGCGAGAGGTTCGGTGAATATGACGTATGAGGCAGAGTCTCGTGGCCAAATTCGTTCAGCTTTTGTAAGGTCAGTTGAGCAACATGCGAGAGAGCGTTGTAATGGAGGAGAATTGGTCCCTTCCTATTGACCAATCGTTGGTCATACGTTGGAGCTTCTGGTGCATTTAATCAATTTGTCAGCAGTAATCGTTTCGCATGGATTCAAGAAGCTATAATGAATGATAGCGATTGCAGACCACCAAATAGTCATCATAGTCTTTGTGTGTGTGTGTGTGTGTGTGTGTGTGTGTGTGTGTGTGTGTGTGTGTGTGTGTGTGTGTGTACACAATTTCCGCTTCGAGAAGTGTTGTAGAGCTTCTCCGGCATCCAACCAGTCTGCCGAACGACGCCGTTTCTCGTAGAGGATTCATTTCTCATTACACATCCGCTCGAGAAATGGGTCGTTTTTGTTCATCAAAAAGACCGTAGAAGACACCCAAATGATGATTTTTTAAACGTTTAATTTATGTGGCACCTATTTATCCATCTTTTTTTAATTTCCCTAATTGCTTTAAATGGCGAATGAGTGTTGAGTGGTCAACCTCGAGTTCAACAGCAACTTCTCGTGTAGTGATGCGAGGATCTGCTTCAATTAAGGATTTCAAATGTTCGTTATCAACCACAGTCGGCCGCAATCTTTTTCATCTTCTAGGTTCTCGTCACCATTGCGAAATTTCTTCAACCACAGTTGTGCCATACATTTGTTAGTGATTCCTGGGACAAACGCATCATTGATACCACAATCTGTCTCAGCAGCTTTTTGGCCTTATTTTAACTTGAACAAGAAAATCGTGCATCTTTGAATTTTGTCAATGCTGTCGAAAAGCGTGCAAAAACTGAATGAATAGATTGAGAACGGAAAGGAATAACACGATTCGATAGAACGAAAAACGCGCTTCAAAATGATATATAATATGGCTGTATATATTAATGAATTAATTCAGAAATCATATATAATATATGCGAGAAACATGTGTGTATTAGTTTGTATTTATAGTGTCTACCGATATATATATGTGTGTGTGTGTGTTTGTCTGTGTGTGTGCCTATATCGGTATGCACATATGATTCAAACAAGTGAAAAAGCCAAACTTTTGTAACAAACAACATTGGATGAAATTGTACACTTTGCAAGCAGGATCGTCTAGTGTCTGATTTTCTTCTGACGACCGTTAATCCTCTGAGTGACATCCATATATGTCCGTAATGTCATCAAGCAATTCAAGAATCTAGAAGACAGCAAGGCAACTGACACTAACCATTGTGTTGAAGAACTCGCAACGAGAACTAGCTCTTATTTTTACAAAGGTGTGAAATCGATGATCACAGAAGAAATGCTCCCTATCATATTGGAAAAGTGTATCAGTGTGACCTGTTTTTAAAAAACTCTAGATCGATCTTCTGCGTCTCAGTAGAGATCAAGCACTCAGCCGTGCAATATGCGTAAGTAATTTAACTCTGTGCTAAATCTAAAACTATCAATATTTCAGCAAAACAACTTACTCAGTGCTAAAAAATATGGTTTTCGTTCTGCACAATAAACTGTCATCCAATTCACCAAAACTGACATATTTAGTGAAAAGCAATATGGATTTCGTCGTACATGATAAGCCACTGACTATAATACTACATCGGGTCAGTTAACTCTTTTGTCTCTGAAGCAAAAAGTCCTGACATATCGAAGATCTTTAATAGAGTTTGGCAGAAATGTATGTTTTACATACTAGCTACGTATGGTCAACCAGAAAATGTCTTTTAAACCATGAAATTCTTTATCTTTCATAGGTGTATAATCATAATTCTTGATGGGCAAAAGTCTGACGCACATAGTATCGATCTTGGCATGCTTTAAATATTCTTGACCCACCTATTTCTTATTTTTATCAATGATCTCTCAAAAGTGCATTTTAAGTTTAGTCATTAGCAGATGACACAACCATCTATGGCGACACTTAGAAGAGCATTAATCTTAAATATCTTTGTGTCTTTCTATTATTCGAAATGTAGCATGTAGTACCTTACGATGGATGCTTACTTCTAATACATTTATAAATAAAGTTCTCTCTTTTCACTACTAACGCTCTGATCTTAACTTTGCTTTAATTGAAATGAATGGTTCTCTTCTTATCAAATCGCGCTGCTTTCATTAAAATCAAGTACGGACGTGAAAAGACTTGCATTAAATCTGCTATAAATAATTTTCTCCCTCTTTCTGTGATCATAAACAGAGCTGAGCATGCATGAGCAACGTTTTATTTCGAAAGGTAATCCGTATGTGGAACACAAACCACAAGGTTGCTTCACTGTTTACTATAGTATGGTTGTTTTCAAATCCAAGATTAACAAATGATTGTTCAATTACCTTCTTAATTAAACCATTCAATGTTTATGTTGTTTGACAAACTCATTAAATCAAATCTGTAATTTGTTATTACATTTAAAACGTACGATTAAAATAAATACAAACTATACATCCATTCGTGTGTAATTTTATTAATATACATATATGCTACCATATGCACATATATATGCATATGTATGCATGTAGATATATGTGCATTGATATTCATACGTATGCGTACAATCCCTTTTCTACTCTTGAAAATGGATTTTACTCTGACAAAAATAACATTTAAAAAAGATTGCACAAATATATATATATATATATATATTATTTTTGACCGAGATAATATAGCATATCACAGATTTTATCGAATTATTATACAATACATTGGCATCAACGCTAGACTTACTTAAAATAACATTCGATGTTTCCTTTATTTCTGCCACTAATGCGATTTCCAAAGAATTTGCATGAAATGTAAATATTTAAAGTTCTGTAAATAGCACTTTATATATTTCTGCAGACATCGATAATTTTTGCAGAAACTCCAAACAATCAGTAAAAAATATGTCTGGTTTCGATTAACTTTTATCAACAGGAAATATAAGGTTTTATCCTACCAGACTTTCGTACTGACTTCTTTATTGAATTTAAACCTCGTGATTAGTGTAATACTTGATTGGCCTTAAAATACGCATGATTTATAAAAATTTTCCACCTGTTGTTTGGTTGTACTGAAATCAGGCTATTAAACGCGCAGTTTGAATAGACGCCTCTTTAGAAAGATCTGTATTTCTCAATTTTTCTCTTGAAATGTAGCGAATTCACTGAATTTAACGATCTTTTTGTCTTTATTAAGTCTGTCGTAGTCAATGCACTAGCCTTTGCAGATTTAATATCTCTTTTAAGTTTGCAATTTCCCACAAACCATAGATAACTTATGTTCAATTACTTGTATACAATGAATCGTTTTGAATAAATATTTTGTTTTACATTAGATAAAACAACACCGGCTAATTATCCATAAAATATGCGGGCATCAATATGCAATATGTTTTTGTGAGTGAGTTTTTAAGATTGTGTCTAAGCAGTCGCTATATTTTAGCTGTCCCGGATGGTGTCTTCTTTTGCTACTAAGATGCCAGTAGCCAACGGGGTAGGCTCAGAGCGCATTTGCTCGTCAAGAGTATGTGTACAAGTTTATAATACCGTGTTGTGACTGACATAGGTTTCTTGATCAAATTCGATCTCTCACTGGCAATCACGAGATTGATTATTTATATATATATATATATATATATATATATATATATATATATATATATATATATATATATCAGTGGTTAAAAACCGGACTAGAGTTCTCAATGTGTAGACAGAGCAGTATATAGCAAATTTATTATTATGAGCACAGAATGAGTTTACATATTGTTTCAGCTCGGGGGATATCCTCAACCCCCTAGCTGAAAGAATGAAACAATATGTAAACTCATTCTGGACTCACAGTAATAATTTTCCTATATATATATATATATATATATATATATATATATATATATATATATATATATATATATATATATATATACAATGTAATTTGTATTAAAAGGAATATATTAACATAATTATATTAAAAATCTTATTACCACTGACTAAAACCTTACTATTTCAGACACATAAAAGATGACGACATGCAATTGTCAATGTCGAATTAACCATTTATTACAATCAGTTTCAATCTAAATTCCTACTCGGTTACAAAAATCCCATTTAAGAGTCAAACTACATCAAACAAGTTTGCTACAAGTGCTGCAAAGTTAACATGGAAATCTTCCTAAAATGAATAATAAATAAATAGTTTCTCACATTTGCTACAAGTGTTGCAAAGTTAACATGGAAATCTTCCTAAAATGAATAATAAATAAATAGTTTCTCACATTTGCTACAAGTGTTGCAAAGTTAACATGGAAATCTTTCTAAAATGAATAATAAATAAATAGTTTCTCACATTTGCTACAAGTGTTGCAAAGTTAACATGGAAATATTCCTAAAATGAATAATAAATAAATAGTTTCTCACATTTGCTACAAGTGTTGCAAAGTTAACATGGAAATCTTCCTAAAATGAATAATAAATAAATAGTTTCTCACATTTGCTACAAGTGTTGCAAAGTTAACATGGAAATCTTTCTAAAATGAATAATAAATAAATAGTTTCTCACATTTGCTACAAGTGTTGCAAAGTTAACATGGAAATCTTCCTAAAATGAATAATAAATAAATAGTTTCTCACATTTGCTACAAGTGTTGCAAAGTTAACATGGAAATCTTCCTAAAATGAATAATAAATAAATAGTTTCTCACATTTGCTACAAGTGTTGCAAAGTTAACATGGAAATCTTCCTAAAATGGATAATAAATAAATAGTTTCTCACATTTGCTACAAGTGTTGCAAAGTTAACATGGAAATCTTCCTAAAATGAATAATAAATAAATAGTTTCTCACATTTAAATGTACAAAGGATCAACTCAAACTGAATTGCATTCAACGTTGATCGTTTCATAATATTTTCATTCTCGGTTTCGATATAAATGCAGTTTGAAAATATATCTTAGGCTATTTTCTTCGATTTGTATCTCTTAATTTTGCTCTTCAAATTGAAAACGTGTATGAAAATTTGAATAATAAATGCATAAGCATGTTCGGTATATGTTGGTTACTTCTGTTTGTCTGTTGTTGTTCGTAATAGGTGTTGTAGAATGTTGTGCAACTTCGCAGTAATAATCAACATGTTATTATCTACATAAGACTACGATCTCTCATGTATGTAGATTGCAAACATGTAATGACAATCAAATATTATCCTTTGAGTTTAAATATTTTCCTTACTTTACTATTTCTTATAATTCATCTGCAGATCATTACGCATTATGTATTTTTTCTAGTCCGGAACATTCTCTGCCGCATCTCACCGTTAAAACCAAAAGAAGATTGACTAGTCTTGTATCGATAGTACTTGTGTCTCGTCTACACTTCACAATTCATTTATTTCTTAGGCCTTTACTCGAATTCTTATACCGATATTCAAACAGACAAAATATATTATAACAGTTAAAATACTCAACATTTTAACGCAACGATGCTATTATGCATAAAATAATTATTATAAATAATTTACCTTATTATCTTTACTAATATTTCAACTTACAGAAATCATGTTTTAAAACATTCTAAAATATATGTACTTAATAGAATTAAAATACAGGCAAAAAGTGAGATTTAATACTTCCATTCATTTTTAGGATAGAAGGAAAACCACGAAAGAAATGAATCAATGTACATTTATCGAACAACAAAAATCGAACAGATCGTGCAGTAAAAGAAAATGGAAAGTCCATTGATGGAAACGGTGTGCTTAAGTGTTCAACCATTTTGTACAAGATGATCGTTTCCAAACGCCGGCTGTACGGGCTGGATTTAGGTGATGCAAACGTGGCTGATGTGGGTAGGAAGCTGTCGGAAAAATATAAAACAGATAGTTCGAGTTACAGTAGTCTGTGGAGTCTGAAAGAAAAAAATAAACGTTAGAACAATAAAATAAGCAACAGCTAAATCAAAATCCTTTTGACTCTGCAGGGAAAATGCGAAAGAAACATATGAAACGTGCTGTTCATATATTTCTGCTCGTTATTAATACAGGAAATCGTGCTTACGTTGTCTATAAGTATGTGATTTATGGCGATCTTAATTCTAATAACGGTGATGAGGAGATTTTATGTTAATAATTTTCGATCTAGGCTTAAACTTTCAATTGTTCAAGTATATTTCAAATGTGTAGAAATCATAGCCGTATATAATGAAACCCATAAAAGAATATATTGAATGGTAATTTTATTTGAATTTGACTGATTCATTAAAAAACATGACCATCTGTCAGAGCAATCTCGAGAATAGTTCTAACTAACCTCTACATTAAATTATTATAAGACAACTACACGTCTATGGATTTATCGAGTCAACTCAACTTTGATCATTGAATTATAATATATTATTTACTCTTAATTGAATATTTGTTGAAATAAAATAGAAAATAGCGTAAGATAACACGTTTTAAATTCTGTTTAAAAAAGTAATTAAATAACGAAATTCACCAGAATGCTTTTCCTTGTCCTTGCACAGTTATTTTTTATATGTTGTTAATATTTATCAAATATAATTAGATACCATGTGAGCCTTCGAAGTTTCTTTGTACATTTGGAAGCATTTGAACTGTTTAAAATGAAGTTATTTATGACTTTAGAATTCTTGGTAAATCTTTATATATTAAGCAGTTGGAGGTTTTTACATTATAAACAATTTTATAAATAAAAGCAACAGTACTTAACAAAATTAGTTTTATTATAACTTGATTTATTTACAATTTTCATAATGAAACTATCAAATAATAATAATAATAATAATAATAATAATAATTTTCATAATGAAACTATCAAATAATAAATAATGTTAATAATAATAATAATAATAATAATAATAATAATAATAATAATAATAATAATAATAATAATACAAAACAAACAAAACACGTAATAGTTAAAACAAACAAAACAAGAGATTAATTAATAAAAACTTAAAGATTCCGGTGTAACGCCGGGTGTGTACAGCAAGTGTAATTTCAAATGGCGCAGTTGTTTTCCCTTATCTGTCTAAAAGAACATGTCTATATTCAGTAATTCATATCGACCACATATGGATCCATGGAAATTGAATGTGTTGGCATATGTTTGATCCAAACCATTTCTCTTCAAATGAACTTTTCACAGAAGCTAGTAAGACGAAGCGAAACGTTTACAAGTAAGCAATTCAAATGTATCTGTTCATGTTCAATCAAGATTTGACACACTATAGATTATTTAGTTTTTAATTTGGAGCAAGGTTTTATTTTTGTTTTCTTTTGAAGCAATTCAACTTCAGTTGAAGTTCCCAGAAATAACGGGTCCTGTTTCCTGGGGCTAATAATTGATCTCTATATAAGATACATAGATACTCGAATCTTCCATTAAAGTTCCCCTCTACTATTCAGACACTGAGTTAGTATAAAATTGAGAACATAATTTTTCTCTCTGTTTAAATATGTTTTAGTACATCTTTCTTGTGGTCTCTTGGTATTACTCGGTGCCAGGAAAAGAATTCGTCTAATCAAGTGGAGTATTCAGCTTCATGCCGTTTTTTATTGCAGCATCATTTGCAGAAGGTGCACCATTCCTCGTGGAAGCCAATAGAAAATCTCATTAAGGTGGCGATTACTATGATTTTAAAAATTTAGTGAAAGTTAACTTGTGGTGAAAGTATCCTCATATCAGCAGTGCAGACAAACACGTGTACGAAAAGACATTAGAGACTTTGACACAGTGTTTTAGTAGGCATTCAAAATATGTTTTCATATAATTTAAGAAACAACAGCCGAAAGTGACACAAAACAGACGAGGAGCATCTTGTAGTATTTGCTCTCATAGTAAAAGTCTTACTTTCTGTCTTCTGTTACTGAAGCAGAAATTGAAGCAATTTTGTCACAACCTAGAATGCAACAATATTTGTGTATTAATTTATTAATAGCAGGTTGAAATGAACAGAAGAAGTAAGGTGCCTCCTTCTATCCGCTAGCCTGTGGAAGATGCTTGGGTAAGGTCGAGTACCCAATTTAGCCCCCGATCAGGGTTATGTGTAGTCAATCCCCACCTACTCGTGTAAAAAAATAATTTTGCTATTCAGGCGAGCGGTCAGTGCCCTAGAAAGTAGCTGACACCCCGCTGCTTTACGGTCTAGATTCTTTTCTTGTGCCAAACCCTAAGGGAAAGGTCCCTGACAGAAACCTTGGCCCCAATCTCTTACTCTCCTAAGACCTTAGCAATGAAGTTCAGCGTCGCCTTAATCTAGCCTCTTCTGCTTTTGGCCACCGGATTGACCGAGTGTTCGTCAACTGCAATCTCAAAGCCCATACATTTTTTTATTTGATTTGTTTAAAGTTATATCTTTCATTGCTGATAATAAATATTTATTGATTCTAAACGACCAGTGAAGTTAAAATCGATAGATCGTCCCCCACAAGTATATTTTTAAGTTCCGGAAAATATTTGCTTATTTAACACGAGTATTTTTACGGTAATCAGAGAAAAATACAACTATATCGTTAAATACGTAGAGATTTATGAAGAATCAGAATCGGTAATTTATCGGAATCGAGAACATATATATATATATATATATATATATATATATATATATATATATATATATATATATACGTGTGTGTGTGTGTGTTGCAAATCAGAAAATGACCGGTACAAACAAAAAAGAACTAGTCTTTGGTTGTCTATGTCAATTTCTCATTTACCTCTATGTATATGTCTCCTCGCCACGTAACAAATATATGCATAAATATTACTCGTATGTTGATATGTTTGTATAATTGAGCACTTCGCTAGTTTTCTCCTTCAGAAATTCTACATTGTTATGATTCTTATGATAGTCATAAAAGAAAGACCTGCAACTGTCCAATACCTACTGAATGCCCATTAAGCAATAATTGTCTCACATTCTCTGGTATATCAGGTTAGAATTTTCACCGTATAAAACTCGAGAAGAAAAAATTCTACATAGGTAGCACTTCAATGACCTTTAAAAACAGATTATATGGTCACACACTATCAATGAATAATAAATGATATGCTATCGACACTTCACTCTCGGTACATAACTGAAGGCTAATCGAGATGAACAAAACACCTTCAATCGAATGGAAAATTCTTAGAAAGGTTAAAACATGTAGTCGCTATGTTCACCCTGTTTCGTATGTTTAGCGGAGAAATATGAGATTCTTAGTTTTAAAGACCGGGATAAATTATTAAATGTAAAAGTTGAATCGGCTATAAACTGCAAGCACTTTGGTAGCTACGCTTAAATAAACTGTAAAAATTAATAACGGCCCCGACAGTAGCAACCGTAAACTCATGGCCTCTCATTCCTAATATCTTAATTAATTAATGAACTAAGGAAAGTTGATACGAAGTAGTGCCGATGCACCACTAATTATATTTACTATAAACCACCGTACCCCTTATTAGTAACGACGCGTACCTAATTATAGAAGAAGATGCTAACATAAAGCAACTTAGCTAAATTAAAGGTAAGAACCATCCTCTGGTTACCCTCCAGCTCCATCTCAAACGTTCGCCGCTTATACCAAGCTAATCGAGCCGCAACACATTTTGCCAACAATTATATTAAGGTGAGGACACTTTACATACGTAATAATTAAGCATCCGAAAACGTTTAACTAGAATAGTTTATGGGTCGTGGACGCCCTTAACTGGAATGTTGATATGTACCTACAAGAATTATGATCACAAAACAAGAGTACATTAAGAAATAAGTAACACAATTAACCTCAAATGATATATTTACATTCTAACCAGAGAATTAAGTAAACTGAACACTCTACAAAGATGAATAAATATATGCTATTTATACATTCATTGACATGCTGATAGTCTAAAAATCTAACCCCTAGAACTAAGCATATTAACCTATCATAAATATATATATGATATATAATATATATATATGATATATAATATAATATATATATATATTATAGTATTAAAGAAAGAATTACCTACCCGAATAAAAATAAAAATGAGACTCATCGAAAATTAGTATATATATATATATATATATATATATAGACAGATAGATAGATAGATAGATAGATAGATACCTAGCCACAATAACTACCCGAACATTACTGTATAGGGAAAAATTGAACTACTAATACACCTATTTAATTCTTATTAATAGGCCCATATATCCACTTAAAATAACTACTGATCCAACCATAAGGGCATATATACAAACAAACAAGTAAGAAACCCGAATAACTAAAAACAAAGGAAAGATGAAAAATTGGCGAAGAATAAAAAACAAAAAGTAAAGTAATATATAAAATAAATAAATGAATAAAAAATAAAATAAAATGAACAATAATTACTAATATAAAGTCGCCAACAATAAAGGAAAGGACAGCGATAAAAACAACCTACTGCGTAGGTAGTAGCGACTATAAGAATAAAATGTACTTTAGATAAAAGCAAGAATAGTAGCCACAAGACAAATAGAATTCTAATATCTCCCAATTGTCAATTGTGTAAGCGTATGAAATGGCACTTCCCTCTCCCTCACCACAACTACTGAAAACTAGAAATCTAAAACAAATGGACGAAGATGAAGGAAAAAATGAGCGATAAAAAAACGAAGATAAATAAATTTAAAAAAAACTAATAAATAAAAATAACACTTGTCAAAAGGAAATTAAAGTCAACATTAATAAAAAAATATACAACCATAAAAACAACCTAAGAATACGGGATATTTTAAATCAAGGGCAATAAATAACCGCCAAGGTAAAAGAATAACCTAACACCTCCCTACTAGTGACGGCTTTAACACAGGAGCAGGATCCCCCACCAAACTCCCAAAAATGAATACTGCTCACATTCACAAAGCATACACCCGAATTTTCCCCGCGTATATATCGCATCTAAATATCTTATAAAAACAATGCGGTCTTCACAACAGTTCTTTTATTGGTCTAATAAAGTGTTGTCTCTGAATTGGGACTTCACTGAAACGTTTATGCATATATGTAACCAATAATATTTATATAATAAACACTATAAATAATATAAATAATATATATATATATATATATATATATATATATATATATATATATATATATATATGCGTGTGTCTGTGTTTCTGTGTGTGTCTGTGCTTTAAAAATAATGAATGAAGTCATATCATGGAAAAGAGTGGGGTAAAGAAAAAACGTTTCTAAATGTTACGCAATGTGTAACAGATATCATATGTTTATTCTATTAATTTATTTACTATTTCTTAACGTTTTATGAATACTCTTTTCTCTTTCACTTCCCGCTTTAGCCTACGCTTTTCTATGTATGAATTGCCTCAGATTTGATATGACCATTTATTATTTTTAAAACACTACTAAAGATTTATATCACAAATCTATTAAATATATATATGTATTAATATGTATATATATATATATATGGGTGTGTATGTGTGTATTTATGTATGTATATATATATATTATATATAAAATATAAGGGCAGACATACAAGTATGCCAAATAGATGATTCGTCAATACAATAAATAGGATCTAAGTTGCAATGAGGGCTCTGGTGATGAAACGTTATAACATCGGTTTTGAATGCATTAATATATATATATATATATATATATATATATATATATATATATATATATATATATATAGTAAGTAATATAGTAAGTTATAAAATATATATGGCAGGTAAGCTACACAGAATATTCCGCGTTTCATCCCCGTTAGGATTTATCAGGCGTTTCATGAACCGCGGAATATTCTGTGTATTTTAATTGCCACATATATTTTATAACTCACAACCTAGCTCTACCTACGTATTGAGTACTGTTGAAGTAAATACTTAAAGTTTACGCATAAATCTATACTTTCCTATCTTAATCTATGTGATTAAATGAAGTAGTCTTATATATATATATATATACATATATATATAAAAGTAAACATTTCTGTGTGTCTGTGTATGTGTCTGTGTCTGTGTGTGTACATTTCCCTACGCAATAAATATAAAGGGGACATATTAGAGGTCAAATTTAAAACAATTGACCGCTTTTTTTGCTCAACATACACTTCCAAACATCCGGGCAACCACGGGCTGAAATATATATATATATATATATATATATATATATATATATATATATATATATATATATATATACGTAATATATTATTTTACAATATACATGTAGATCCCAAATACTAATATATATATATATATACACATATATATACATATATATACATATATATATATACATATATATATGTGTGTGTGTGTGTGTGTGTGTGTGTGTGTGTGTGTGTGTGTGTGTGTGTGTGTGTGCCGTCATATTTGTTTAACTTATTGACTCGTTTTCTTTACTTTATATCATTCTTTGTCTGGCCCATATGTTTGTTTTTGATCTTCATTTAACCTCATATTCCAATCAATAATACATTAATTAATTACTTCGTTACGCTTATTATTGCAGAAAATGTGGGCATAGTCTCTATCTCATTGTTAGTGACAATTATGTAATGTTTACATTAATCAGCTATTCAAAGTATTTTTTCTCAAATATTTACTTTTACCGTAATATAAATGTCCAACGTATCTTATTATTATAATATATTTTTATATAATTGTATATTATATATTTATATATTATATAGCATTATATATTTATCCAAATAAAGAAAACATTGAATAGTGTTTTAACGTGGAACATTTGACTTTGAATTTGCCAGCATTCTTGTAGAAAACAGTTTCTTGTTTCGTAATATTTTGTCTTATGGCATATCAAAATTAAAGGAAAGTTTATCTTTCAGATATTTCCTACAGTTAATAATCATAATAAATTCATTTGGTTGGTTGCTTGTTTTTTGTTTTACGGCATATTAACCCTTTTCAGGTTATTTAATGCTGAATCCAGTTATTTAAGATTTTTTTTTTAATAGAATATTTTTTTTTCAAGTCAGTTTCTGTTTAACCCATAGTTGCGACCCTAACAGGTACTACCAATCCGGGTCAGAGTGGACCTGGGAGGAATGGCAATTAAAGAGTGGTTCCAAACTCCCCAAGCCCGCAAGCTAGGGTCTTACCATCGGATATAGTTTAAGGTCATATGCAGGACCCAGAAATTCATTTGGCAGAGCAAATTTGATATGTTATGACGGTATGAATTATGTGAATGCTGTGCCTAAATTGAAGATGACAGGAAGATCTCCTTGCAATGTTAATATAAGTCGTATACACACATGCTGCACTTATTTCATGGCGAAGCCACGGGAACAGCATTTTGATTTAATACTGAACTTTAAATGTTCCTATTTCGAGTCGATAAATATTTAAAAATTATATTATTTATAGAAACTTCAAGGCCAGAAGGAAAACCATTTACGTTGACGTTAATTTTTCTATAGAAATATTAGGGACAGGTGTGTAAAAATAGGATTAGTATGATAAACTTCCACCGAGGACTACAAATCGAGTAGCGTGAACTTTTCCAGTTAAGATTAAAGACCGTTAGGTGTCGTGAGTATGACGTCATGTGTGCAGAAAACAGGTAAGCAGATGAGTCAAATTTGTACAGAGAATTGTTTCTTGTGCCACCAGAAAAATCAGTTGGGATTTTAGCTAGTTCTTTCATTAGTGATCTTGCGATGAGGTAACTTTTCTGTGTGCATACTCTGAAGAACAAACAAAACTGCAATTTTTAATGTCTGATTGTATTTGTTGAATATTTTTTTATTAAAAACATTCGTAAAAACGGTTATGGAAACGTCTTGACTCAGCACTGAAATCCGAACAGTGAATCCTATCATCAAAGTCGACAAACTGCGGGAATCAAGAAGAATACCGCAACTAATGGTGCATTACGATTAAGATAACTGAAGTGGCGGAAAAGAATGATGATCGATATTTTTTTTTATTGGTTTTGCATTTGTTAATATAGTTTATTAAATGTCAACAGTTGTTAGCATATTAAATACACAAAAAGGCAATATCTATTTATAAACAAAAGGTTGGCATGTTACTTATAGTTATAGAAAACCTGTGGGTTTCGAAACAATGCGCAAATGACAAGAGTGAGTTTGATTGGATGTTTGTAGTCCGCCGCAGTAAATTTTATGGCGATCACGTACCCCAGTTGATTTGTCGAGTGATTCAAACGTTGACTTTTTAGGAGATACAAGATTTTAACAATGTTTAAAGGGATGACTTAGTAAATTTGATTTTCCCCAAATAGCTTTGAAGAAATAGTAGTACTAAGTATGTATTGGCTTAAATATGCATTAAAGACAAAACTGATTACACCAATCTCAGTGACGTCATTTTCTATTGAATCAATGATCTTATTAATGCAAATAGAACAAAGAATATCAGTGTGTCTTGCTTTGACTTCTGTATTTTTGTTCATTGTAATCTTGTTATGATAGGAGAGCAACGAGAAGAACATTGGGGAGAATTATAAAATTAGTTGCGGACAAAGTACACCAGTTGACAGAAAACTAATTGAAAAAAATCAATGAAAATGCTGAATTTTAAATCGACTAGCTGACTTTCCTATTCATGTCGAGGCACGCAACTTTTCTTATATATCGAAGATCAGAAGCTAAGAACATCTTTTCTATCCATTTTTTATTTAAAAATATTCAGCTCTATAATGATACTCCATATCGACCAGAAAATAATTGGAATACTGCAAGAAAAAAAGAAACAATTGTCTTGGGTGAATTTTTAACATACGATGACATAAAATATTCACAATGTCATTTTACTGCCTTACAAAATAAGGAAATATAAAGAAACATAAATATTAAATTTAAAGATTCTAATTCAAGTCAAAATTCATCGAACATTTTTATCCGTCCTGAATTACAAAAAAAATTATCATTTTTTATAATTCAAAGTAACTGAAACGCAGTAAAAATTCAACTACTACTCTTAACATCAGACAGATAATGAGTTGTATAAGATTGTTATTTTATGTACTATTAATTTTAGATAATAAGTTGTATAAGGTTGCTATTTTATGTACTTTTAATTTTAGATAATAAGTTGTATAAGGTTGCTATTTTATGTACTTTTAATTTTAGATAATGAGTTGTATAAGGTTGCTATTTTATGTACTCTTAATTTTAGATAATGAGTTGAATAAGGTTGCTATTTTATGTACTATTAATTTTAGATAATGAGTTGTATAAGGTTGCTATTTTATGTACTTTTAATTTTAGATAATGAGTTGTATAAGGTTGCTATTTTATGTACTTTTAATTTTAGATAATAAGTTGTATAAGGTTGCTATTTACTGTACTTTTAATGTTTGATAATGAGTTGTACAAGGTTGCTATTTTATGTACTTTTAATTTTAGATAATGAGTTGTATAAGGTTGCTATTTTATGTACTTTTAATTTTTGATAATGAGTTGTATAAGGTTGCTATTTTATGTACTTTTAATTTTAGATAATAAATTGTATAAGGTTGCTATTTTATGTACTTTTAATTTTGGATAATGAGTTGTATCAGGTTGCTATTTTATGTACTTTTAATTTTAGATAATGAGTTGTATAAGATTGTTATTTTATGTACTTTAATTTTAGATAATAAGTTGTATAAGGTTGCTATTTAATGTACTTTTAATTTTGGATAATGAGTTGTATAAGGTTGCTATCTTATGTACTTTTAATTTTAGATAATGAGTTGTATAAGATTGCTATTTTATGTACTTTTAATTTTAGATAATGAGTTGTATAAGGTTGCTATTTTATGTACTTTTAATTTTAAGTAATAAGTTGTATAAGTTGCTATTTTATGTACTTTTAATTTTAGATAATAAGTTGTATAAGGTTGCTATTTTATGTACTTTTAATTTTAGATAATGAGTTGTATAAGGTTGCTATTTACTGTACTTTTAATTTTAGATAATAAGTTGTATAAGGTTGCTATTTTATGTACTTTTAATTTTTGATAATAAGTTTTATAAGGTTGCTATTTTATGTACTTTAAATTTTAGATAATGAGTTGTATAAGATTGCTATTTTATGTACTTTTAATTTTAGAGAATAAGTTGTATAAGTTGCTATTTTATGTACTTTTAATTTTTGATAATGATTTGTATAAGGTTGCTATTTTATGTACTTTTAATTTTAGATAATGAGTTGTATAAGGTTGCTATTTTATGTACTTTTAATTTTAGATAATAAGTTGTATAAGGTTGCTATTTTGTGTACTTTTAATTTTAGATAATAAGTTGTATAATGTTGCTATTTTATGTACTTTTAATTTTAGATAAAAAGTTGTATAAGGTTGCTATTTTATGTACTTTTAATTTTAGATAATAAGTTGTATAAGGTTGCTATTTTATGTACTTTTAATTTTGGATAATGAGTTGTATAAGGTTGCTATTTTATGTACTTTTAATTTTAGATAATGAGTTGTATAAGATTGCTATTTTATGTACTTTAAATTTTAGATAATGAGTTGTATAAGGTTGCTATTTTATGTACTTTTAATTTTAGATAATGAGTAGTATTAGGTTGCTATTTACTGTACTTTTAATTTTGGATAATGAGTTGTATAAGGTTGCTATTTTATGTACTTTTAATTTTAGATAATAAGTTGTATAAGGTTGCTATTTTATGTACTTTTAATTTTAGATAATAAGTTGTATAAGGTTGATATTTGGTGTACTTTTAATTTTAGATAATAAGTTGTATAAGGTTGCTATTTTATGTACTTTTAATTTTAGATAATGAGTTGTATAAGGTTGCTATTTTATGTACTTTTAATTTTAGATAATAAGTTGTATAAGGTTGCTATTTATTGTACTTTTAATATTTGATAATGAGTTGTATAAGGTTGCTATTTTATGTACTTTTACTTTTGAATAATGAGTTGTATAAGGTTGCTATCTTATGTACTTTTAATTTTAGATAATGAGTTGTATAAGGTTGCTATTTTATGTACTTTTAATTTTAGATAATAAGTTGTATAAGGTTGCTATTTTATGTACTTTTAATTTTAGATAATGAGTTGTATAAGGTTGCTATTTTATGTACTTTAAATTTTAGATAATGAGTTGTATAAGGTTGCTATTTTATGTACTTTTAATTTTAGATAATGAGTTGTATAAGGTTGCTATTTACTGTACTTTTAATTTTGGATAATGAGTTGTATAAGGTTGCTATTTTATGTACTTTTAATTTTAGATAATAAGTTGTATAAGGTTGCTATGTTATGTACTTTTAATTTTAGATAATAAGTTGTATAAGGTTGATATTTAGTGTACTTTTAATTTTAGATAATAAGTTGTATAAGGTTGCTATTTTATGTACTTTTAATTTTAGATAATAAGTTGTATAAGGTTGCTATTTTATGTACTTTTAATTTTAGATAATGAGTTGTATAAGGTTGCTATTTTATGTACTTTTAATTTTAGATAATAAGTTGTATAAGGTTGCTATTTTATGTACTTTTAATTTTAGATAATGAGTTGTATAAGGTTGCTATTTTATGTACTTTTAATTTTAGATAATGAGTTGTATAAGGTTGCTATTTTATGTACTTTTAATTTTAGATAATAAGTTGTATAAGGTTGCTATTTTATGTACTTTTAATTTTAGATAATAAGTTGTATAAGGTTGCTATTTTATGTACTTTTAATTTTAGATAATAAGTTGTATAAGGTTGCTATTTTATGTACTTTTAATTTTAGATAATGAGTTGTATAAGGTTGCTATTTTATGTACTTTTAATTTTAGATAATGAGTTGTATAAGGTTGCTATTTTATGTACTTTATATTTTAGATGATGAGTTGTATAAGGTTGCTATTTTATGTACTTTTAATTTTAGATAATGAGTTGTATAAGGTTGCTATTTTATGTACTTTTAATTTTAGATAATAAGTTGTATAAGGTTGCTATTTTATGTACTTTTAATTTTGGATAATAAGTTGTATAAGGTTGCTATTTTATGTACTTTTAATTTTAGATAATGAGTTGTATAAGGTTGCTATTTTATGTACTTTTAATTTTAGATAATGAGTTATATAAGGTTGCTATTTTATGTACTATTAATTTTAGATAATAAGTTGTATAAGGTTGCTATTTTATGTACTTTTAATTTTGGATAATGGGTTGTATAAGGTTGCTATTTTATGTACTTTTAATTTTAGATAATGAGTTGTATAAGGTTGCTATTTTATGTACTTTATATTTTAGATGATGAGTTATATAAGGTTGCTATTTTATGTACTTTTAATTTTAGATAATAAGTTGTATAAGGTTGCTATTTTATGTACTTTTAATTTTAGATAATGAGTTGTATAAGGTTGCTATTTTATGTACTTTTTATTTTAGATAATGATTTGTATAAGGTTGCTATTTTATGTACTTTATATTTTAGATGATGAGTTGTATAAGGTTGCTATTTTATGTACTTTTAATTTTAGATAATGAGTTGTATAAGGTTGCTATTTTATGTACTTTTAATTTTAGATAATAAGTTGTATAAGGTTGCTATTTTATGTACTTTTAATTTTGGATAATAAGTTGTATAAGGTTGGTATTTTATGTACTTTTTATTTTAGATAATGAGTTGTATAAGGTTGCTATTTTATGTACTTTTAATTTTAGATAATGAGTTGTATAAGGTTGCTATTTTATGTACTATTAATTTAAGATAATAAGTTGGATAAGGTTGCTATTTTATGTACTTTTAATTTTAGATAATGAGTTATATAAGGTTGCTATTTTATGTACTTTTAATTTTGGATAATGAGTTGTATAATGTTCAAGAACCTTCTGACATAGAATCGGAAGTGGTGTTCCAATCTTGTAGTTCATTTGGTTTTTACAGAAACAGTTTAGTGATGCAAAGACACACATATACACATCAGTACATACGCTCAGATTGGCTTTATATTTAGAATAAAATCTTGGTAAATGTCGTTAATTGTAAAGTTCAAATTAATATATTTCTGGAGACTGTATAGGAACGTGTAATGAATCCTTTTATCTGCTAAACTTTCATGAAAAGATAATACATGTTAACATATTCTTAATTTATTGGATTAGATAATGCTTGAAAAACATGGATTTTAATTCATCTAATTAACCGTGGTGTGTCACGATTTACTGATCTCGCATTTAACTATGGATATATTTTTATTCCTCTCTCCCATGTTACGATTATTGAATCACTCGCAGTTGTTTTAATGGCTATTTATTTGTTTTATTCGCATATTTCATTAGCATAGCATTATGCTTACACCATAAACTCGCATACAAATTCGATAGCATAATAATAAAGAAAGTTATTTTTTAGTTAAGCAAGAGAAATACCGTAAGCAATATATCACAGATTATGAATTTTTGATTGAAATAAAAGTAAAAACAATGCTTTGTGATCCAACATCTGATTGGTATGTCTAGTATCTCATTAAAATTGTAATTACTGTCAAGATACATCAAGTAATTAGTTATGATTTACTAACATCTGCTGTAATCTTATGTGAGAGTAGGTGCTCATAAATGTGTTAAGCAATATTACTTAACAAATATGCACCTAATGTAGTTATTTTGCTGCGTATCTCTTACTGAAGGCACACGCCATAACATAAGCTATTACTAAATGTAGTCATCAAAAATTAGTAGCCATCAAGATTTGTTTCTCTAATGTTCTAATATATATATGTCTGTCACACAAAATACATATTGAATGAATGTTATGTTTGAAAATATCGATTTTAATTGTTCTAACTTTACCCGTAGGTTACCCACCAAGGCGCCCATCTCCTACTAAATTGTGGTCTACTAATCACTTTTATTACTCTAGGTTATTTGACAATCACTTCTAATTTTATAGAATGGGCGTTCATTTCACCCTCCTGTCGCTCTGGATTAGTATCTCCTCCACCCTATCTTTTTAACAGTTAATAATAATAAAACTTATTACCGGTTGTTTAAAAAGTTACTGAAGGGTTTTACACTTAAATAGATACTCAATTTTTTATGATATCTTTTTGTAATTTTTACACAATCTGACTAAGACATTGCAAAATTTAAATTTATTCATGAAAAGTAATATTTTTAAAATGTTTTGTTTAATATTCTTTAAATATTCTAAGCTTCGCATATTTGCACTCTTTTCCAAACATTATTCCTGACAAATTGCAGAATCTCTCAATTGCGATTTAACTCCCTTATTTCGTTTCTGATGTTTTCCTGTTATTCTTGTAGGGTTTAGGGTTTCTTAGGATACACTCTTTCTTTAAGATACCCTCACAAGAAAAGCTCGGGGCTAGTCAAGTCTGAGGATCGTGGTGGACATATGACATTGCCATTCACAACTTGTTTAATGCTATACCCATCCATGATTCATTTTCAAAATATTATCTGTAAAATATCTGAAATACAGAAAGAAATAATTATTAATGGAAAAATAACTAATTAATTCGTTTGATGGATAAAAACACAAGCAGCTCTATGTGGCTTACTTGCATTGATCATATTTTAATACTAGACCATTATATTCCATAATGGTTTAGTGTTTGATTATGGGACCTTGGGTTGAAGTTAAAATATCGGTCGATTCATAACAACGACCCCCTAAATGATAGTACTACTCAGCAATATTCACTGCGAATCAAGATTAAGTGGAGCAATAAGAAAAAAAATTGATACCCTCCAGTAGTTTCCAATAAAAACAAGACTTCGGATTGGCCTTGACTATAATTGATCAATTTTTCTATATATACATATTGATTACCTTTTTACACATTTTCTGTATAAATGAATACAATGAAATACATTAATACAATGAGGGAAAAGCATAGCCGAAATTAACAAGATTTTAACTTTTGGCATGAATTCATACATAAACATAAATGATATCAATCGACTACATTTCCCACCACGCAGTCATGAACATTACACGCACGCACGTACACACACACACACACACACATACATATATATATATATATATATATATATATATATATATATATGAAATGGAAATAATGTAGAAATACAATCAATGACTGTAGTTCTTACTTTTCATTTTGGGCCTTGCCAGCATCTGGAAGAGGATCATCTTCATCGACAAGAAGCATTTCTCACCAAATGATTATTCATCAGAAACCATTTTACCGAAACATTTTCTACTTCATCAAATTGTAACTGAGAATGTTAAGTCAAGCGCAAACAAATATTTCGATGAGTAAAAGTAAAACTAAAATGCACGAATATAAATTGATGTATTCATCGGATGCACACTCGCACACACAACGATTATTATTAGCCGCCATTCAGCTGGGTACCTAAAAGTGTTTTATAAATTATTTCCATTACTTTACATAACAATATTAATAAGTATGACAGGGGGTAAAATTTTGCCCGAAAACTTTAGTCTCTATAAAACGTAAGCCCATATAATAAAATGTTAAACCATATAATAAAGTTATGCAACAAATAATATAATTGTATTTTTTTTTAAATTTATTCAAGGGAAACAGGTCTAATCGTAAAACTTTTTTAAATAATCTTAACTAACAAAAAAATGTGATCAGATTCCGTATATCGTTTGCTAATATATACCTTATAGAACGAGAAAATCAGAGAAAGAATGGTATCATAACCAGGGAACCGATATTATATTACCTACTACCAATAACCTAAAGAAATATTAATTCCTTGAGCGATACTACCTTGAGAAAGTAATATATACGACGCTGCACCCCAAAAAGGCTCAGTTATGCCTGAGGCTATTGTTATAATAATCAAATATATACTACATTATATTCAACGGTTGAGGTAAAGCCTTATATGATGATATTATAACAACAGAATAGATACTAGGTTAGCTTAGGAATATTCAAGTACATTAATAATATACTTTTAGCTTCAGAGACGCATAGCAAGTCCATATAATAGTAATAGTAGTAGTAGTAGTAGTAGTAGTAGTAGTAGTAGTAGCAGTAGTAGTAATAATAATAATAATAATAATAATAATAATAATAATAATACAATTAGTATTAGTAGAATATAGTTCCGGCTTCAGCCAACAGATAACTTATTCTTTTTATTCCTAGGATTCGTAGATATGGATCTGCTCTTTAGGGGAAATTAACTCTGAAACATCGTATACTTGTTCTGCCTTGGAGTTTATATATTAGATCTATTGCTCTTTCTGCTTTTCATAAATTGGTTCTCTCTATCGCTCTAAATACTTTCTCACATCGAAGACTATTTTCTATCTGTTTAATTTCTCTGCTATTTAAGGGGTTTGGATACGATGCAGAAACGTGTCTTAATTTGATTAGCCCCGCCTTTTCTTCTCTGCAACCTCTCTTTTACAGACGTGATATTGCTAGTCTCATTCTTTTCTATAAATACTACTATGGCATATGTTATTAAGAATTGTCATTTCTGTTCTCCTGTTTCCTTTGGTCTAGCTTATTTATTTACTTGATCAAGTGGTATTATTCGATTTGCTGTTATAATAACCTCATTGCAATTCAGCTTTCTATTCAAGTTGGTTTTTTTCCAATAATTGTTGGCTCGTGAACTGACTCTCCACTGTCGGACTTTCTCCTATCTGTAGCCTTTGTATTTTCAAGACTTTGTTCAATAGGTATTTCCTTTCTTTGCGATAGTATTTCGTTCTTGCTACTTTCTTACATCAAGTGGTTTCGCGCCATGTCTTGAGAAACTCCCAGGAAAAATAGCAAATCTGAACTTGTCTTGTATATAATAAAAGGGACGCAGTTTCCCCCCTTTGGGCAAAAATACCGTACGTTTACAACAGATTACACATGAAAAATTATTATGTTTACGCTATTAGTCATTACCGTATTTTGCTATAGAACGCTATTTCATACACATTATTTCATACACATTATTAAAACATTACATTTATTTCTAGGAGAGCCATCTTCATCATCGTCATACCTTACAGAATAAGTAGGTCAAATTTCTCCACCTCTTTCATAAGTTCTCTTACGCCCCCATTCTACACCGGGTGCATTTTTCTTTTTCTACTTTCTTGGGACGAAGCCTTTATTAACTGAGTAGTAATTTCTTACACGTCGCATACTCTTAACGCTTTACCGCTACTCAAATAATGATTTTTCTCTTCTATCATTCCTCACAATCTCATTGGTTGACGGCATTCCGGATTGACCGAAACATCATTCAAAAAAGAACGCTAAAGAGATTAAGACAAACATGGCTTCCCTGTGTAGAATAATTACATACTAAATACATTATTCACAAACTTCGTAATCTCGAAAAAAGAAAATATTCGCACTACATTTAAGTTATCACCAACTTTATAATTAGGAAACAAATTAATTGGTTTACTGCTTATTTGGCGTGTTGTTTTCCCAAGCGGAAATTGAATTTTTATACAGTTTACATTTATTTCATTTACAGTGAAAATAATTGTTAATTATATTTTATTTTATTAATAAAAATACAGTGAGAGATCATTATTAATTATATTTCATTTTAGTAATAAAAATAACGAGACAGTAATTCGTTTTTACTAAACAGTTATTATGGGCGCTTTAGAAAATCATTTCGTTTAATGTTGTTCACTTCGCCGATTCGATTTTCAACTTTTCACGTTTGTTTACATTATACTCGTAATTGCTTCACAAACTATAAATTTCTAAAATTAAATCAAGCTATTATTTCACATATTAAGAAGTGCCTAACAATTATTTCGTTTCATTTTACTTTCGAGTTTCTTAGATTTATATGTTTGCATGTTTGTTTATTATTACAAACTATAAATGGATGAAATTACATCACGCTATTATTACGGATGCGAGGATGTTATTAAATTTTAATAATAATTAACCACGTTATTTAACAAATACAAAAAGGGGTTAAAATAGGGGGATTCTTTCATCCGTCGACCATGAAAACAAATTACTTGGTTTATTGCTTATTTGTCGTGTTATTTTAACATACGGAATTTGGAATTTTATATTTTCATTGTTGTTTACATTTACTGCATTTACAGTGACACATATTTGATTATTATATTTTATTTTAGTAATAAAGATACAGTGAACAATCATTATTAGTCATATTTTATTTTAGTAATAAAGATAACGAGGCAGTCATTCGTTTTTACTAATAGTTATTAGGGACGCTTTAGAAAAAGATTTCGTCTCATTTGGTTTACGCGTCGCCGATTAGACTTTTAAGTTTTCACGTTTGTTTATATTAAAACTGCTTCACAAACTATAAATGACTAAAATTAAATCACGTTATTATTTCATCTGTGAACATGTGGTTAACAGTTAATTTAATTTAACCTTTTATTTTATTAATAAAGATACCGCAATAGTATGTCTAGGGACGCATGGGGTAATATTTCTGTTTATTTGGTTTTCGAGTTTCCGATTCGATTTATATGTTTGCATGTTTCTTTATATACACAAACTATAAATGAAGAAAACCACATCACACTATTATTACACATGTGAGGATGTTAAACGCATACAGACACTCACACACATACACACACATATATATGTATATATATATATAAATATATGTGTGTGTGAGTGTCTGTATGCGTTTATCTGCGAATAAGTGTATGTATTGATGGGTATATATATATATATATATATATATATATATATATATATATATATATATATATATTATGATATAAATACTCAGATTTAACCACGTTTAGTCAACCTTACACTCAGCCATAAATGTTCATCAAGTCCCCCATTATAAGAATAGATAATTAAACCTAAGTATATAAAGGATTCAATCTAACATCGATTTCAACCCAACGAACAGAAAACCCTATTTATCCATAGATTGCCTCCAAACAGAAATATATACGTTTTAAATAAATTTAATTAAACCAGATTACACCACGATAACAAACGTAACGAACAAACTGTATCTCAGCAAATCAAGTTACTTTTAAATAAACCCTCATAATTAAAAACACCCAACCTTCAACTCACTAAAATAAGTAATCCCTCAAGCATTTAAAAACTTTAGACCTTTACTTGTCTCCATTTCCACATCACCTATTCACTCACCCGCACAGCATACACAGCATATCCACCCCATCTCATACACACTTCCATAAAAATTACATTTGAACCTAAATTAAGAGGACAGCACATTGACTGAAACGTAACCCACAATTTCTTTCCCCCACTCCCACCCGAAGAAATTCTATTACGCACATGCCTGTTCGTCCAAACCTAACATTCCCCCTTCTCTCCTTGCCCTCTCTGCCTTACCCTCCTCCTCCTTGCTCCCTCATCTAAATGGCTTCCTTCATCCCTTCTCAAGAAGGAAGCTGATCACCAGAGTACCAGGAATTCAGCCCATATCAGAAGCTAATCGTCTAACACATCGGATTGAATAAACACCTCTCCCAATACTTTTCAACTCAGGCCATTGATTTTTGGACGTCCATCGCACCATAGATATGCATATATAACTCAACATTCAAATTCCATCACCGACGGTAATATATGCAATGGAATGGTACATTCATCCAATATCTGATACACTGTTTCTACACCAAAAACTTTAGATCACATTTACCAACACATATTCAACTCACCAACGAATACGACCGCTTCGTATACCCTTCGAAAAATCAGTATGGAGCAACCATGCATTCTTGTTATATGGGATTACTGCTTTCTCCCCTGGACCAATATTCTGCCTACCTGGCATTAATACCCCGGAAGACATCGTACTCCTTTGGATAATGGACTACCTAGGTTATATGAAACTCCTTTTCCTATAATTATTATTCATCAACCAAAAAGCTTTTTCAATATTTGTGCTGAAAAGCAAAATACGTGTCTATTCACAGCTGAACATTTTGCTAACTGCATTACATTTCCTCTGATGATGATGAGCCATTATTAAAAATCCATGGATTAAGGAAATTAACATAACCCACTTCTACATATTCCTTTTGTTAAACAATCAATTCTTAACTCGAATATATGTGTCTATGTTTTGATTTTCAGAATTTAACTTTAAGCCTATATATATAGTTATTAGTTTATCATTTTTGTTCGCTGACCTGCAGAACATGAATGAGTTTTGCAATAGGAGAGGGAAAAGGGTCACAGCATTAATGTTTGTTACGTTTTAAGTTAGGAAATTTATCAGGAAGGAGGGGGGAAATAGAAAGAGAAAAGAAAAATGGGAAGACGTAAAAGGGAGGAAGGTGGGTTGTTTTGTTTATGTCTTGCAGACCATGAGTAAGTTTTGCAAAAGAGAAATAGAAAAATAAAAAGCATCAATGTTAGGTGAATTTCATCTCAGGAATCCAATATCTTCAGATACCTTGATAAGCTAGCATCACGTCGAAACGGTAGAATAACGGTAATGAACTCTTTTGTCAATAAGTAAAGAATTCCGACCCGGATTCTATTTATTTTTGTCTGTTTGTAACGAGCGTATTACAACCTGACGTTATAAAGTATTTTATGTAAAAGAAAGTTATATATATATATATATATATATATATATATATATATATATATATATATATGACATTGTCCGTGTGTGTGCAGAACACTAAAATTCAATTTCGCTTATATTCAAATCGTTTTTATTCTGTCTTTGAAATCAATTAGTTCGTATTGACAACAATTGATATATAGTCTATTCGAACACGTGGAACAAATTCGATTTAGTTTTTAGCCGGAAAAAAAGCTGCTAAGAAAAATTGAAACTTAACTGGCTCAAATCAAACTACGCATGCCCTAATATACGTTAGCGGTTAATTTGTAGAGTTTTGCGATGTACCTGGCCTTAGCTTAGATAATAGCGCTGAAGAGCTATATTTTTTTCGATTTTTACTAGTGATAACCGAGTCATATATTTTTTTTAAATTTGAAATGACTACCATATACTTGGTACACGATAATAAGTAATAGAGGATTGCCTCTTAAATAATAAATACAAATCTAGCAGATCCGTGTAATGGCGTTGCCCGATGGAAATATGACGCAAAGCCAGAACAGCTACGGTGAACCCCCCTCCCAGAAAACAAAATAACCTTTGATTATGTAATGCCTTATGGTATGTGAGTCATGTAAATTACTAACTATAAGCATTAAAAATATTAACACAGAACACAGACAGATGGCGGCGGTTGCAAGTGGTAGCAATTTCCGGCTCCAGAAAATTGCAGGCACTAGTGGCCATAGCTGAAATGATAGCAATTGGCTTCCACTGTCTTGTATTTCTGGCAATGGCAGCTAGTGGAATCAACTTGCTGTCATTATTTGCGGTGGCGATTACTGACGATTAGTGTTCTTTTAAAGCAGTTACTTGCCTTCGCAACTGTTATTGTTGCTGCAAAAAAACTCATTATTCAATCAATATCGTGCCCCTTAAACATCAGCTAAGAAATTGTTTATGAACTTTACCTAGAAGAAGAAGCAAAAAAAGAGCAGAAGAAAAAGAAAGACAGAAAGAAAGGACAGAAAAAAAATATAAAGCTTCAGGTCATTTAAAACCAGCATTTTTATTTACGTACGGGCGATGAAGAATGACCGAATCTTAGTAGTAGAAGAATTCAACGCCAAAACCGAAGCAGACAGCGAAGTAGAAGAAAATAATAAGAAGAAACAAAATTCGAAAATTTATCAATATAGTCTTCCTTAAACATTCCGTAAAGAACTGTTTAGAAGTTCTACATAGAAGGAGAAGAAGAAGATGAAAAAGATGAAAAAGACGAAGATAGAAAAAAGAAACGTAAGAAAACATAATAGAAAGCCACAGATCTGCTAGTTATTAAAAAACGGCGTCTTTACTTATGTACAGGCGGTGAACAATGGCTTAATATGAGCAGTGGAAACAATAGAAAGTCGAAGACGAAAACGACAACAAAGAAAACGAAAAAGACAGCGGAAAAGACGAAATAGATGAAAAAGACAGCGAAAAAAAAAAAAGAAATACGGAGAAGATGAAAAAGATGAAGAAGAAAAATACCAACTCAAATGGGAATGAATGTCTCTTAAACATCCTGTAAGAAATTGTTTTAAAGTTTTACGTAGACGAATACGAAAAAGACTGAGGAGATAATGAATACAAAGTTGAAGACGCATCAATTGCCTGTTCCGCAAACATCCTGAAAGAAATTCCATGAGTATACTTCGAGGTAAATATTCCGATAATCTGTGTTGTATTGCTGTTTGATCCACACTACTTTCTTTTGTGTTTAACTGTTCTACAAATACCGTACATCGATATTCGCTTATTCCGAGAAACGCAAGCGAACAGCCAGCCGAATGGACCAAAGTTTGCTGAGGGAACGTTCATTATTTTACAAATTGAAAACAAGAAATTTAATGTCCAATGAAGCAAATACGGACGGCAATATGATCAATGTATAGAACTGCTTGGTTACGATGAGAATATGAGAGGAGAAAATAATTAAGGAGAAAAAGCGTGATACCATCAGTAACTAAGACGCAGCTTAGTTTATGACGCTCCTAGGAATTAATATAAAATTTTATTATAACGGATGAATGCGATTGCAAATATGCGCAAACCTATATAAAATAGTTGCTAGCAATCTGATCGTAATGAATTTATATATGGCGTCAGCGTTTGCCGAGCTAAAGCTTTTTTTCGTGGAGGAGTAATTGTTTCTTTTTTATTATATATAGATATAATAGACGTTTACTTTGAGATTTTTAGTATGAGTCAAATATTGCCTATAAAAGATATTTCTCATCAGTCTATTAAAAGTTCATACATTGTAAGTTATCCAAATTACTTTTACAAATGTCGCAAATTATTCTCTACGCCATAATATTACTGTTATTTATTTCATTGAACACTTATTTTATTTCTTTTTCATTATTAATCCATAAAACTAGGCAGACGGTACATATTTACATAAAATATATAGCATATGTATAGGTGTCCATGTTCCGTGAGCATGTGTCAATATTAGCACGACGTGTATTTATTTAAAATATTGTATAAAAAATTTAAACTAGTTATTAACAAATATGAGAAACATTTGTACTGTTTACGGCGAAACTTTGATTTTCCAAGTTACGAAAGCTTAACAATTCTTATATCAAACATATTTCAAATGAATACCACGTGTTCTTCACAACCTTATTTAAAGATGTTTCTTCTAAATAATCTTCAACACCATTCATAGGTTTTATTTTTTCCATTTGCAGTGCTTTCATTGTTGAACTATAGAAAGTTTTGTTGCGAAATTCTCAAATGAACCCCGAGAGGCCAATTGATGCGTAGGTTTTGAAAACGATTTCTCCGTCATCTTTATTTGCTTTATTTTCAACGATTACCAAAAAAAAAAAAATGAAAAGATTCTCGCATTAATATTCTCATTAAAGAGAACATAACAAACAGTTGTTCGACGTCCTAACAAAATGATAGTGTTGTTGAGGCAATATTCAATGTTCTTCCCCTCTCGAACACTTTGGAGTTTCAATCGTAAACAAAGAGAATATTTCGTGTTTTGTATTTTCAAATTAGCTATTTTAGCCCCATGGGCTTATCATGCTTCTCTTCTGTTCTTTCCTTTGCTCTTCCTTTTTTTAAAGTTTTCTGTTTATTTCTTCTTTTGTGTATATTCATAATCATTAGCCGAGCATAATTGTTCGAGATGATTGGACGGCTTAAATTGTGCTTCGTATTCGATAGTTGGACACTTCATCTCGAAGACCAGAGGGCACGAAACTACGAGGAGTTCTGCTTTTGTTCTGTTTGTAATAATTCACACCTACCACAGGTATTTCATCGAATAGAGATCTAATCGTCTCGTTTTGCCAATTCATTATCTATATATTAATACGATAGCGTGTGTGTTCTTTTGTGTGTCACGCTTATATCCGGGTCGTTTAATTGTTATGTTCTTCTCTTTCTTGTCATAAATAATTTTACCAAGAATTGTTCATAAGTCTTGGTTTTGATTTCGACTATAGCTAATGTTACTTAAATATTCTATTTTTATATGTATATATATATATATGTTTATATGTATATATATATATATGTTTGTATGTATATATATATATTTTTATATGTATATATATATATATATATATATATATATATAAAGTTTCGTGGTTAAATTTTAAATTCTGAAAAAAAACATATAGACACATATATTCGATTTAAGAATTTATTGCTTGACAAAAGGAATATATAGAAGGGGTTATTTTAATTTCCTTACTCGATGGCTTTCCAACAATGGCTCATATCATCAGAGGAAATGAAATGCAGTTAGCAAAATGTTCAGCTGCGAATGGACGCTATTTTGCTTTTCAGCACAATTATTGAAAATAGTTTTTGGAGTGGTTGTGGATAATTTTATGGAGAAAATTATACGCAAAGAGAAGTTGATACAACCTGGGTAATCCATTATCGGAAGGAGTCCAATGTCGTTCGGGGTTATAAATCAAGGTGGGCAGAAAATAGGCCCGTCCTTTTTGGTTAGGATCTCCTTGAAAGTATTACTTCAAGTAATATCTATCAGGATTTTTCATCTGAATACTATCTCGATTATATATATATATATATATATATATATATATATATATATATATATATATATATATATATATATTAATTTCATAAGTTTTTATTTTGGTTTCGATTCAAGCTAATGCACCCAAATCATATGGATATTTTTTTTTAAATCGCAACTTTATAACATATGAAAATCAATAGAACATTAACTCTATATAATAATATATACGAAATCTGCAAGAATGGAAATATCATATTTAAGCGTACTTTCCGACCTACGCTGGGCGGCGCTGATAGCTTAGATAAATACTTGTGCAATTTTAACAAAAAAGCTACGATAAGATCAGAGCGTCTCCATTTAAACTGAACATCTACAGAATGCCAACATCAATATATTTCATATGAATGAGTTCTATGTGGCATTTTCACAGGTCCTGTTAGTTTATTTGAATGTATTCTTTGATTTTCGTTTAGATATTTCTTTTTTCCTATTTTAGATTTTGATCTTTGGTTTTCTATTACTTACTTGTTTGGTATTATATTAGCATCCGGGACAACGCCGAATAACCTGATCGATTATTATTATTATTATTATTATTATTATTATTATTATTATTATTATTATTATTAGAAAAAACAATTAGATTTTATAAAATGTGGATTTACAGCTTGGAATGTTTAGTCAGGAATTTAACTCGGAAATAAAATAAACAAAAAGCTGATTTAGGAATTTGAAAATAGATTGTAATTTGGTTAATTAAGTATGTATGGCATAATCGCGTTGACACACCGGTTCTCGTCAAATCACTGAAGTTAAGCAGCGTTTAGCCTGGTTAGTACCAGATGGGTGACCATTTGGCAATTCTAGGCACTGTATGTGCTCTCGGCATTTGATTTCCAGTCATCCTGTACATACACTTCACTTACCACTGATATTTAACAATGTCGACTCAGGAGAGGTGTGGTTGGAGATTGCGCCCCTCCTGCCACAAAAATTTCATGCACCGTCATCCCTTCGTGGGTATTCATAGTCTGTTAAAGACTGAAGGAGCCTAAGTTCAGTACCAAGGTTTTAGCTTATATGAATGACACATGATTTGGCCTGTTTTGCTGATGTAATGAATTTTAGATTCACAAGTATGGAGTTAGTTAACAGAGATCAAACTAATGAGTTGGTAAGAAACGTGTAAGTAAGCAAAGGTGTGAACGACCCCGTTGGAAGCAACGAGTGGGGGGACCAGCGAAATGTAGAAAGAGACTCGGCATGCTAAACTCTGCCAAAGGAATCCATAAGACGAATAAAGACTGTGCAAAATCTAACATGTTCCTATGGTGTCCTTTCAAGGGTTGGACAAAAAAAGAAGGCATGTGGCTCTTTTGATCTAAGACAAGCAGACATATTGTTATTATTTGATTGTAAGAAAACTTTAAAAATCTATAAAAGTTTGTTTTACCTTTTTTTTCACCTTTGTTTTGAACATTTTATATACATGCAGGACACAACAGAATATGTCTATGTATACTCTGTATACATTAGTTAGCAAAGACACAATTGTATACTCCACTAGAGAATATGAGCCCAGATAATATACATTGACACGTAAAGAAATACAGACACATATATATATATACAAAACACATCTATACATATATACACCCGCCAGCTACTCAACACCTGCATTTATGTAAATAATTATTTGCATTTGAACTTGGTTGTTAGATAGTTATCAATATGACTACTGGTACATGTTAGGGGTAATCATTATAATTCATTGATATATGTCCATGTATGTGTGAAAGAATAAGGAATATGAGGGACATTCCAGAAATAATATCCCTGGCCCACTTCTAGTTGTCTGTTGAAGCTAAATTTTGCAAGCGCAATGATTTATATCTCTAGGGGATATGTGGGAAATTACAAGAAGGGAAGATAGATAGGTATGATTATGATTATTGATGTATATTAGGGACAATCATTGTAATCTATTGTAATATCTCCACATATGTGTATGCATGAATGAATGAGCAATACGTAATATGTGTCACACTTACATCCGGGTCGTTTAATTATTATGTACATCCATTTTTTTTTATTTTCACAATTTTGCACCAATATTCCCTGGCGAAAACCCAAATATAAAGTTTCACATGGGTTTGAACAATCTATATATTGAGTTTCATGTCTGTAGACCAAAAGCTCAAGGAGGAGTTTGGTAGGCAAATTTTTTAAACAAATATATGTATGCATAAATATATATAAAGAGGTTTGTGTAGTTAACTAAATATGATCATCTCATGAGAAAACTGAAAAAACTAATAGGGAATTAAATAAAACGAATGTTTAAAAAATATGCAAATTAGCTAGATCTATTGCAGATGAATGCAATTCCATAACCCATATATACCAAAGTTGTATTTTCTATTTACATAAATAAAAAATAGGTTTTAATAGGAATATCAATAAACAACATTTAGAGGGGTATAGATACACACACACACACACACACACATATATATATATATATATATATATATATATATATATATATATATATGTGCGTGTGTGTGTGTATCTATACCCCTATAAATGTTGTTTATTGATATTCCTATTAAAACCTATTTTTTATTTATGTAAATAGAAAATACAACTTTGGTATATATGGGTTATGGAATTGCATTCATCTGCAATAGATCTAGCTAATTTGCATATTTTTTTAAACATTCGTTATATATATATATACGAGGGGTGTGCAATAAGTAATGCCTCTGACCCACTTCCCATAGTAGTAGAGCAACGAAACTTGGCACAGTTATTAGTCTTCCTCTACATAGGAACCATCCAGAGTTATGCATTCTTCTATCGTTTGATACAGCTCTGGAGACCGTTTTTGTAGAACTCCCCAGGTTGGTCCTCCAACCACGACGTGACTTCAGAAATCAAGGATGCATCATCTGGGAAACGCTTTCCTTTCAAAAATAACTTCATGGCTGGGAAGAGGTGAAAGTCAGAGGGTACAAGATCAGGAGAGTAGGGAGGATGGATGACGATTTCATAACCAAACGCCCGTGCTTCTGATCTGGCGAGTTGTGTACCGGAGCATTATCCTGCAGGAGGAGGGTGCCTTTGCTGATTTTGCCCCGCCTCTTGATTTTGATAGCTTCCCTTAATTTCCTAAAAAGTGAAGTATAATAGGCTCCTGTAATTGTGGTACCCTTTGCCAGGAAATCTGTCATTACTACTCTACTCCATCCTGGTCTCAGACGACTGTGAGCATGACCCTGCTAGTTGAAGGCTGCACCCTTGCCTTCTTTGGAGTGCTTCCACTGTTTTGACTGGCTTTGGTGTCTGGATCATAGTGATGGACCAAGGTTTCATCCTGTGTAATCAGTCTTTTGAAAAAAAGTGACTCATCTTCTTGGCACATCTCCAAATTCATCCTAGAGCACTCGGCGCGTTCTCGCTTCTGGAATGGTATGAGCAACCTGGGAATCAATCTGGCAGACACATGCATATGACAATGGTCATGAAATATAGTTTCCACAGACCCTGTACTAATCTTGACATCTAGGGCTATCTGGCCAATAGTAATGCGCCGATCTTCCAAAATGGCAGCCTCAACTTGACGGATATCATCCATGGCAAAAGCGGGCGACCAGGTTGGAAGCTGTTTCCACAGACTTCCGGCCATGTTTGAATTCACGATACCAGCGTTTTACAAGGTCATATGATGGGGCATTATACCATAAGTTTCTTTCATTTCATCAAAAGTCTCCTGTTTTTTTTTTGTTTTTTTTTTTACATGGGGGTCACCACTTATCAAGGCCCGAAGGCCACTCAGGGATAAGGGTTATTGCGTGTACAGTAATCAATGAGATAGTATTGTAGTAATCATTAGTATTGGGGGTTTTGATAGAGTGTCTTACTTAAGGGGGCAGGTTGTAAGGAGTTTGTTTATGGTGGACTTGAAGACGTCCAAGTTGAAGCCAGGTGGGAAACAGGCAAGCGGCAAAGAGTTCCACTGGCGTGTAGTTCTAAGAAAGAAGCTTTGCTCATGGAATCTACGTTTGGATTTAGGTCCAGATAAAGAGTGCGGAAAATTATTGACAGTAGTTTCAGCCAGACGGGTGTTTCTCGTGAAAGATTGGCGAGGGGGGACGAGGGATTGGAGCTCAGACGAGCACCTGCCATGGAAATAGCGATAAAACAAAGACAGGCTTGCAAAGTCTCTTCTGTGGGAGAGAGGTTGCAGGGAAGAGAAAAGGGCATCCCCCACTAAACCACGAAGTCTATTTTGTACCTTGTCAAGGCAGGATAGGCTGTTTTTGGCAGCTTCTGCCCAAATGTGGCAACAGTACTCCATCCTTGGATGAACTTGGCTTTTATACAGATAGAGAATTGCATCAGTAGTGAGATATCTTCTGGAGCGGTAGAAGGATCCCACCATTTTCCCAGCGTCTTTGGCAACAGATTTGATGTACGTGTTCCATTTCAGATCAGGAGTAAAGGTCAAATCCAGAAGCTTGTCAAAACATGGAACCTCTCCAAGACGAGAGCCATCCATTTCAATTGATGCCAGATGGGGATCAAAGCGTTGATGATGTAAAGATAGAAGCTTGGTTTTAGATGCATTAAAAGTTACCAGCCACCTCTTCCTTCATTGTACCACGTGCTCAAGATCAGAGGAGAGAGAATTAGAGAGAACTTTGTCATTTACGGCCTTTGATGTGTTGCCATAGATGGTCGTGTCATCAGTGGTGTGCGTCCTTTCAAATACAAAAACCGGATCACTGCTCGACATTCAACAGGCTCCATTTCACACCTGACTCAGTTCAAACACCTGTAAAACAGAAACCACAATTAGTTCAGAGCTGTAATTTGCCACATAACTCGTGGAGATATAAATCATTGCACATGCAAAATTTCGGCTAGATCAGACAGCTGGAAGTGAGACAGGGACATTACTTATTGCACGCCTCTCGTATGCCGTTTCTGTATTTTTGAGATGAGTATTGGTTATTTGTATTATTATTCATCGGACTACTGTTCTCATCTTGAGTGTGATTTTCACAACGTTGCGGTCGATATAACCTCCGACCTTCTTCAGGTGTGTCTTGTTGTTGTGAAAATCACACTAAAGATGAAAACAGTAGTCCGATGAACAATATATATATATATATATATATATATATATATATCAGCAAGGACACCCGACGTGTGATTGTCTACCGTAGTTGTGAACCCATCTAATTTAGTCCACAATACATTACTTTATAAAATTATTTTTATAAGTCATTTGAATAGAAGATTCAAATGCAAAAGTCAAATATCATTATTCAGTTATGCTCTAAACAGAAACATTTATTTCGAACGCGTCCTTGTCATTTGAAAGAACATCATACCGATTTTATATACTGGGTCTTTCTGCTTGTTGTTATTTACTAGCTAAGAGAAGTCACACAAGCCATCTTCAAAGATTTTTTGTGGTGTTCCCGGAAGTCTGAGTGAAAAGACTCCTTAAATTTCCAGTACTCTCCATCTCTTTCGATAAGCTTTGCAGATAAATTTGCGTTATTACAACAGCTGTTTACCATTGATTTCTCATTGGCAGTGACTATTGGTATTCACTGGAATTTGAATGGCAATAAGCCTCCCCAAGGTCCCAGTCCTCTTGCACTCATTCAGCGGAGATTAGTTTAGTGCTCCTCGGTCTTTCCATCCTTCTTGACCCTCAATTATTTTTGTGTGGCGCCTGTTTATAGCGATATATGGGAAAAGTGGGGCGAGAGCAGGAGCGTAGGGGAGTTAAGTTCCAATTATAATGTTTCAATTTTTATGATTCCATGTGATGTTCCTTTGTGTTTTATATTTGTAACAGTTTCTGTATGTCTAGTTTGTTCCAGTAGCTCATGTGTGTTGTTAGTCTCCACATTCAAGGGTTTTCCTTAATATTTCAGCCATTTTCATTATTGTTATCCGTTGTATCTTCTCAGCCATTCCTTTGATTTCAATCCTTCTCATTCTTTTTCTAAAGTTTTTCGGTATCGTTCCTAGTGCTACTATAATAGATGTTATCTTGACTTTCTTCATCTTCCAGATTTCTTTTGATCTCTCTATCCAGTTTCGTGTATTTGCTCCGCTTCTCTGTTCGTTGATCTTCACCCTGTGAACTGCTGGACCGGCAAAATCTATAGTACGTATCCGTCTTGTTAAGTATCATGACATCCGGTCTTCTTGCTTAGATGGGTTTCTTCGTTTGTGTATCTAAGCCTAATAGAATTTTATAACATTCATTTTCAAGTGTTGCTGCCGGTTTTTGCTTGTACCAATTGTCTTAGTGTTCCAGATACAATCGTCTTCATAATTTTCGGTGTGCTTTCTCCTCCACTTGATCGTGTCTATTTTTATATTCTTTTTGGGGGGGGGGGGGCTAGTCTGTTGCATTCGCTTATTATGTGGTTTAGTGTTTCGTCTATTTGCATTTGCTGTTTTCTTGTGTCTTTCGATCCTAGATTTTATGTGATTGGTTCTAATTGCATTATCTTTTGAGGCTGTTATTAGAGATTCGGTTTCCTCGTTTACATTACCTTTTTGTAGCCATGTCCAAGGGTTTTGTTAGTTTCATATTTTGTCACTCGTATGAATTGTTCCTGTTTCTCTTCCCATTTTTCTCTTCTCGTCTTATTTCTCGTCTCTTCTTTTCTGTCTTGTAAATTTTTGTAGTGTCTCTTTCGATGTTCTGTATTTTTAAATTCTGTTTTGTGTTAGTGATACAGTCTTTTATACAAACCCGCCTTCTTCCTCTCTCTTAACTTTTCACAGTATCATCTTTGGGGCGTAGTGCATTATACATAGTCTTGAAGTTCCTGATGTTCTGGTCGAGATGTGTCAGTTCTTCTTTAGTCCAACCTATAAACGGTCCACAGTATTTTACTAGTGACAATGTCCATGCGTTTGTACCTTTTATTATGTATCTACCAAATAGTTTAATTTCGAGTAGTTTTCTTGCCTTTCTGAGGTATTCGTTTCCAATTATTTCTTCTATTTCTATTGGTTTCATAATGTCTGCATTAAGAACTCTAAAGTATTTGTAGCTATCATGTTCCCATGGTATCCTCTTCTGCGTTTGATTGGATAGTATTGTACTTTCTGTTGCTTCCACTTTTCCGCTTCTCATTATCAGCAGTGGCCAGTTTTCCATACCGAATTCTATTCGGATATCCTAGCTGAAGATTCTGGTTGTGTTTATTAGCGTCTCTAGTTCTTTCTTGGTTTTTTGCAAATAGTTTTAGGTCCTTGATGTACATTAGGTGGTTCATTTTTTTCACCTGCATTAGCGAACTTGTATCCGGCTTGGCATTTTCTTAGTATACTGTTCAGCCGCATTATAGCTATTATCAACAATAGTGGTGATAGGGAATCACCTTGGAATATAGCTCTTTTTTATTTTCATCTCAGTTATGTATTCATCTGATGACTGTTCGGATCTCTATGTTCTCATTGCATTTTCTATCAAATTGGTCATCTTTCCTGGTACTTTGTACATTCTCAGGCATTTTGTTATCCATGCTTATCAGACCATGTACGACACTTTTTTTATAGTCGATCCATTTCATGACTATATTCTTTTGTTCTACGTTTTTCATCCTTCATGATCCTTGGGTCTGTGCATAATACGTCATATGTTCCTCTTTTTTCTTTACTAGCATTCCTTTTGTTCCTCAGGGAGTAATCCGCGATTATGAAGTGAATGATAAACTTCTTCCCTCAGGTGTACGGTTTGTCTTTTCCACACTGTAGCTGAACATGTTATAGGCATGTAGTTAGTGGAGATGTGTACTTTTTCTGAGTTTTTTGTACTAGTTTACTTCTACCTTTGGTCATCCATTTTGGCATGTTCCTTTCGTAAATACATCTTTTCAGGTTCTGAATTAGTTTTTCATGTAGCGTTGTGATTTTCTGAATCCGTACATGTGTATTCTGTCGTGGCCTGAAATATCCAGTTTGCCATTTTTTCGAGAGTAGTTTTGAGGGTTTTCTTGCTGATTTCCTTCTCTGTCCCTTCTGCGCTTTACTGTGACTCTTCCTTTATGTTTTTCAGTCATTCTGCATTTCTTTTATTATTAGCTGGGGTGCCCGGGTGTGTTGCGGTGGTGTAGTAATGGTGAGAATAAAAAGCAGTCCGGTGGGGGGGGGAACAACAGGGTTGGGATAGGCGTTAAAAAAGTGGTAGTAGGCTGGAACCCGTAATGCGGAGGAAAAGAAGGTGAGGTTAAAAAAAAAATAGTAGTAGGCAGGCTGGCTCGAACCCGTAACGCGAAAGAGGGAAAGAAGGTGGAAAAAACCTGACGTTTTAGCCGATGTCGCTATCGCGCAAGCAGAAGTTGCGTACGTCGAATTCGAGCATAGCCAATTGAAGATACGATGATTTAAATGCTTTGCCATTTTTTCGAACAGTTTCGCGTTATACAAAAGCCAAACAAACACCCGAGACAATGCCACGGTGGGAATTTTCTTAAACTCGATCAAAAAAAAAGGGGGGAGGGAAAACGTAGCAAAAAGAATATAGCCATGACATAGATCTTCTACAAAAAAGTGTATGACATGGTCTAATAGGCAGAATGCCTGAGAATGTCTGTTTGCGAATCTGAGATATTACGATCTGGGAAGTATGTGAACATTTCTCGCGGAATCTAACCGACCCAAAAACCCCGATGCAAAAAAGCCTTACGCGGACGTACACAAACGTTGGCGCCAACTTTGCCTTAAATTTTATAAATTATCACTTGTTTTGTGTTATTTATAAATTATCACTAGTTTTAGTTATTCATAAATTATCACTTGTTTTGTGTTATTCATAAATTATCACTAAATGTTTTGGTTTGTTTTGGTTATCAAATGGCGCTCGCCCATATTAAACACTGATGAATATGCCATGTGATTGTCTGTTTTTAATAACCAAAAATGTTCCATGTAAAATTTTCCCGTTCTTCTAATTAAGGCGAAACATTTTCAATTAAACTCGTGTCGGAATAGACACCCCAAACGTCGCCCTGTAAAGAAAGGCTTTCGGGATAGACAACCCGTAACCGTGTCAGCATACCCGGAAACCTATCGAAGTTGACATGTGGAATGTGGACGATGGTTTTGCCGTAATGAAATAATGTACCAGCATATCATTCTATGCTTAAATTCCTAAGCTCCATTAACACAAATAAATTTAGGTGACTGAAACAGGAATTTGAAGATTAAGGACAAAACGCAATTTCCCCCAGGGAAGAAAGTGTATGTACACGTGAGGGAAAGAAAGTGATGCGGTTTTTTTTTCAGTGTGAGCTTACCAATTCAGTTAATTTTTGAAGTTAAGTGAATGCAATGTAAAAATCCACGTCGAGATAAATATTAGTATTCTTTGTATAATTCAAAGAAAAGTAGTAAAGTCAACTCATAAGCTGATTAAGTAAATATTACCAAAAAGAAAAACCTTGTTGTGCTAAAAATAGCGTCAGTAGTGGAATTCATTTTGGTATGAGTTATATCGTAACGATGTTTACAACCGCAATGCAATCTGGAAAAATAGGGAAATGAAAAGAAACGAAACGAAAACATACGATATCCAGTAAACCGGAACGTTGGTTTTTGGAGATTCATATAGAAATGCATTGTTTACATTTTTAAATGTAGTAATTCTCGATGTGAATCGACGAATATGTTAAAGCCAACATAAATTGATTTGTTACAAATCGAGATTAATTTTTTCGTAGTCGCTATAAGTGAAAAAAAATTGACATTTTACATTTTGTAATACGTTAACCGGAAAATTAATATGTAAATCAGTAATTGAAAAATAGTAAACAGAAAAAGAAAGCAGCGGACGAAACGAAACAGAATTTAAGGGAAATGATATATTATATTTTAATGAGAAAAAAAGAAAAGGAGAGAAACGTGTTTTTTATCCTAATCTAGTAATGTTTCGAAATAAATTGTAAATAATAATGTATAATTATGAGTCGTGCGTTTCCCGTAGTAGGAAACATCTCAGTTTTTGTATTTAACTACAAAATCCCTAACCGGTATACGTTTGTAGTAGTTCCTCGTGAACGACGAAGCGGCGGTGTAAATGGGGAGCAGGGAGAGGAGGAATTAAATGGAGAGAAAAGATTTTACAACTTCCATTGATTCTTACAGGTTTTAGAAATGAACTCTCACCAGAAAAAATATAGGAACGTACGATTATCGAGCAAGTAATAGGCCTATAGCACACCTTAGATAATGTGCTGCAGTTTGTGCATAATACATTTGCATTAAATGTCTTGAGTTTTAATCCTATCAAGGTCAAACTCGGAGGGGGAAAATGACTTCATTTTATTTATATAGAAGATAGAATAGATAGAATAGAAGACAGATAGAAGAACAGATAGAAAAGAATAGATAGATAGATAGAAGAAGAAGAAGAGGAAGAAGAAGAAGAAGAAGAAGAAGAAGAAGAAGAAGAAGAAGAAGAAGAAGATAAAACGAAAGTTACATTCCGAACCCTGTAAATAGACTTCACCGTCTGGCAAGAAATACAGTTGACACCAAAACGAACACTAAAATAATTTGGTTGATATATTTATTTCCACGTAGTTTTCACTCTTTTACACTTACAGAATAAGTTAGTATTGTAACAAAACATAATCAGGTGTGTTTGATTTTACATGTTTAATGCATTTTTTAATTTTTTTAAAATTTATTCTCAGATTTTTCACAATAGCAAAACAAATATTAGTTCCTAAAATCCATAAAATAATGTTTATTTACTCAAATTCAGTAGCAATAAAAAACTTAACAATTTAAGTTATTTTAATTAACATTTAATGAAAGTTTTGATATAAATAAGATCGAGTTATTTTTCTTCTTCATTTTTATTGCAATCTATAAGTTTTCTAATGCATTTTATTACAAAAATTAGCATTCATTTTCCACTATTAGCAATTATTGACATGTCTCGTTTGCATCTAAATTGATGATTTCATCTTCAATCGTACAGGCCTACTTACTTTACGAAGGATATAAAAGAAAAAGAAAAATAATAAAACTATTGCTGTATTTGTACCCGTTCTGCCATTTTTTTTTTTAGTTTGGAAATTCCAACTCAGAATTAATATTAAAATTAGAAAATAAACCAATAACCAAAATAAGAAATCTTCATTATGCTTTTGATCATAATTAGGTTTGATCGAATTCCAATATTGACGCAATTCTCGATCTAAGTAGCGTTTAATCAAGCGGTTAATAAGTCGCACAAGGAATGTATTGTAGAAATAATCAGAGCATTAGAACCACGTTGAATTATATCGTCATGTTTTATTAAATCCTCTGACTCGTTTATGAAAAATTTTATGAGAAGCAGACATCTTACCCACTTCTTTTCGTCTTTCGTTTAGTTTTTAATATTTTATACTCCCATATACTTACATTCATTCCAGTTGCCCTCCTTTCATTTGATTTTTACTATCTTTATTTCTTTCTCACTTCCTACCTTCGCTAACACTTACTCCCTCATCCCCAGTCACTCGTTTCTGATTATTCGTTTTTTTTGTATATATATATATATATATATATATATATATATCTATATATATATATATATATATATATATATATATGTATATGTATATATATATATATATATATCACATTCCCTCTCTCTCTCTCTCTCTATATATATATATATATATATATGTGTGTGTGTGTGTGTGTGTGTGTGTGTGTGTGTGTGTGTGTGTGTGTGTGTGCGTTTATATAAATTACGAACATTTCGCTGCTTTTTTACGTTTTTAGGGGTTGCTTGCTTTCAAAAAAGATTTCGTATGGCTCGCACGGGTTATAACTATTATTACTTGTTTTGTTTTTATTTTTGAAGGCAAATAGATCACAAACCAAAATAAATTGTTTTTTTTTCCTAATTTCCCGTGATTGTATTTTCTTTTGGGTATATACATTGAAAAAGTGTTTGTGCGTACTTTAAACACTTATAACTAATATTAAATGTTGTGCTTTTATTTTTACAGAAAAATAAGTTACAAAACATAATTGTTTTTACCTAATTTCTACCAACTGTATTTTCTTTTAGGTATACATATTGAAACATGTCTGCGAACAATATTTCTTTCAAAATTATTTTTAAAATTCTGTTGCTGATTTTGTTGTCTTACACTTAAAATTTAAAAAGTTTACATTGTTTCAAATTATAAAGTTTTCTATTTATATTGTTTATAATATAAAGAAAATTCTATGTTATAGTGTTTAGAATAAATAATAATTGTTGATAATTTAAAAAAACGTTCTGTTTATATTGTTTTTTTTCTGATTATTTAAAACTGTCACTTTCTGAATACCGTTTACATGTTTACATGGTAACGTACAGATGACTACAAGAATTTAGTTTCTTTGAAGTGATAGAGAGTTCGAGAGTAATTTACCGCTTAAACTATAAACTAATACCCTACCCGCTAGATTAGTTCGCACGAACCAAGCGACACTGCAACCACTAAATTTTGTTGTTCGTTCATACTATTTGCGTATGGGAATCCTTACAGCGATTAACAAAGTTACATTTTGGGCAAATTTTGTGATAACTCAACACATACTCACAAAATGAGGTGTCTATTCCGAAAGCCGTTATAAACATAGGAAGATTGGGCGTGTCCATTTTGAAAACCGTTCTTAACACGAGGAGTTTGGAAGTTGGGCAACAACAACAAAACCGTACTTTTATTTTTTTACGCGGGGCGGGGCATGCTACCAGCGGGCAACGACGGTTAACGGGTCATTCTAGTAGAAATATATATGAGTTCTTCTTTCCATCATTCGTCGGGTAGGTTTCGTGTCACCAAACGGATATATGTTTGCTAATAAATAGCCATTAGTCTTCATTAAAATGTAAAGAATTCCAACCTAATTATTCGTATTTCAAACCAATTTTCAAACGATAACGTGTTCTAATATATGCACAGAACAAGTAAGGTTGCAAATCTTTCTGATTCATATTTTAAAACTGCATTGTTATTTGATCTAGAATTTTCTTAATTCTATGTAAGACATATTACAAACAGAAAACTATTTTTCTTACGGAATGTTTATTTTATTATTTTCCTGCGTTCATAATTATCATGTATCGAGTGTAAGATTTTAATTACAAGTATGAAGTATCGATTCTATATTTTATTTTGGCTGGCAAGAACAAATCTAGCATGGCAGTTTATTTGCCCATAACATTCGTTATATAGTTTGCAAATGGTAAACTCAGCTGACAAAAGTACTGACAACTTGTTCTATCAAAATTGACTGAATAATGATTACTACTCATTAATTATGTTAACTAAAGTTTCAGTTTATTTGTTTTATAATAAGAAATATTGTTTCTTTCAACAATGTTTTTTTCTTACTCTGGCTAAAAAAAAGAACAGATCTTACATATTTTTCATGCATTTTGAAGAAGTTTTAACAATAGTAAAAGTGTGATTTGATTATTCCTGAGAGGCGCTTAAGTGAAGATTCATGAAAGTACACAAAACGTGCAACATATACTAGGGACAAGTTGGGATGGGTATATCTTTACTAAACATGTACTCATAAAGATATTAAATTAAAATATCTGAATTTCAAGTCAAAGTTGGATGATAGTTGATTTAACCTAAATTCCTCTATCAATTTTAAAGTTCCAGCTTTATTTTCTTATATCAATACAGCATGTACTGCGAAGATTGTATACATGTGAGTGTCAAACTAGAGTAGATCATCAATATAGCCAATTTGAAGATCTGGCAATGCATTATTACTGCTACTTAATCTCTTTGGACACTTTTTAAATAGATATATCTGAGGCTATATCTATCGATTAAGCTATCATTGGATGCTTTACATGTATAGCTAAGTAGTTGGTATGCAAATCACATATTCTAATACGCACATTCAATCAATTCTTATTAGATAAACATAAAACGATAAACTCTTTAATTTCGAGATCGATCGGAATGTAACACAAGTTTCACAGATGACAGATAAGTTCACTTAATCAAAAAAGAAAGGATATAAAAGAAAAAGAAAACAAAATAGTTATTCAAATTCATCTCATCTGCATTAGTTCGAAGAGCTCGAATGTTGAATTCTCAAGCAAAGTACTATTTTTTCTGACAATAAATGGTTGGAAAAGTTTCTCATAATTGTTAAAAGAGAGGAGATTAGTCTTCGTATCATTAAATATTACCATTAATTTATTGTTCTATTCGCATTGCTTTTGCATGCATCTTGTGAATAAAGCCTGGGGTGATCAGCAAACATGGCCATTTCTGACGTGATTTCATCAAATAAGTCGTCTCTGAGGATGGGGAATAATAAAATGACAAGCATTGACTCCTAAGGTACACCCACTGTAATATCATGGTGTATTTAGGAAGAATCTGATTATATTTAATATTCGTCTAGTAATGCCATGTGACTTGATCTACATGAGAAAAATTTTATGGAAAATCTTGCCCAATACTTTGAATATATCAAACTCTTGTTTCATCTACTTGATTTAATGTATGGTATATGTGTTCAGAGGTGGCCGTTACAATATCGGAAGTAGAATGGTTTAACTCAATACATTATGTTGACTGGAAAAGAATAAGCAGTTACAAGGTGATGGATTTATTCTAGATTGATTAATGGCAAATATTTTAGAGAAGTGTAGAAGGAGACTGATGGGGAAAACTTTTGCGGGTGATTTCTATCACAAGAATTCTTGAACGGTGATACCATAGAGGCAGTTTTTCACTCCGTGGAAACAACATTCAGCAAGGAATTTGTCAAAGAGTTTTGAAAGAACAGGTACTTTTTATTAATAAAGCATTGATCCGATTAGGATTTTTGACGTGTTTGAGTTTTGCATAATATCAAGAATATGAAAAAAGGCGATGTCCAGATCATCAAGTGTGGCTTTGGTACGTAGTAGGAAAATATGGAGTGTGATTTGTATATTTTAAGGTAGAGTTTCAAGTTGACCGTGATCAAGCACTTAAGCCTTATCTGTTGTTGTGTAAGAGACTACATGCTTGTTGGGTAAAGGAGAAGATGTGGATTGCCTATTGATCACTACACAATTCCTAATTTCTGCGACCTATTGTGTTTTCAGGCGATTGCGTTTAGTTTGAAAAAAAAACAGTAATAGCAAGTTTATCAGAATTCTCCAGTTGGCTATGAACATTTGTCACACATATCTCTGGAAATATTGTCAAGAATAGTTCGCGAAGTGAGGCTTCCTGATCTTCATGATCAGGGAGATGAGTCATGATAATCATGTTTGAGACAGGGAATGCGCACTAGAGAAGCGATAATTATGTAATCAACTACATCTGTGAGCATTAAAATCTTCAAATATATTATTCAGATGTAAGGAAAATGCTGCGTCTACATTACCGGAGAGAACGGCAGAAGAAATGTTGCTGTGTAATGATATACACGTTTTATACAAGCGTTAACACGTAGACACCCGGGACTCATACGTTGCCAACTCAGTCGCAAAGAAAACAAAGAATAGAGAATAGGGAAGAACTCCAATTCTCGTTTCAGGTTTTAAGAAAATACTTTTTTCCTCTCTAATTTTCCCGCCACGCGTGATTCTCCTAAGGGCTGTGACGCCACACACGTCTCTAAACTCTAAAGTGATCGTCTTTTCTAACGCCTTCTCTCTCCTTTCTATAGTTTTTTTCTTGTTCCTTACCTTAACGTAATGTCGTACACGGTTCGGTATTTGCAAATAGCCTTCATACGCGCGCCTACGCTCTGTTATAGTAGGAATAATCACATGATCTCTAAATCATCTGATTTAATACTCTGATCGATGGAGTGATAGTGATATAGACTCGTGCGCATGTTTGTTAGAGTCTTTACGCGAGAGTGTGAGGTATTCTTGCATGTTAACATGATTGAGTAAGATTGAGGTGTGTAAATTAGTTACGCTAAATACTAATATAGCTAGGAAGCTTACCAAGAGGAAAAATTCTACCTCATCGATATTCGTCATGACTCATGAGCAAACGGACATTTGAGAATGAGAATCTCGTAAGGAGACGGTTTATTTAATTTATGGGGGCGTCCAGTTTGTGTATTTTACTTTGTATTGTCATAGTGATTTTTATTGATTAGTTATAGGGTGGTTTGGACAAGTTGTGTTTGGTTAGAGTCAATACGAAGTTCACACAAGTATACTATTAGCTAAGTCATAATCTATAGCGATTTAGTCTCGAAATTGCCATAAGAAATAAGTGCATGTCCCATGCCTCGCTCTACATGTCATTCATTTCATACAACTGTTAGTTGAGAACTCGCTTTCGGTATTAGGTAGGAGTTGGAATCTTGTAATATCAGACGCAAAAGCGCTAGGTTATCAAACTATTATCCTAAACCTAACACACAAGACTAGTTATGTAAACCTGAATGACATTCAACCATCCCCAAAGTTTCTTAAATAGAATAAACAAGGTTGCGGGGCACCGTTCACAGCCATAGCCAAGAAAAAAGGCTGCGATATGGTGTCTTTGAAGAACAAAACTTTGATGGTACCTCTGCGCTACACAGAGGAGTACGAAAGCTGTCAGTTTCTTCGTAGCAACTATTCAATCAAGCACATTTAAATTTTACCAAGTTTGAAGTGTATAAGCAAACATACTTACATCAATGCAATTTGCCAAAACCTAAGCGATATACGTGCCAATTGCTTGCATGTTATCTATCTATCTATCTATCTATCTCTCTCTTTATAGATCTCTCTCTTTCTCTATCTCTCTCTCTCTTTCTCTATCTCTCTCTCTCTCTCTCTCTCTCTCTATATATATATATATATATATATATATATATATATATATATATATATATGTATGTATATACATATATATATGGGCATGGTGTGGTGGGAAGAGAAAGGAACGGGTT